>NC_040084.1:32358563-32661593 GCF_003369695.1 Bos indicus x Bos taurus
TGTCATACTTTTTAAGATCTGATTATAAATTAGATTTGAGCTCAGTTGTTCTTATAAGAAAACGAGGCAAAAGTTACCCTAACCCTCTGTCCGAGGTGTACAAATGACTTAAGATGGGAAGTCCTTCTTCACTTCCAGGGGGAATTACCCATGGCAGTGTCAAGCCATCTAGGGACACCCAAAGACAAACTCCAGGGACGGCTTTTTTTTTTTTTTCTTCCCATTTGCTAAGTGGATGTTTCCAGAATGGACAGTCATTGCAACTGGAATAGGACAGCCTTGAAGCCACTTCGGAAACTGCAAAATATCCAGCAACTATACCAGGCATTATGAATCCAACATGGAGGGAAATGTGTTTTAAACCAGTGAATGACAGGTTGAGAGTAAGAGGTACCTTCTCAATCTCTCACTATGGTTTATAGCTAACAGTCAAATTTAACATGAAAAGCAATATGACTAGAATCTCAGCATTGCTTATATATGCTTTTATTTGACCAGGCTTTTGAAAAATTAATCAATTAATAGATGTGCTGGGTCTTTGTTGCTGCATGTGGACTTTCTCTAGTTGTGGAGAGCAAGGGCTACGCTCCGTTGCGGTGCCTGGGTTTCTCATTGCAGTGGCTTCTCTTATTGCACAGCACGGGCTCTAGGGCACTCAAGCTTCAGTAGCTGTGGCATGGGGGCTTAGTTGTTCCACGGCATATAGAATTTTCCCAGACCAGGGATTGAACCTGTGTCCCCTGCACTGACAGGTGGATTCTTATCCACTGTGCCACCAGGCAAGTCCCTGACCAGGCTTTTTAACATGCCTTTATTCCTTGAAATATTTGGTATTGGAATAATTTGAGTAATGATTATTGTGAATAATCATGACTGCTCCCACATCTCTAAAGACTTAGTTATTCCTTAAAGACCCTCAGAAACCTTAAAACTTTTAAGTTTTTTGCATATCTACAGAATATGTCATCACCTTTGAAAGTAAATTTATTAGGTTTCTGAAAAAGGGCAAAGTAAAAACAAACTTATAGCTACTTTTATGTACATAAAATCATGAAAACAAATAAAATCAAATATTCATATTAAGATCTTTAGTTCATTTTTTACTTAAGAACTGTTGATGATGAGGCCCTTGCTAAACTTTAGACTCGGGTAGATGAAAATCATTGTTAGTAAAAATACAATTAGGCTACAGATTAGTGACGGCCAAGAGGTGATGTCATTTAACTTGAACAATATTCATCTGTGGGGAGAGGCATGTAAATATTTTCAGAGGAAGAAAACTTACAGATGATTTATGAAAAAACAAAAAGATGCTGCCTCAAATATTTTAGGGTGGTTACTATCATAAAAAGAAAAATACCAAGTATTGGAGAAACGAACTCATGCTCTGTTGGTGCTAATATAAAATGGTGCAACAACCATGGAAATGGTGTGACAGTTTCTCAAAAAAGATTAAAGGGCTTCCCTGGTGGCTCAGTGGTAAAGAATCCACCTGCCAACGCGGGAGGCAAGGGTTTGATCCCTAGTCTGGGAAGATCCCACATGACTTGGAGCAACTAAGCTTGTGCTGCGGAGCCCAGGACCCACAATTGCTGAGCCTGCATGAGCCCTAGAGCCCATTCTCTGCGACAAGAGAAGCCACTGCAATGACAAGCCTGCGCTCCCCATCTAGAGAGCAGCCCCCACTCACCACAGCTAGAGGAAAAAGACCCAGCACAGCCAAAAAATAAAGAAATAGTATTAGCACAGGATCCAGAAATTCCATCTTGGAGTATAGATCCAAAATAATGGAAAATAGGGACTCAGAAACTATTCATGCATCCATGTTCTCAGCAGCATTGGTCATAATAGCCAAGTGGCAGGTTGAAGCAAGCCAAGTGTCCACTGACAGGTAAGTAGATAAATAAAGTGTGAGATATACAGACAACGGACTTAAAAAGGAAGGAAATTCTGACACACGCTAAAACATGGATGAACCTGGAGGACATTATGCTGAGTGCAATACGCCAATCACAGAAGGACAAATGCTGCAAGATTCCACTTATATGAGGTAACGAGTGTAGTCCAATTCACAGAGAGGGAAAGCAGAGCGTGGTTGCCAGAGCCTGGAGAGGGGATGGGGAAGAAGAGTTTGTAATTTAATGCTCACAGAGTTTGCAAGATGAGAGGAGTTCTAGAGATGGATGGTTGCACACCAGTGTGCTTGGGCTTGTTGCCACTGAACTCTGCACTTCAGAATGGTTCAGGTGGTACATTTTACATCATGGGTATTTTACCACAATTAAAAATAATTTTTTTAAAGTTAAAAAAAACACCGAAAACAAGAAGAAAGTTTAAAACTGTGTTGTAAAATCAGCAATCATGTATTTTTTCTTCAGTTTGAGGCATCTCCTTCTGTGTTTTGCTCAGAGAGTAATTCCCTGATGTGATGCTTACACATTCCCCACTGTCCAAACCTTGTTCGCCCTGCCTGCTGCTACATTCCAAGAGTTCCTGTCCTAATTAACATTTCAGTCTAATAAGATTTTCTGGCTCTTAAAGTGTGATCTATCAATTGTTGACATATCTTGGGGTATGGCCAGGCATAACCCAGCTGACTACAGCTGCCCATGGGACGGGCAGGCTGGGAGGGGCTGGGCAAACAAGCACCAGGGAACAGGTGCCAAGAAAAAATGCAGTAGGCAGGGTAGGTAGCAGGGCAGGAATGAGTACAGGGATGGTCTATGGGCACAAGGTTGCAGTAAGTCCCAGTGGAATTCTGGCAGGTGGTGACCTTCTGGGATATAGCAAGAACTTAGATCGGCTGAAGATATTGCGGAAGGTTGTCAGAAGCTCACAGTTAGGATTGTTCCAAGAAAGGAGATTGACAAAAGCATGGCAGAGCCTCGAGCCTCAAATGACTAGAGAATTCTAGCAGGTTGAAAAGGCAAGATTCTCAACATTCAGATTCCTAGGTACCAGATATTGAATAGCAGATGGTTCAGGAAGGGTGACTGAGCCTAACGCCTAGAATGTGGAGCTAAATTTTAGGTATCCCAGGCCCCTTATATAAAGTCAGGATTGGCCAGACACTGAGCAGGGCATAATTTAAGGACCTGAGCACCATGGGACAGTCAACTAGTTGACCATAACTCGTGATTAAAATAAAGTTGAATTACTGCTGGACTGGAAGAAACACAAACTGGAATCAAGATTGCCGGGAGAAATATCAATAACCTCAACATGCAGATGACACCACCCTAATGGCAGAAAGTGAAGAGGAACTCAAAAGCCTCTTGATGAAAGTGAAAGTGGAGAGTGAAAAAGTTGGCTTAAAGCTCAACATTCAGAAAACGAAGATCATGGCATCCGGTCCCACCACTTCATGGGAAATAGATGGGGAAACAGTGAAAACAGTGTCAGACTTTATTTTTCTGGGCTCCAAAATCACTGCAGGTGGTGACTGCAGCCATGAAATTAAAAGACACTTACTCCTTGGAAGGAAAGTTATGACCAACCTAGATAGCATATTGAAAAGCAGAGACGTTACTTTGCCAACAAGGGTTCGTCTAGTCAAGGCTATGGTTTTTCCTGTGGTCATGTATGGATGTGAGAGTTGGACTGTGAAGAAGGCTGAGCACCGAAGAATTGATGCTTTTGAACTGTGGTGTTGGAGAAGACTCTTGAGAGTCCCTTGGACTGCAAGGAGATCCAATCAGTCCATTCTGAAGGAGATCAGCCCTGGGATTTCTTTGGAAGGAATGATACTAAAGCTGAGACTCCAGTACTTTGGCCACCTCATGTGAAGAGTTGACTCATTGGAAAAGACTGTGATGCTGGGAGGGATTGGGGGCAGGAGGAGAAGGGGATGACAGAGGATGAGATGGCTGGATGGCATCACTGACTCGATGGATGTGAGTCTGGGTGAACTCCGGGAGTTGGTGATGGACAGGGAGGCCTGGCGTGCTGTGATTCATGGGGTCGCGAAGAGTCGGACTGAGCGACTGACCTGATCTGACCCATTCTAAAGACATGGAGCTTTGAGAGTCGTTAGCACTCTAGGCATCTTCTAATATAAGGAAACTATTGGTGAAGAATCTAGCTTTCTGAAGATCACAAAGCACGGCAGAATTTGTAAATCCAGGACGCAAAGAACACTTTGAGATAGAAGCAGACTAAGCTTTGTTTCTTGGCTGGAAGGAAAAGTCTTGGCAAAACATCCATTCTCTAATATTCCGCTGGTGTAATTGGCGAATGCCGTGTACTCTTCTCTGACCTCATATAGACAAGGAGGGTAACTTCTGAACCTAACAAGCAGACCCACAGCCAGAAACAATTCTGTATATTTAATATATATATTATATAATTTTATAAACACACACAGGGGATGACAGAGAATGAGATGGTTGGATGGCATCACTGACTTGATGGACATGAGTTTGAGTGAACTCTGGGAGTTTGTGATGGACAGGGAGGCCTGGTATGCTGCAGTCCATGGGGTCGCAAAGAATCGGACTTGACTGAGCGACTGAACTGAACTGAACTGAACGGATAAACACCCACAATCCATTTCGAGTTCAGATGGGAATGTACACGAAACCTTGGGCCTCACAGCAGAGAGAAAGCAGCTATAAACCAGGGAAGAAATCCTCCTGTTGTCCTTCCAGGGCTTGATTAAGTGCCTGCATGGGTGGTGTAGTCAGAGTCTCTGAACAGGGCGGCGCTGGCATTCTGTTGAGGAGGAAACTAAGTCTGGGAGCTTAACTTATTTTCTCAAGATGTCTTGTTCAGGCAACAGCAGCCCTGAGGTATTATAGAATCTAACAGCAAGGAGGGTGAAGGAGAGTTAGAAGGTGAAGGAGAGCTCCAGATGGATAGGCACTCAAACAGAACTTGTCATTGTGTCATGAGAAGCCCTCCTCGTCAACGTCTGCTCTAGGAAATCTCTGGTCTGGAAATATAGTTAGGGGGTCCCCCAGCTTAACCAGTTTAGACCTTGAAGCACAGTGATTGCCTTTATTCTTAAAAAAAAAAAAAAAAAAAATCAGATAGGGAATTCCCTGGTGGTCCAGCGGTTAGGACTTGGCAATTTCACTGCTAAGGGCGTGAGTTCAATCTCTGGTCGGGGAACTAATATCTCACAAGCAGCACAATGTGGCAAAAAAAAAAAAAAAAAAATCAAGTAAAATTACAGTTTGCAGAGTGACAGTCTTGTGATTTTTGCTGGGAAGTAGGAGGAAGGATCGACCCTCCAGGGAACCCCCTCTCTTCAGCATCACAGTTACCCACCCTATCCTCCAGCATCCTGACCTCAGTGGCTTGGCAGGTCGTCAGGCCAGACCTCACTTCATTCTTCCTTTCTCAGACGGGACAATGCCAAGTGCCAGGGCCAGCCATGGAAGAAAAAAAGGGTATTCTTAATAAACCCTGAACTCAGAAATGCTCCAACTCATAGTATGCTGTGCTTGACCAAAAATATACTGGTATTCATTTTTTGTTGCTGCTTTAATATCACAAACTTAGTGGCTTAAACTACACACATTTATTCTCTTAGAGTTCTGGAGGTCTGAAGTCTGAAATGCATCTCACTGGGATAAAATCAAGGTGCTGCAAGGATTGTTTTCCTTTCTGGAGCATCTAGGGGAGAATCTGTTTTCTTGCTCTTTCCAGCTTCTAGAGGACGTCTATATCCCTCGGCTTATACACCTTTCTACCTTCTAAGCCAACCGTGGCTGGTGGAGTCTTTCTTGCTAGTTGTTTATTTTATCCGTTAGAGCATGTTAATCAAAGTTGTTTTAAATTTTCAGTCTGGGAATTCCAACATTTCAGCCACGTCTGGGTCTGACAATTGTTCTGTCTCTTCAATTCTGTCTTTTGTCTTCCAGTATGCCTTGTCATTTTTTCTTAATAGCTGGACATGATGTACGAGGTAAAAGGAGCTTCTGTGAACAGTATGTAATGGTGAGGTGTTGGGAGTGGTCCCATGATTAGGTCTCAATCTTTTAGTGAGCCTGTGCCTCTGGGTTGGGATCTCCTAAGTGTTTCTCAGGTTTTCCCTCCTGTTTAGGTGGAATAGGATGGCTAAGTGGGCTGGAGTTGGATATTTCCTTTCCCTCGGTCAGTTAGAGTCAGAGAATACCTAGCCGGTTAGGCTCAGATAAGAGTTTCTGCAGAGGGCACGCCTTGCTAAGAACAAAATGTTCTGGCATATTTTAAAATCGTTCCTTTCCCCCTTCCCTTCTCATACTGGAAGTCTGAGACCAGTTTTTCCCTCCAATATTTACTGTGGGGACCTGGTTAAGCCCCTGGAGAGAGCTTATCTCACAATATTGTGCGGACCCCCTCTGAGAGCGTCCCCCCGGAGTATTTAACTCTCAGCATTGTCTGCATTGAGCCTCTAGCAACTCAACAGTAATAATTCATGATAACCCTGGCATTGGTTCCTGTGGTAACTTCCCCTCTTGAGTTTCTGTTCAGTTCAGTTCAGTCACTCAGACGTGTCTGACTCTTTGCGACCCCATGAATTGCAGCACGCCAGGCCTCCCTGTCCATCACAAACTCACGGAGTTCACTCAGACTCACGTCCATCGAGTCAGTGATGCCATCCAGCCATCTCATCCTCTGTCATCCCCTTCTCCTCCTGCCCCCAATCCCTCCCAGCATCAGAGTCTTTTCCAATGAGTCAACTCTTCGCATGAGGTGGCCAAAGTACTGGAGTTTCAGCTTCAGCATCATTCCTTCCAAAGAACACCCAGGGCTGCTGTCCTTCAGAATGGACTGGTTGGATCTCCTTGCAGTCCAAGGGGCTCTCAAGAGTCTTCTCCAACACCACAGTACAAAAGCAATTCTTCAGCACTCAGCTTCCTTCACAGTCCAACTCTCACATCCATACATGACCACAGGAAAAACCATAGCCTTGACTAGACGGACCTTTGTTGGCAAAGTAATGTCTCTGCTTTTTAATATGCTATCTAGGTTGAGTTTCTGTTAGAGAGGCAGAAATGCCATGTATTTGCCTATCTGTCTGTCTTTCTAGTCTCGTGGGCAGTGGCTTGCCCTGGGTCTTCCTTGCTGTTATGCATCCTAGAAGAGCTGTTGATTTTTCAATCTGTTTATCTTTTTACCTGTTGTTAATATGGAGAAACAACCTCCAAGCTCCTTATGGCAGTACCAGAAACCAGAGTTGTGGTGTCTTTCTGTTTGGCATCCCACTTAGACTCCCCCACCTCCACTTTTAAGGACCCTTGTCATTACACTGGTCTCAGCCAGACAGTCTAGCATATTCTTCCCATTACAAGATCAGCTGATTCACAATCCTAGTTTCATCTGCAATTTTTTGGGAAGTTCTTTTAATTTATATATTTATTTTTAATTGAAGGATGATTGCTCTACAGTATTGCATTGGTTTCCACCAAACATCAGCATGACTCGGCCACAGGTTTACCCACGTTGCCTCCCGCGTGAACATCCCTCACTCTTCCTCCCCATCCCACCCGCCTAGGTTGTTATCGAGCCTTGATTTGAGTTCCCTGAGTCATAGAGCAAATTCCCATTGGCTATCTATTTCACATATGGTAATGTATGTTTCCCTGTTACTCTCTCCATATCTCCCAACCTCTCCTTCTTCCTTCGCCAGCTGTGTCCCTAAGTCTGCTCTCAATATCTGTGTCTCCACTGCTGCTCTGCAGGTAGTTTCATCAGTACCATCTTTCTAGATTCTGTATATATGCATTAGTATACAAGCATTGTTTTTTTTTCTCTTTCTGACTAACTTCACTCTGCGTAATAGGCTCCAGGTTCACCTACCTCACTGTGGCTGACTCAAATGCGTTCCTTCTTATGCTAAGTAGTATTCCATTGTGTGTATGTGCCACAGCTGCTTTACCCATTCATCTGTCAACAGATGCTAGGTTGTTTCCATGTTCAAACTATCGTGAATAGAGCTGCAATGGACATTGGGTTACAAGTGTCTTTTTCAATTTTGGTTTCCTCAGGGTACATGCCTAGTAGTGGGATTGCTGGGTCACATGGTGGTTTTATTCCTAATGTTTTAAAGAATCTCCATACTATTCTCCATAGTGGTTGTATCAATTTGTCCATCTGCAATTTTAATCTCCCCTCGCCACATAATATAACATAGTCTCAAGTGCCAGGGACAGGACCAAGACATGCACATTTTTGAGGGACCATTATTCTGACCAATGCAAGATTCTTCCTCAGAACTTCTCTGGGGGAGGGAGGAGGCAGCAGATACTGGGAATCATGACGAGAGGAACAATGGTGCTTTGTCCTCAAAGCACCGGGACAGTGATCTCCATTTCCTAAACCCCAAGATGGCTCTTCCATATACCTTAGAGACCTGCTATTCTCCCTGTCTCTGAGTTTATTTTAGGAGAATTTTTAAAATTTCATCTGTTTGGGGAGGAATGGCTTTCTCATTCGGTACAGATACTACGTGTTTCAAAAAGTGAAGCTGAGGATCTCCTCCCTAGGGCCAGGGCTCCCAAGTCTCAATCCATGAACGAGAGTAATGACAGTAATGAGTCCTGAGTATCAGTTTAAGGGGTGAGGAATAGTGTGGGGAGGGGAGACGGAGGGAAGGAGGAAAGGGAAAATGAAGACAAAAGTTAAAAAGACTGGGATAGAAAAGATCAGGGTGCCTCACATGTTCTAAGGATGAAAGTTATTTCAGTCATGTCTAGACACAGGCACTGGCTTGCCATGTGAGTGCATTTCACAGCGCGGCAGTCTGAGCCTAGGGGCTCCCAGGCAGCTCCAGATGTTTGCAGGGAGAGGTTCCCCCAGTCCCTATTGTGAAAGTGCAGAAGCTTCAAAAGGATATTAGGAGACCCAGGAACAAAAAGGATGGGAGTGTGGAGAAAGGAGATCAGAACAGAAGAGGTAGAGATGGTAGTTCAAAGGGGAAAAGAGAAAGTTGAAATGCAGTTAAGAACGTTCATCTTGTTGGATTAGGAACCAAAAGAGTAGACTCAGGTAAGAAATCAACCGGAAAGATAAGCGTGGATTCAAATGGTTCCTGGGTGAAAGAGAAAACCCTCAAACCAAAACCAAAACCCAGCCCCCACTGTGCTCAGTGTCCTGTCTTCTTGCAGCTGCTAAGCCCAACCTCCAGCAGCCCTCTCTGCATGGCAGGCGCACATGGCCGACGCTGGTACTCGCGGCTGAATGTCTGGGCTTGCTGGTGTCTCGGCGCTGTGACCTCCAGCTGTCCCTGTAGCTGGCAATCCTAGCAAGAGAAAGTGAAAATGACAGGGGACCTGGTCTGAGTGATGGGCAAGGAGGTGGAATGAAAGCGCTGATGCAGTCAGCACGCAGCCCCCAAGGGCGGTTTCTGTTTAATGCTTGCTAAGGACCCGATGCCCTTGTCTCATCACAGACTCAGGGGAGTTGAGCACTATTGAGCCCTATTAAATGCCCTATTAAATTTGTTTTTGTTTGTTCAGTTGCTAAATCGTGTCTGACTTTTTGTGGCCCCATGAACTGCAGCATGCCTGCTTCCCTGTCCTTCAGTATCTCCCGGAATTTGCTTAAACTTGGGTCCATTGAGTCAGTGATACCATCCAACCATCTCATCCTCTGTCGCCCTCTTCTCTCCTCCTCTTCTTCCTATTGAGCACTGTCAAATGCAGACCAGGTACCATGAGGGCTTCCCTGATAGCTCAGCTGATAAAGAATCCACCTGCAATGTGGGAGACCCTGGTTTGATTCCTGGGTTGAGAAGATCCCCCAGAAGAGGGCATGGCAACCCATCCCAGTATTCTTGCCTGGAGAATCCCCATGGACAGAGGAGCCTGGCAGGCTGCAGTCCTTGGGGTCATAAAGAGTTGGACATGACTGAGCGACTAAGCACACACACATGCAGGTACCATGAATCCTATTACACAGAGAGGAAATTGGGTCTCAGAGAGGTATAAGAAATCATGCAAGATCAGTTAAGTGGGAAAGCTTGACTCCAGCCACTCTCTGAACTCTGCACAGGGCTCTTTTCAACACAACTGCCCTTCAAGAACAAACCTTTGAAAGAGGCTGCCCCTGCCTATCACATCTGGAAACCATGTGAGCCATTGCAGCCTCAGGCCCATGTGTCCTCTGCCCCACCAGGTCCCTACTCTGAAGTCTGGATCAGTGGATCTTTGGGGGTGGGTGGGACGGTTACTTTTTGAGGGGAGTGGAAGCCTTACAGCATGCCTTCTTCTCCCATCAGGGTTCTTGGACAGGTGCGGTGAACGGATGAAGGCAGCCTTCTCTTCCCAAGTTTAGAATGGAGTTTCAGGTCTCCTAAAAATCAAATGCTTAAAAATAAAGAAAATACAATTGTCAGTTCATTCTTACACAAAAATTTACAAATACCTGGTTAAGGATAATATCCACATCTGTTGTATGCTCCCCTGATGTAGAGACAAAGTCGGTCTGCCAGTCACCGTTGTCCTTCCTGGTTATCTTTTCCACTTCTTTTTCTCTTTATGTCTTCAAGCACAAAGTCCTGTCAGCAAGTTCAGGCAGCGCTCGGACAATTCTAACTGGGAGGGGCAGGGCCCCTGACGTGAAAACTCTGGAAAAGACAGCCACTTACACGGAAGGTCTGGGGAGCTGAAGTGGGGACTCTGGAGTCCCGCTCACCTACCCCTTTAGGGAAAGAATGTCTGGAGACATGGGGACTGCAAAGAGGCATGCAGACCTCCAGAGGGGTCCAGCTGACATGAGGACTGCTGCAAACTCTCTCACCTGTCATCTCTCTCCCTGGGGCAGGCTGGCCCCTAGGTAAGGGAGATGTCATACCCACTTGAGGAAACATTGTTGTCAGTTGCTCAGTCGTGTCCAACCCTTTGCGATCCCATGGACTGCACCACGCCAGACTTGCCTGTTCTTCACCATCTCCCAGAGCTTTCTCAAACTCATGTCAGTTGAGTTGGTGATGCCATTCAACCATCTCATCCTCTGTCGCCCCGCTTTCCTCCTGCCCTCAATCTTTCCCAGCATCAGTCTTTTCCAATGAGTCAGCTCTTCACATCAGGTGACCAAAGTATTGGAGCTTCAGTTTCAACATCCGTCTTTCCATTGAATATTCAGGGTTTATTTCCTTTAGGTTTGACTGATTTGACCTCCTTGCTGTCCAAGGGACTCTCAAGAGTCTTATCCAGCATCACAGTTTGAAAGCATCAGTTCTTCAATGCTCAGACTTCTTTATGGCTCAACTCTCACATCTGTACATGACTACTGGAAAAATCATAGCTTTGACTAGACAGACCTTTGTTGGCAAAGTGATGTCTCTGCTTTTTAATACGCTGTCTGCTACTGCTGCTGCTAAGTCACTTCCGTCGTGTCTGACTCTATGCGACCCCATAGATGGAAGCCCACCAAGCTCCCCCATCGCTGGGATTCTCTAGGCAAGAACACTGGAGTGGGCTGCCATTTCCTTCTCCAATGCATGAAAGTGAAAAGTGAAAGGGAAGTTGCTCAGTTGTGTCCAACTCTTAGCGACCCCATGGACTGCAGCCCACCAGGCTCCTCCATCCATGGGAATTTCCAGGCAAGAGTACTGACGTGGGGTGCCATTGCCTTCTCCGAATACACTGTCTAGGTTTGTCAGACTTTATTTTCTCGGTCTCCAAAATCACTGCAGATGGTGACTAGCCATGAAATTAAAAGTCACTTGCTTCTTGGAAGAAAAGTTATGAATACACTGTCTAGGTTTGTCATAACTTTTCTTCCAAGGAGCAAGTGACTTTTAATTTCATGGCTACAGTCACCATCTGCAGTGATTTTGGAGACCAAGAAAATAAAGTCTGTCACTTTAGATTAAGTAAAATTAAGCAGAAGCCTTTCCTTCAGGAATTGATGAGCTTAATAAACTAACAGTTTTTATGAGTCTCCCAAAGAAGAGTATGGTAGGAAGTCAGGAGTGCGATCCAGATTGGTGGGATCCTGAAGCTCTTTCTGGCAGCTGTTTTAAGGAATCACTAGATGTGGGGGAGATATTATTAATCTTGTTACACAGAAGAGGGAAGTGGGTCTTGGAGCAGTCCAGGGAACTATGGTCCACACAACACAAAATCATGAATGTGAGTTAGGTGTAGCTATGGTTTTGGATGGAACCCACACAATTAAAGCTTTATGCTTCCTTAGTTCACGGTCAACCCATATTTTCTGAATATTTTTTATCACCTTGAGGCGGGTGCAGGGAACACTCTTCGGGAACTCTGAGTCTAAATGTCAAGTGTTCAGGGTCTTGGGCTGCTCGCCTGTTTCTGCAAGGAAGGCGCCCAGGCAGATGCTGTCATCCAGCTTGAGTGTTCTTTTGTTGTGGTTGTTTAGCTACTCAGTTGTGTCCAACTCTCTGTGACTCCATGGACTGTAGCCCACCAAGCTCCTCTGTCCAGGGGATTCTCCAGGCAAGAATACTTAAGTGGGTTGCCATTTCCTTCTCCAGGGGAGCTTCCCGACTCAGGGATCAAGCCCAGGTCTCTGTGTCTCCGGCTTGGCAGGTGGACTCTTTACCACTGGGCCACCTGGGAAGTCCCTGGAGCCCCCCTTTAGCACTGCTTTCCTAATCCACTGAGCAAAGCAGTGGCCCCCAGGCTGGAACTTCTCTGACAGTTAAAGGTACACCCTAATGCTGGCTTCAGGGGGTTGTTGTTTTTGTGGCTGTTAGATTAATCCTGGACACAGTGCAAAAGGCTGAGGCCTCTCAGAAGGTGGGTGGGAAGGGGCAGCTTCTAGAGAGTGAACCAATGCCCTGGGGTGCAGTACACTCGGCAGACACAATTCGGAGGACAGTTCCTTTCATTTGGGGATTCTTTTAAATGCTGCTCACTCTGATTCATGTCACATGAGTCTGTGTGTGATAACTGTCGAGGAGGAACTTGGGCTGTGACTTTAAGCAAACACTGCTGGAGTGTTTCTAATCACGTTCATGGTGCAGCAGTCTTCTGCATGTTAACTCATCGTGCTTGATAAGGCTGACACTGAATGCTCATGTTAGCACATATGTATATATTTCTAGCTGTCACTTGGTTCAATACCAATATGATTATCAGTAATATCTGAGTTAAATGTGAGATGATCAGACTAAAACTAGAGCACAAAGGATTTAGGTGAATTCTGAAGATTTACCAAGGGAAACAGTGGCTAAACACTAAAACAGGTTATTGAGGGAAGTTATGGAATCTGTTTCCCTGGAGATTCTTAAAACAATGTCTATTCTATAGAAGGTTCCACAATCCTGACAGAAGGAAGAGAGCTTAATTTACTGGTGAGCTCTTCTAACTAAAATCGTAGCTACTCTGCTCAAGGTAAATACTGAGGGGTCATATAACCTCAGATACGCAGATGACATCACTCTTATGGCAGAAAGTGAAGAGGAACTAAAAAGCCTCTTGATGAAGGTGAAGAGGAGAGTGAAAAAGCTGGCTTAAAACTCAACATTCAAAAAATGAAGATCCAGTCCCATCACTTCATGACAAATAGCTGGAGAAACAGGAAACAGTGACAGACTTTATTTTGGGGGGGCTCCAAAATCACTGCAGATGGCGACTGCAGCCATGAAATTAAAAGACGCTTACTCCTTGGAAGAAAAACTATGACAAACCTAGACAGTGTATTAAAAAGAAGAGACAAAGGTCCATCTAGTCAAAGCTATGGTTTTACCAGTAGTCATGTATGGATGTAAGAGTTGGACCATAAGAAGACTAAGCATTGAAGAATTGATCTTTTTGAGCCATGGTGTTGGAGAAGACTCTTGAGTGTCCCTTGGACTGCAAGGAGATCAAACCAGTCAATCCTAAAGGAAATCAATCCTGAATATTCATTGGAAGGACTGATGCTGAAGCTGAAGCTCCAATACTTTGGCCACCTGATGTGAAAAGCTGACTCATTGGGGAAAACCCTGATGCTGGGATAGATTGAAGGCAGGAGGAGAACGAGGGGTGACAGAAGATGAGATGGTTGCATGGCATCACTGACTCAATAGACATGAGTTTGAGCAAGCTCTGGGAGATGGTGAAGGACAGGGAGGTCTGGCGTGCTGCAGTCCATGGGGTGGTAAAGAATTGGACATGACTGAGCGACTGAACAACAACATACCCTGGGTGGCATTTTGATTCCTTAACTCTTTGCCTGCTGGAGAGCTAGAAATGCTATTTCAGGTCAAACTAGACAAAGGTGAACTTATTACCAACAGGCTGCTTTCTTAATTACTCTATAAAGTATGGTGATTATACTCTATAAAGTAAGGTAATTATTATTGTTGTCACTACTATAATAACAATTATTAGTACATATTAATTATTATTATTACCTACCATTTTTGAGCACTCACTATACATTAGGTACTGTTCTAGCTGTTCATACACATTGCCTCATTTTCCTCCTGTAACAACATTTCAAGAACAGTGTTATATCCATTTCATAGATATTTAAGCAGAGTCTTGAGGCTAATAACCTGTTGATGATACAGCAGGATTCAGACCCAGGTCTGTCTGACCCCAAGGCCTGCGCTTCTGTGTATTACGAGGTGTGCTCCTATATCTAAAAGCACATCAGATCACACATAGTGTTCACTCGTGCAGTCCCACTGGGCAGCCATACTCTTCCACTGGTGCTCAGCAGAGGCTAGGTTCTCTTTTGGATTTGCTTTCATCTCCATGGACACCTCAGAGGTTCATAAAGAATGACATATTTCCCATTAATTGCTGAAATATTAAATGGGATGAGAGAGACCTTCATAACAATCACCTATTTCCTATGTAGGTTCTCATTAGGATAAGTAAAGTTCTGTTGTTTAAAATGTTTACAAATATATTCTTTTAAAAATTCTCAAATGAGAACTTGTCTTGGGGTGAGGGAACACCTGAAGATTATTCAAAATCAAACCTGGTGAGTTGCAAGAATAATCAATCCAGCTATCATAAAACAAGGTATGAATGATGAAATAATGATGTCAGTTTTCTTATGTAATGTTGTGACACACACTGACAGTAAACAGCCTGGATCTCCATCAGAGCCAGCTCTGGCCCCAACACTGACATTCATGTCAGAGTCCACACGGTGACCTAGAAACATCTCACCTACTTATTGACCAGTGTCCCAGAGAGGACCAAAATGATGACTTATAGGAAATGCGTTAATCTAGCAGCTGGTGAACTTGGGAGCAAGACAGATGGTGGAGGTGATGATGTTGCGTGAATTGTTTCCTCTCTCAGCGAGACTGCCAAAAACATGTTCCTCTGCAATTTTTTCTACCAAGGAGGGAGTGGGAGGAAAGACTCTTTTATTGGTATCTGTAACAGATACATTTTCCTTAGACAAGATATAGGTCAGCGATAGTCATGACTTTTTGTGCATGTATAATAGGGAACAAAACATTTAGCCTCATGATGAAAAAACAGCACAATATTCTTCTGCTAAGAATTCTGAAATTTTTATATTTAGAGTTTTGACTTCTTTTTCTGATTCAGGTCACTTGTTGGTTGAATGCCACCTACACTTAACACAGTTAAAATCAGCTTATTTCCCTCCCTGTTCTCCTTAAGAGCCTTCATCAGATCAGAAGCTCCCCAGTATTGTCAGTGGCTCCATTCTCCTGCCAGCCTTCTATGTTCCTAACTTGGTCAAATTTTTCCCTTTCTATCATTTTATCCAGGCAATCACCAATTCTAAGCATCCTTGCTCTGCAGGGCTTCTTGAAGCCATACGCTGTCTCCATTCCCACAGGCACAGGCTAGGTTGGACTGAAGCATTGCATCTAGACGTGGGGAATAGTTTTTAATCTCCCACTTTTAGTTCCTTTCTTATACACACCATCCTGTCCAGAAACAAGCAGTTTCATCATTTGCCTGACCAAATTACATTACAGTTCTGCCGCAAGTGTTCTATCACCTCAGGACTCAACGTACTGTCTTAAAAGGCCCTTACTGTGCTCATCAGACCCCTTACTGTCCTTCCCTTCAACCCCGTCCACCTCTGATGGACCCATAGACCGTTCAGCCTGGCACTTCCCACCAAGGGATGCCACTTGGTCCCTTTCAAACAGTGTTCAAGACTAGAGAATACGTGGTTTCCATGTTTTCATCCCCACAACTTTCTTCATTATCTTCTTATCACTTAGCACCGATACACAATACAATGAAAAGCTGAATTAAAATTTTATGTGCCATTGTGTTTGTATTTCTACCTTCTACATAAATTGTTCAAGCTTCTTGTGTAAAGGGACTGGGCGTTGGGCAGCCCCTACACACAAGACAGGTTTCCACTAGTCCCATCTTAGTAAAGGAACATTTTGGAAAATTCCATCCTTTCCTTGCAAACTTTGAAATCAAATTGTCCTTGCATGTGCTATGTAACGAAATTTCTTTGACTGGAGTGAATTGACCCATTGAAAAATATATCTCCTTTGTAAAGAATTTTTTCTGTAAGGAAATCATTGAGTCTAAAGATAATTCTTTCTTTATTCAAAACTGATTTATTTAATGTTGTGTAGCAAAGAGAGATTTGAGATTTTTAGAAAGCAATTTCTGTCCACAGACAGACAAGTTGTTAAACAATCAACCCAGAGTTAAGGTGCCTACTAAGCTATTCAACTAGGATATTTTCATTTTTTTCAGTACCAGAATTTGTTAGGTAGATTCATATGTATCAGTTTATTTTACCCTCACAATGATTCTTTGATATAGATTTTGTTATTTTTCGCATTATTGACAATGAAACCAAAGCCCAGTGCACTTAAGTTCCAAATTCAAGTTCATCAAACCACAAGCGGTAGAACAGAATGGTTACTCGGCTTCTTACCATCTAAATCCTGCACTCTTTCCTAATCCTGAGCCGTTCTGTGCCAGGGGCTTCTGGTTAGCACTGGGCCTCTTACTAATGAGAAAGAGGCACAGGACCAGCAGTGTGGCTGACAACGGTGGTGAGGCAGGCAGAGCCCTGAGGAATGAGCCGTGTTGATTAGACACTGCCTTCCCATATGCATTTGGAACTCTTTCTGGGCATTCTTTCAGTTCCATTGTTCTGTCTGTGTACTTATAAATTAGTACTGTAGTCTTAGTTATTGAAGCTTTGTATTTCACTATTTTATAGGGCTTACCATTCCCCGCAACCCAGATTTTTCCTCTTACTTGAGAATCAGCTTATCTAGTTCAAAACATCATTATGAAGTTTGGGGGATCTGATGTCAGATTTCTAGATTGTCAGGGAGCGTTGATATTTTGTGTCTTCAAAACACAAAGAAGAGCAGGTCCCCCCATCTGTTCCAGTGTCCCTTTGTGTCTCTTTTTGTTTCTCAGTATTACTGTCTTTTATGTTTTCACTAGATCATAAAAGTAAACCTATTACTTAAAAAGAAAATAGTTCTGTCTTGGTTTATTCTGTGTTTCAGTGTTGGTCTCTTTTCTTGTTTCTTTTCTTCTCTCTTTCACACAGCACACATGGACACATATACTAACCTCTTCATCCACAGGGTCATCAATGGCATTTGAAAGACATTGAACTAAAAGTTCCAGAATCTTCTATGACAGGGACACAGCAAGATGTTCTTTCTCTCTAGAACATGGCAATAAACTGTCACAGCTTCATGATGGAAGAACTTTTATCTCATTTGTTCATTGCAGTTTTCCACGTGTTTAGAACAGTGTTCATTAACTCTCAATTGCTGTTTGTTGACTGAATGAAAAATCCAGTATATGCCTCTCCAAACTTCACTGGAACAAAGCCCTTGGTTCATATTTTCTGCCAGGTGAAGCTGACTGTTGGGTATTTTGCTGTAGAAAATCTGTTGAGAAAAGCAGCAGTGTGTGGAGGATAATTACCTTCCTGTGTATGCTCTACTGACCTATTTCTCCATTAGAGTATTAATAATAAATGCCCAAGGCTCTACTGAAAATAAATAACCTTATTCCTTTTTGCTTATTAGACAAAGCCTTGAAATTCACATTTGCACAATGAGGGCTCTAAAATGCATCCTGGCAGATGGATACTTCTTGAGCTGTCATAAGGAGACGAAGAAAATTCAGTCAAATGTGTGGGTTAAGGCGGCAATGAACACTTGTCATTCTGAACCGTGTTAGAAACCAAGGCCCTTGGTCTCTCCCGCGTTACAGCGTTTCCTGGCAGTGTGGGCTGTGAAGTGTGTGCAGGAAGCACGGTTGCGCTGTGGTTTCACACCGGAGCTCAGGTTGCCGCTCATGAATATGTATGATGAGGCTGTCACTTGAGTGTTCTTGAGCAGAACTGAACCCCTGCACATACCCATTTCCTGTCTACCGTTTGAAGAGGTTCCTTGAGGAGGTTTGAAAAAGTGAGTTGCATCTCCAATTGTGGAGCGTTTTACCTTATTTCTCTTCGAGATGGCAAATTGCACCCTGATTTATTTTTACTCACTGTGAGTCATTTGCTAGTCTTATTTTATAAGTAATATTTTCTACATCTTACCCAGAGGCAGATGGGAAAGTTCAAGGAAACACCCTCTTGGAAAGAGGAAAAGTACTCTGGTCTGGGTTTGCATGTTGGTGCCTTTCCTGGAGTCCCTGATATAAGCAGAGGAATAAACAGATGGTGAATGGGTCTAGCAGAGCCACATTTAGAGTGGGTTTTCTTTGTTTTAGAGGCTGTTATTCTGCTCTTACTGTGGACTCTGTGTACTCCTGAGAATGCAAAAAAAAATAAATAAAACTGGAAGCTCTTTCCTGATATTCATAACACAGGTCACCAGATCCAAAGGTACTTGGCCAGTTGGGAACTCTCTCTCACACACACACATACACATGTGCTAAGGGTTATTGTGTGTTGTCTTTGTGAGAGGAAATGGGGGAGGAGAGGGGGACTCTAGTGCTTCTGAAGCCGAGAGGCAGTGCTCCAGAAACCCACGTGGTGAACAGCATGTGCTGGGAAATGCCAGCCTGTGTCGCTCTCAACTTGGCGTATAGACTCGACTCCTGTTTGACAAAATTTATGGAGCAGACAGCGAATAGTAGGGGTGTTTTCCCTAGACAAGCAGTAAGGGTGAGAGATGGGCATATGTGGGTTGCTATGCAGTTGTTTCACTGTTGATATGGGAGCCTTGCCAAGCAGGACTTGGATCCTGGAAATGTTTGCATGATTCCATGGAGGTCCTGGCTTTCCAGCTGAATCCATGTACGTGTCTTTTCCTTTAATGACAGTCATGAGGGAGAAAATGTACCTGCTTTCTGGATGTGTTGCTTCTATTTCTCCACAGTCTGGAGGCTCCTTCTTGAAGTCGTGACTGGCATTATCTTGGTTGTCATAATGAGCTTCTAATGAACTGTCTGTCTAGATTGTTCGTTCCTCATGTTAGATGTTCTTTTCCTATGGAAAAAAAACTTATCCTTTAGAAATTGCTCAACATGGTTTTGGCATTGAAGTTTCGTGATTTAAGAGCTGATGATTTTATCTCATTGTTAGATGGTGAAATAACAGGGTCAAACTGAGGTTAACAGGATTTAGAATTTCAATTTGGCTGGAGTCTTTCCTTCTGAAAAATGGTGAAAGAATGGAAGGATGGAAGGAAAGAGAGGAGGAAGGGAGAGAGAGAAGAAGGAAAATCTATTTAAGGAAAAGTCTGATTAATAAATAGGTGAAATCATTGACTAAATCTAAGTTTATCTGAGCTAAACATTTTTCAGTTCAGTTCAGTTGACTTTGATCTCTTTAACCCTCTTATGTATTCATTTATTTTTATTTTTGGCTGTGCTGGGTCTTCGTTGCTGTGAGGGCTTTTCTCTGGTTGTGATGAGCGGGGAGCTACTCTCCAGTTGGGGTGATGGGCTTCTCATTGGAGAGGCTGCCCTTGTTCTGGAGCATGGACTGTAGGGTGCACAGACTTCAGTGGTGGCTTCCAGGCTCTAGTGCACAGGCTGAGTAGCTGAGGTGCGCAGGCTTAGTTACTCTGCCACATGTGGGATCCTCCCAGATCAGGGATCAAACCCACTGTCTCCTGCATTGGCAGTGGATTCTTTACCACTGAGCCACCAAGGGAAGCCCCGAGCTAAACCCTTTTATGTATATTTGTTAAATTAAAGAGGGTAAAATAATTACATTTTCATTTTAAACACTTACTCTAATATCTCACTTTTTTCTTCCAGTTTTATTGAGATATAATTGACACACAGCACTGTATGAGTTTTAGGTATACAACATGATGATTTGATCTACATACATCATGAAATGATAATCACAAATTTAGTGAACATCAGTTATCTCATACAGATTCAATAAAAGAAAAAAAATCCTTATGATGAGAACTCAGGATTTACTCTCTTCAGGACTTTTGTATATATCTTTCAGCAGTGTTAATTATATTTACCATGTGGCACATTGCATCTCTAGTACTTACTTATCTTATAGCTGGAGGTTGTACCCTTTGACCACCTTCATCCAATTTCCCATCCCCTTCCTCCTTTCCCCCCAACTCTGGTAATCACCAATCTGGTCTCTTTTTCTTTGAGTTTGTTTGTTTGGTTTTGAAGTATAACTGACTCACAACATCATCTTACTTTCTAATATACAACATAGATTCGATATTCTGTACATTCCAAAATGATCACCACTGAGCTAAACATTTTTACATTCTCTTCCCATCTTTGTTGGGTCAACAAATACCTTTCAAGAGTGTACTCTGTACCAGGCATAGAACAATACAATGTTTCTGGCTACCATTTAATCATAGACTCTTTTGATTCTATCACAACAAGGAAGTCCTTTTTCCATTGTGTACCTCATATTCTGTCTCCCCTGCCATTAGAAAAATTAGATTACCTGTGACTTTTGTTTCACGTCCAATTTAGGGTTATGTTTCCCCATGTCCAGTTATCTTTATCCTTTTCAGCTCTCCTGGATCATGCAACTTAATCCAAGGCCTTAGGAACAGGCTATATTTTACCAAGTTATGTGAGTGCACTTTTCAGTGAAGTTTTTGCAGCCCTCCATCTCAGGCCTGAATTGCTTCCTCAGCACCTCTCTTGTGAACTCCAACTGCTTGGGTACTTAGCTGTCTTGGCTATGAATACCTTGAGGGCAGGGCCTGTGTCTTATTCATTTCTGAAGTGATGGCAACATAGCACTTGGCAAGTATTTGTAGAAAAAAATGAATATTGCCCAAAGCATCTTTGTTTATATATTCTAACCTTTTGGTCTTTTCTTTTTATGGGTTGGATTCTAAGAATGAGTTTGTTGGTCTAACTCTATATATAATTTTAGTTTTAATAGATGTTGCTAGATTGCTTTCCAAGAAAAGCTAAGGCAATTTACTCCCGTATTGCCCTCAGTAATAGGTTTTATTGTTTTTTAATGTTTGACAGTTCAATAGCTATAAAGTAATATCCCATTGTTTAATTTTTCTTTTCCTGCTAGTAAAAGTTTGAGTATCTTTAATGTGTTTGTTGGTCATTTATTGCTGTTTTGTGAATTAACTTTTTATATACTTTGTCCATCTCGACACATAAAAGTTTATATTTATTTCAAGATATATAAAACAACAATATAAAGCCCTTTCCCCCTGAAATTCCAATTCTAGGTCTGTGTCCTTGGAAACACCTCGTGCGTGTGTGCTTAGCCACCCAGTCACATCCGACTCTCTGTGGCCACACGGACCATAGTTCTCCAGACTTCTCTGTCCATGGGGTTCCCCAGGCAAGAGTACTGGAGTATCCATTCCCTTCTCCAGGGGAGCTCCCTGAACCAGGAATCAAACCCGCATCTCCTGCAAGATATGTACACAAAAATATACGCAATGCATCTTATCGGAGTATTGTTTGTCGTAATTAAAAATCAAGTTTAATGAAAAGGAGTAGTTTTATGTCTTATGGTGTTTCCTTATTAAAATAAAGAGAATGAGGAATTAAAAGATATGAGGTATTACTCAACTATAAAAAGGAATGAAATTGTGTCATTTACAGAGACAAGGAATGGACCTAGAGACTCATACAGAGTGAAGGAAGTCAGAAAGAGAAAAACAAATATCGTATATTAACACATATATATGGAATCTGGAAAACTGGCACAAATCATCTTACTTGCAAAGCGAAAACAGAGACACAGGTGTAAAGAACAAATGTATGGACGCCAAGGGGGAAGGCAGGCTGGTGGGATGAACTGGAAGGTTGAGATTGACATATATACACTAACCGTGTACAAAATAGACAACTAGTGAGAACCTACCGTAGAGCACAGGGAACTCTACTCCGTGCTCTGTGGTGACGTAAATGGGAAGAAAATCCAAAAAAGAGGTGATATATGTATACACGTGGCTGATTCGCTTTGCTGTACAGCAGAAACTAACTGTACAGTAACTGTACAGAAACTAACTTTACAACACCGTAAAGCAACTATACTACAATGATATATATATTTTTTAAAGTGAACTCTCTCAACATCCTTCTTCTCCTTTCCCATCCCCTGTCCTTCTACATGGGGACAGAGCACCAGTGTTCAGTCACAGGAGATACTGTGGGATGATAGATAACAGTGATGAAGTGGAGCAGAAGGGGATAAAGGAATTAAACATGTGGAGATGTGAAGAAAAGAAATTAATATGACATGTGGTGTTGACTGCTACCTCAAGTTGGATAGAAGAGGGTTAAAACAGAGAATATTGAAGAGTAGTAAAAATTATGTGTAATTTTCAGTTGTTTAATCAGTATATAAATCAAAAATTCCAGGATGTTCAAATATATATATTTCATGAGTTGAGATTACCCTAAAATAAAAACTAAAATAATATTAAAATTTTCTGAACCTTTCAGAAGATATAGTATCCCAAAGGGGCTTCATTCTAGAAGGAAAATCATAGTAGCTTGCCAATTCCAGTTCTGGTCAGGCATTCTTAGAATATTTTGGAGTGGATTTTAGGCTCGTGGGGATTCTACTTTCAGATTATCAACCAACAAGCCAAAACAAGGCTCTTGAAAATTTTCTCTACTGAAATGCTCAGTCTGCAAATCTGGATAGTGATGCAAATATATAAGTTTCATTGCTGGTACTTTGAGTGCTGATAAATTTGGGCTTTAATACAAAGAAAATGATCGCTCTTTCTCTTCTCTAGAAAATAAAACTAAGAAAACAACTCCCTTGACAGAGTACCTGTGTTCTACGACTAAACATAAGGCAACTGATCAAGTATACATTACACACAGGCTCTGAGTTCATCCCTCACAGAGAGCTGTACCTGAGGAGTAAGGACACACAGCGAGTGAAAGGCTGTGGTGCTTACAGACAAAGCACCCCGAATACCCCCCAGTTAGCTCAGTGGTGACAGTGGGCAAAGGACCGAGAGCAACAACGTGGGGCAGGGTTATCAGGGAAGGCTTCCCAGGCATTGCATCAATGCACAAGGAGAGAGAAGGAATTCACACCAGGGAGGGAAATTATTTATGGCATTGCAAGGGGGAAAAGAGGATTTTTTTTCAAGGTCCTGGTATCTCTGTTACTTGGTCCTAGTGTTTGGACATATGGAGGTACCATTGCCATTAAAGTATTAAAATGTGCCAGAAGACTTGGAATGTCTTAAGAGCATGCTGTGAAGGGCTGCTGACACAATTCCAGTTATGCCTTGGTACAAATGTCATGTCAGATTGATGTTTGGAAAAGGACTGAGATTTGAAAAACTGCCTAATGAGCTCTTGTGTTCTTTTCATCTTTTATTTTGTGCAAACCAGACTCAACATGCCATTGGTAACTTCCTCAAAACTCAACAAGATAAAGGTCTGTAAAAGGGACTTGCTGGCTATCTTGATCCCTAATGGAAAGTTCTTAAAACCTGGATTTGATGAGCCCAGGCCATGCCATGTAACATTTAGTTACATGTTTAGTCTAAATATTTTCTATTTTGTGCTCCCTTTAGCAGGCACTATATCCCTTCTCCCATCTATAAATTGTCTTAGCTCAAAGGGATGGTTTTTGCTGTGTTATGTTATCTCACAGCCTGGGGCAAATTAACAGATAAAGTGAAAGTGAAAGTCACTCAGTCGTGTCTGACTCTTTGTGACCCCCACAGACTATACAGTCCATGGAATTCTCCAGGCCAGGATACTGGAGTGGGTAGCCTTTCCCTTCTTCAGGGAATCTTCCCAACCCAGGATCAAACCCAGGTCTCCCGCATTGCAGGCAGATTCTTTACCAGCTGAGCCACAAGGGAAGCCCTAGAATACTGGAGTGGGTAACCTATCTCTTCTCCAGCGGATCTTCCCAACCCAGGAATCCAACGGATAACAGATAAAACAAGAAGCCAAAATCTAGTAAGAGGAGGCCAGTGCGGACGGGTGTGCATGCCCTGGGTATGAAGAGAAGAACGAAGCACCTTCATGTTCTTTGAGAGCCCCTTTGACCCATGCACTTTTAAAAGCAGCAGAAGAAATGAGCTGAGAGTGGAAAAGAGTGTGTGGGGGTGAGGTTGTTACTTAGCAACAGGGAAGCTTCTGGCCAATGTTCTGAACTGAACAAAGGAAAGCAGCTGGGATGGCGTGGAATAAATGAATGTGGAAAAAATGAAAGGGAGGAAAGCAGATGTGGCAGCGAGGGAGGGCTTAGAGGAGAATGAAAAATAACACAGCAAAGGAAAAGCATGAAAATGGATGTGATAGGTACTTAAACACCAGAAGACTATGAATAAAAATCATTTGGGAATAAAGAGATCTGAAAGAAAGGTGAAAATAACCAAAGGGTAAAGAAACATCTGCAGTGGAAGCAGCCGGCAACTGGAAGGATAAAATCCCCCAGTGCAGGGAACTCTTGGCTTAAAATCTGGCTCTTCCCTGGTGTTACAGGTCACACCAGGGTGGATTGGCTGCATGGTTCCTGGAACAGAGTTCAAACCACCTGAGCCTGATTCTATTCGAAATATGAGCTGGGAGGTAGGGTGGCTCTAGGAATATTTTTTGTTACATTTTATAATAGGTATGAATCCTTATGTGTTAGTTCAGATGGTAAAGAATCTGCCTGCAATGTGGGAGACCTGGGTGCAATCCCTGGGTTGGGAAGATCCCCTGCAGATGGGAATGGCGACCCATTCCCTTGTGTTCTTGTCTGGAGACTCCCATGGACACAAGAGCCTGGAGAGCTACAGTCCACTGGGTGGCAAAGAGTTGGACATGACTGAGCGACTAACAATTTCACTTTCATGAATCCTTCAGTTCAGTTCAGTTCAGTCACTCAGTCGTGTCCGACTCTTTGCGACCCCATGAATCGCAGCACGCCAGGCCTCCCTGTCCATCACCAACTCCCAGAGTTCACTCAGACTCACATCCATTGAGTCAATGATGCCATCCAGCCATCTCATCCTCTGTAGAATGACCCAAAAATAACTTTTTGGCTTTTGGACCACTACATCAGGACCAACCAACCAAGAGAATTGGATATATACTTTAAACCAGGCTAGAAAACTTCTAATTCTGTCTTTGATTCCTCTAATAGTGCATTAGTTTCTACTGTACAGCAAAGTGAATCAGCCATACATATACTTTGTTGGTGTTGTTCAGTTGCTAAGTCATGTCCAACTCTTTGCATCCCCATGAAATGCAGCATGCCGGTCTTCCCTGTCCTTCACTATCTCCTGGAGTTTGCTCAAACTCATGTCCATTGAGTTGGTGATGCCATCCAACCATCTCATCCTCTGTCACTGTATACTTTTATCTCCTCTTTTTTAGATTTCCTTTCCATTTAGGTCACCACAGAGCACTGAGTAGAGTTCCCTGTGCTACAGAGTAGGTTCTCATTAGTTATCTATTTTATTATATAGTATCAGTTAAGTTCAGTTCAGTCGCTCAGTCGTGTCCGACTCTTTGCGACCCTATGAATTGCAGCAGGCCAGGCCTCCCTGGATGGAGGAGCCTGGTAGGCTGCAGTCCATGGGGTCGCTGAGGGTCGGACACGACTGAGCAACTTCACTTTCACTTTTCACTTTTATGCATTGGAGAAAGAAATGGCAACCCACTCCAGTGTTCTTGCCTGGAGAATCCCAGGGACTGGGGAGCCTGGTGGGCTGCTGTCTATGGGGTCGCACAGAGTCGGACACGACTGAAGTGACTTAGCAGCAGCAGCAGCAGGCCTCCCTGTCCATCACCAACTCCCAGAGTTCACCCAAACTCTTGTCCATCGAGTCGGTGATGCCATCCAGCCATCTCATCCTCTGTCATCCCCTTCTCCTCCTGCCCCCAATCCCTCCCAGCATCAGAGTCTTTTCCAATGAGTCAACTCTTCACATGAGGTGGCCAAAGTACTGGAGTTTCAGCTTTAGCATCATTCCTTCCAAAGAACACCCAGGACTGATCTCCTTTAGAATGTATATATGTCAACCCCAATCTCCCAATTCATCCCATTTCCTCCTTTCCCCTTGGTATCTATACATTTGTTCTCTATGTCTGTGTCTCTATTTCTGCTTTGTAAATAAGATTATCTATACCCTTTTTTTTTTTTAGATTCTTCATATATGTGTTAGTATATGGTATTTGTTTAAATGGCATTTTCTCAGTCCCTGTGCAGGGTTATCATATCCTGTTTTACAGGGCTGCATGGATTTACTTATATTATCAACAACCACATTGGTTGATATGTTATTTCTCTTTGTCTATATATACAATAGGACTAAGTGTTAGTTATTCCTCTTTAAAAAAACTTTTCTTATCTATAATATATAATTGTCCTAAGTAGCATCAGTCATGTCCGACTCTTTGCAATCCCATGTACTGTAGCCCACCAGGCTTCTCTGGCCATGGGATTCTCCAGGCAAGAAAACTGGAGTGGATTGCCATGCCCTCCTCCAAGAACTTATTACAAGTGGTTTCTAATTAAGCATGTTGAATGATAATATGCTCTTTGGTCTATGTGTTTCCCAAATCTCACTTAAATGACAGTAAGAGGACACAACATGAAGAACGAATGAAAATTAGACAAGGTTTGGTATACCAGTTATCTGTCATTGTATAAAAACCACCTCAAAATTTAGTGGCTTAATATAATAGTATTTATTAGTGCACAGTTCTTGAGGCAGCAGTTTGTTCAGGATTCAGCTGCAATAACTTATCTCTGCTCCATGTGGCACTGACTTAGATTACTTGCAATTGCAGTTAGTGGACAGTTAGGTGGAGTTAACGATTGGGGTGCCTCAGATCTCCACAAGCCTCTCCAGCAGGCTGGCTTAGGCTTCTTCACATGTTATTCAGGTTCCAAAGGAGGTGAGAGGAAGCGAGGCCTTGTTATTAGTCACAAATGATCACTTCTGCAGCTTTCTATTGTCACACAAGTTGCGAGGTGTTTTGGACTGAACTGCATTCCCCCCAAATTCATATGTTGACACCCTAACTTCAAATGTGACTTAATGTAATTTAAAAGCAGATAGGGCCTTTAAATTAAAGTTAAATGAGATCATAAGGGTGGGGAGATCATCCAGTAGGACCAGTGCTCTTATAAGAAGAGGAAGAGACTGGGGAAGTGCATATACAGAGAAAATGTCACAGTGAAAGTGTGGCCAGAAACCAACTCTGCTAACGCCTTGATCTTGGACTTCCAGCCTCCAGAACTATGAAAAAATGAATTTTTTTTGGTTAAGCCACCAGTCTATGGTATTTTGTTATGGTAACCTTAAGAGACTAATACACAAGGCCAGTTCAGATTCAAGGGGTGGAAAATAGACCACCTCTTGATGAAAGGAGCCATAAACAATTTTGGATCATTTTTTATCCACCACACTTGGAAAATGTCAGCTCGCTTTAGAAAGTAGAGGTGTATCAAGAGGTATACTTAAAGTAAAGCACAAAATACTCCCACTTTCTCCACACACACTTATTTCACTTTGTAATGGATATTGCATTGATTTTTTTTTAATTTAGGTAAATAACAGATAGTCATTTAGTAGGCATATATCTAAGTAGGATCTAGAAAATGATATTAAGACATAGAATTTTCATTAGAAATGAACTACTCATCTATTCTCAACGTTCTCCTCCTGCTTAGGAAAAGGAAGAAATGATTAGAAAATAAGTCCTATACCAGAGGCTTGAGAACTGTATAGATATAAAAAGTGGTTTGCTTTTCTTATTCATGTGCTGGGGTAAGAAGGAAATACTTTTTGGTTGAGAGGGCTCCTGATTAATAGGGATGCTAAGATAGAAGAAGGCAAATAGTGGTAATTAACTGCTAAAGCCAAGGTAGGTGTGCTGACCATAATAACAGCAGTAGGATTGACATAGGATTCAGAATGATGCATTTCTCAAAAATCTCTGCAAGAGTTCTATGTACATTAGAGTTACAGCGATCATAACGGATGGCAGACAGCTAGGTTTGTAATTCATCTGTATAATGGGAAATTCTGCAGTATTGAGACTTCCCTGGTGGCTCAGACGGTAAGGCGTCTGCCTACAATGTGGGAGACCCGGGTTTGATCCCTGGGTTGGGAAGATCCCCTGGAGAAGGAAATGGCAACCCACTCCAGTGTTTTTGCCTGGAAAATCCCATGGACAGAGGAGCCTACAGTCCATGGGGCCGCAAAGAGTTGGGCACGACTGAGCGACTTCACTTTCTTTCACTTTCACTCCAGTATTAGCGGTTGTGGCTCTGATGTGTCTTTGAACTCAGTAGTTCTGGTGTCTGGAGAAGGCAACGGCACCCCACTCCAGTACTCTTGCCTGGAAAATCCCATGGATGGAGGAGCCTGGTGGGCTGCAGTCCCTGGGGTCACTAAGAGTCAGACACAACTGAGCGACTTCACTTTCACTTTTCACTTTCATGCATTGGAGAAGGAAATGGCAACCCACTCCAGTGTTCTTGCCTGGAGAATCCCAGGGACGGGGGAGACTGGTGGGCTGCCGTCTCTGGGGTCGCACAGAGTCAGACACGGCTGAAGTGACTTAGCAGTAGCAGTAGCAGCAGCAGTTCTGGTGTCAGCCTTCTGACACTTGTGTTTCCAGACTTTCCAGTGATTTTTGTGAGCACCTAATTCCCTGTCTTAAAACTCTTTCTACTTAAAGTATCTAGAGTGGTCCCGTGCCCTGAACACTACTAACATGCATCCCAATAGGACCCTGAGTCCCTGCCATGTTTACTTCCCCAGTTTCTGGGTATATTATTAAGACAGATGACCTCAGAAAGTGGCAGAATTCCTACAACTTGACATGTTGAGTAAAAAATTACTGTAATATTTTTTAAAGTGCATCCCTGGGGAAATCACAGAGATGAGGCCATGGTATTTCCTATCCATCTGCACTTTTGGCCAGTGCAAAAGATGGATGAGTCTTGAAAATCACAGAGGATTAGTGTAGGCTAAGTCAAGTGGGAATTCCAAATACAGTAATCTTCCAAATCCAGTTGCTTTATTGCAGCAAATCTACACACACTATGACTGCAGCTTTTATCTGGATGCTCCGTTCTCTCTGTTCCAACAGAGAACATTATAAGTAGTTTGATTTCACCTCAGATGACAGAAACAGATTTTCAACTCCAAGTTATTTTAACTCTCTATTCTCTGTGCCATGAGTTAGTCTATAAGAACTAAGTTGTCTCACCATCCTCAGCCAAATCAGCAATAATATGCTGATGAGCTCCAGAGAGCAGGAAGTGGCTGGTATTTTAGACTGAAACTGCATGCCAGAAAGTAGGAAATAAACTCTATTCTAAAGCAGTGATGGCTCAGTATCTGTGCTGTGTGGCCTGTGAAGTTTATCCTGTCTAATGTCAAGGACAATTTGTTTCCTACCTCTAGAAAAAAGTACTATGATTTCTGGTGCTCTTTGGATTTTAGAAGCAAGAGACGTGGTGTTTTGTGTGCCCTTCAGCTCCTTCCTGAGTGACTTGAGAGGCTGACAGCTTCAAGCGGGGTCCAGAGGAAGACTCTCCAGTTGGTCCAGGCTGTGGCTTTTCCATATGGCCTATTAGGACCCAGTGAGATCAGTGATGGTCAAAAATCACATGAAGTCTGTGGTGTGGAAAGGTTACAACAGTACAAGATTCACAGTAGAAATGTCAAGGATTTAGAACAAAGCTATGCCTTCTTCAGCAAGGTCCATTCTTCTTTTGGAGGAGGAGAACTTGGCTGGCCACTGGGTCCTGATAGAAACCAGGTGACTACGAAATATAAGCTGCTCATCATGCACTGGGTGTTATCTGATCTACCCAGCTATAAAGTCAAGCATATCCAAGTGGAAACAGTATATAGATGAGTGCATCTGAGCAGGTCCTGAAAGCTCAAGTTTCAAAGGCTGGTGACTTCTTACTATGCCTACCCACGCCACATTCCCCTTCTCCACCAACCAGACTTGCAACACCAGGAACACTTCTCCAGTATCAGCTAACTGAAAAAAAAACGAAAACGAAAATGGAACTTACAGATGGCTTTGCATAATAAGCTGGCCCCAGCTTCAAATGGATTGCTGAAAGCCACTCAGTCCCACTTACTGGAAGGTGAAAAATTCTCACAGTAGGTAGAACTTTAAGTGGTATAACATCTTTGTTTTATCCTGGAGAGATCAGCTGATGTACAGTAACAAATACATTGGTCAGATTGCTATAGACATGAAAAGAATAAGACAAGAGAATAGGTGACAAAGAAGCTTGGGAAGAAGCATGTGGATGGGTCTCATAAAATGGGCCTATATTGTGAAGACATTAAGGTTCCATGGAAATGTCCACCACATTGTTTGTCAACCGATAGCTGTTCTTTCTTGAGAACAAGACTTCTTCAGTTTTGTACAGGTACCCATGCTCCTCCTGTGACTTTATACTTCAAGAAATACTGGTCTTCCCCAACAGGTGAATCAATTAATCTAGCCCACTATGGTTATTCTATTTTCTTTATGAGTGGTTGGCTTGAAAAGGACCATGTGACCCAATTTTGGCCAATGAGACTTTGAAGGAAGTCTGCTGTGGGGTTAGTTCTGTGTGAGTTTATCTATTAAAAAGAAAAATAAGAGGCGATCTCTTCTTCCACCTCACTTTGAATTGGGAGCTAGTCTTACAAATAAGACAGGGGGAGCATTTCTGCTTGTAGTGGTCGTAGCAGCAACATCTGGTTTCTAAGGCCAGCTGCATCTGTAGTAGCATCCGATGTCAAGTGCCAACACTGTCAACCGTGCAAGCTGTGATTTCTGATACTAAGTGGCAGCAGCAGCTGTGTCCTCACAGGAATAGTTTTGTGATATGATTTTGGTCATACCCCGGACCGCATGGCTTCTGAACTTGACTGCTCCCCTGGACAATCTCTGAACTAACCAATATCCTTTAAATAATCCCTTTTCTACCCACACCAGGCAAAGTCCATTTCTATTGTTTGTTATGAGGCTCCCTGGCTGATATCAGTTCAGTTCAGTTCAGTTGCTCAGTCGTGTCCGACTCTTTGCAACCCCGTGGACTGCAGCACGCCAGGCCTCCCTGTCCATCACCAACTCCCGGAGTTTACTCATACTCATGTCCATCGAGTCGGTGATGCCATCCAATCATCTCATCCTCTGTCGTTCCATTCTCCTCCCACCTTCACTCTTTCCCAGCATCAGGGTCTTTTGCAATGAGTCAGTCCTTCCCATCGGGTGGCCAAAGTATTGGAGTTTCAGCTTCAGCATCAGTCCTTCCAATGAATATTCAGAGTTGATTTCCTTTAGGATGGACTGGTTGAATCTCCTTGCAGTCCAAGGGACTCTCAAGAGTCTTCTCCAACACCACAGTTCAAAAGCATCAATTCTTCGGTGCTCAGCTTTCTTTACAGTCCAACTCTCATATCCATACATGACCACTGGAAAAACCATAGCTTTGACTAGACGGACCTTTGTTGGCAAAGTAATGTCTCTGCTTTTTAATATGCTATCTAGGTTGGTCATAACTTTTCTTCCAAGGAGGAAGTATCTTTTAATTTCATGGCTGCAGTCACCATCTGCAGTGATTTTGGAGCCCCAAAATATAAAGTCTCTCACTGTTTCCATTGATGCTGGCTAATATAGGTCTTCTGTATAAAATCGTCTGTGAGCTTTGGTCCAAAAGAAAAAAAAAAAATGTATTTTTGCTACACTTAATACTGTTCTTGTGATTAAGTGTTTCTTTGTAAGTTTAACTTTTTGATATTATTAAAAGTTAGCAAAGACAAATGTTCCTTCACCTACCAGCAGCGTCCTTTTGGAAAGGATGGGAATTTTTAAAAAATGTATTAATAATGGACCCAATGGAAACTAAATATACAGTTGGGAAATGTAAAAATAAAGGCAGTGCCTTCCATGCAGGCTGAATACTGAAGAATTAGCAATAATTAATTACAAAACTGGTTCAGTCATAAGCAACCTGAGACACTGTATCCCCAAAGGTGTTGGGGGAAGAAGTCTCCTTCAAAAGCAGAGACATTACTTTGCCAACAAAGGTCCGTCTAGTCAAGGCTATGGTTTTTCCTGTGGTCATGTATGGATGTGAGAGTTGGACTGTGAAGAACGCTGAGCGCCAAAGAATTGATGCTTTTGAACTGTGGTGTTGGAGAAGACTCTTGAGAGTCCCTTGCACTCCAAGGAGATCCAACCAGTCCATTCTGAAGGAGATCAGCCCTGGGTGTTCTTTGGAAGGAATGATGCTGAAGCTGAAACTCCAGTACTTTGGCCACCTCATGCGAAGAGTTGACTCATTGGAAAAGACTCTGATGCTGGGAGGGGTTGGGGGCAGGAGGAGAAGGGGATGACAGAGGATGAGATGGCTGGATGGCATCACTGACTCGATGGACGTGAGTCTGAGTGAACTCCAGGAGTTGGTGATGGACAGGGAGGCCTGGTGTGCTGCGATTCATGGGGTCGCAAAGAGTCGGACATGACTGAGCGACTGAACTGAACTGAACTGAAGAAGTCTCCAGGGTACTAGACAAGCCTAAACCCCATATAAGACAAAATGCCAGGATTGATGCAGACATACAAGATGCTTTTAAGTGAACTGGGCAAATCAGAAGAGAGGGACTAGGATGTAAAACTATACCTGAGATAAGAACCACAAATAATTGACTCTACTGAGGGTGGAAAGATAAAGGATGTATTCTTAAAAGCAAAATAATGGTGCGCAAGGCAAGAAGAATGTATCACTATTGCAATTAGTCTTGCTTTATTACTACATGCTTGAATGAATGAGTTTTACTTATGGAGCATCGAAATCAAAACAAAGAATTCTTTTGGTAGTCATATGGTACAGTCATCTTACCCTACAAACAGTAAGGCTGAGTTGGTTTAGTACTGAAGCAGCTCTATTCACAGGCACTGATCACTGTCTATTTTAGTCCCATAGCCATTAATTTCTTGGTTTCCTATCCCACAGGAAATCTAATGCAGCCAAACACTCCTTAAAATTATTCTGCTACATTCTATAATGGAAAGAACCCCCTACCTCCTCTCATTCCTAATGGAATCACAGTTCTGAGACCATTTTCCTCACAGAACAGCGGAAATAACCTATTAACAGTTGAAAGTTTGAAGATTTCAAAATAAGCTAATGTCCATATGAACTATAATTTTTCTCATCAAACGAAAACCATAAAAATTATTGTATGTGAGGTTACATGCTGCATATTATGCTATATGCAGTGTTCGAAGTTGAAAACCCAGAATTTTTTTTTTTTTTTTATTCCATATTTTATTTTTTTATTTTTTTTTTATTTTTTTTCTTTAATAGAAAATTATTTAATTAGTATACATGTGTTCCCCATCCTGAACCCTCCTCCCTCCTCCCTCTCCACACCATCCCTCTGGGTCGTCCCAGTGCACCAGCCCCAAGCACCCAGCATCGTGCATTGAACCTGGACTGGCATCTCGTTTCATACATGACGTTTCACATGTTTCAATGCCATTTTCCCAAATCTTCCCACCCTCTCCCTCTCCCACAGAGTCCATAAAACTGTTCTATACATCAGTGTCTCTTTTGCTGTCTCGTATACAGGGTTATCGTTACCATCTTTCTAAATTCCATATATATGCGTTAGTATACTGTATTGGTGTTTTTCCTTCTGGCTTACTTCACTCTGTATAATAGGCTCCAGTTTCATCCACCTCATTAAAACTGATTCAAATGTATTCTTTTTAATGGCTGAGTAATACTCCATTGTGTATATGTACCACAGCTTTCTTATCCATTCATCTGCTGGTGGACATCTAGGTTGCTTCCATGTCCTGGCTATTATAAACAGTGCTGCGATGAACATTGGGGTACACGTGTCTCTTTCCCTTCTGTGAAAACCCAGAATTTAATGTGAAATATTTTGAACCTTAAATCTGGACAATCAATTCATAATTTAAAAGAAAAAGCTATGTAAGTTATAGAGCTAATTTGGCTTCCACTTAAAGCAGAGGATGAGACAAAGACTTGGCTGCAGGGCATGTGTTAAGGAGGTGATTCCAGGGAATAAGAGTAAAGGAGCAAGGAGAATGGGACCAGAGGAGTAGAAAAGTCAACACAAGGGGGTGTTATCCAAATCTCTGTTGTAGGCACAGGGACTCAGTTTGGCTGCAACTTTTGCAAAGTGTGAATTTTTTCAAGAATTTTCCATCTGAGGGAAGAGAAGATGAAGCCTGGCTCCCACATTGGTTGATGGCTGATGTCTCCCTGGGCAGCACTAACAAAGCTCCCCTCAGGGTTATGTTGATACATAAGCCCAGGGTATGGGAGAGGCTCAAGGCAGAAAGCAGAATAATTCTGTACCTGCTTGAGTTGGGACCTTGTCAACAGGAGTTAAACCTGAGCTCTCAGCAGATGAAACAGAGGTGGACCAAAGAAATGAGAATAAGGTTCCAAGGTATTTGTTGCATAAAAAAACATATGTGAAGGCCAGTTATGGTACATTGTTTGCCAGAATTTGACCGTTGGGCCATTGGCTTGAAGGTGAAGGTGAAGTCGCTCAGTCGTGTCCGACTCTTTGCGACCCCATGGACTGTAGCCTACCAGGCTTCTCCATCCATGGGATTCTCCAGGCAAGAATACTGGAGTGGGCTACCATTTCCTTCTCCAGGGGATCTTCCCGACCCAGGTATCGAATCCAGGTCTCCCACATTGGAGGCAGACGCTTTAACCTCTGAGCCACCAGGGCCATTGGCTTAGAAATTCACAAACTGAATTCACAGAATCATCTAACGAAGAGATCATAGAGATAAAATATACAATTGTTTTAAGAAAGAGGGCTGATTTCTGCTTTTTATTTATACATTAATTCAATTAATTTAATGAATATTTACCACATGCTAGGTGCTGGAGATACATCAAAGAATAAGATAAACAAAGTATCTGCCTTGTTGAGCTTGCATTCTGGTTGGGAGGCAGTCAAAAAACAGTGAGTAAGGTGATTTCAGGGTTCTTAGTCACAGGGGCTTGTGGAAATGAACCAGAGTCACACAGAGTCAGACACGACTGAAACGACTTAGCAGCAGCAGCAGCAGCAGCAAGCTAATAGCGAGAGAAGCATGGCTGCTATTTTAGGTAGGTACGTGGAAGGCTTCTCTACGTAAATGATGTCTGAGAAAAGACCTGAATGAGAAGGAAAGAGCCAAATGAAAGTCAGGGAAGAACATGCTGGGCAATTGCTGAGTCATAAAGTCCTGCCTGCCTCTTTGAGACCTCATGGACTGGAGCATGCCGGGCTCCTCTGTCCTCTACTATCTCCCAGGGTTTGCTTAAATTCATGTCCATTGAGTTGGTGATGCTATCTAACCATCTCATCCTCTGCCACCCTCTTGTCCTTTTGCCTTCAATCTTTCCCAGCATCAGAGTCTTTTCCAAAGAGTCAGCTCTTTGCATCAGGTGGCCAAAATATTAGAGCTTCAGCTTCAGCATCAGTCCCTCCAATATGCTAGGCAAAGGGAATAGTTGATGTAGGAGCCCTGAGAGAGGCATAAGTGTTTGTGTTTCATGAAGTTGAGAGTGAGACAAAAATAGCAAGTGATGAAGTGAAACAGGTCGGCTGGAGGCAGGTCAGGCAGAGTCCCGTGGACTCTGGCAAGGAGGTCAGGCTTCACTCTTAATGAGATGGGAAGCCACTGAAAAAATGGTAATTAGAGAAGGGATGTGATCTAATTTGGTTTTTAAAAGTCCACTCTATGTGCTGCATGGAGTGTTTCCAGGCAATTATGTTCCCTGGAACATAACACACCCGAGAATTTGTATTTTCCATAAACAAGTTAATCTCTCAGTCATATTTGCTTAAAACACAATAGGTGTCCACATAAAGACTTGCAGGCAAAATATTCTAAGCAGCATTATTGATAATAGCCAAAAAGTAGAAACAACTCCAATGTCCATGAACCAGTGAGTGGAAAAACAAAATGTGCTTATACAATGGAAAACTATTTAGCATAAAAAGAGATCTTGATACACATTCCAACATGAACATCAAAATCATCATGCTAAGTGAAAGACTCCAGACACAGAAGGCCACATACTGCATGATTCTACTTATATGAAATGTCCAGAAAAGGCAGATCTATACATAAACAGATTAGTGATTGCCTGGGGCCGGGAGTGGAAACAGAGATTAACTGTAAAGGAGTGGGAGGGTCATATTGGAATGATGGAAATGTTCTAAAACAGTATGGCAGTCATGGTTGTGCCAAAATGATAAATTTGCTGGAAATCATTGAATTGCATGCTTGAAACAGGTGAATTTGAAGGCATGTAAATTATACCTCAATCAAGTTGTTTCTAAAAACATGTGGATATTTCTAAATTTAGGACATAGGTCTTCAGATTGTATGGACCCTTGGTCTTCAAAGACCTTGGCCTGATCTGAGGTTTTCCCTGCCCACCCTTGCTCCAGGCAACACCAAGCTGGCCAGCTTTCTAGTCACCAGTGCCCTGCTTCAGAACCGGTTGAGTTAAAACTTTTCCCTCTTTCAATTTTCTTCCCTTTCAAGAGGTCATACCCCTTCCAAGCTCTATCTGTGCGTATTTCAAGTCTCCGGTTGGTTGATTCCTATGTAAGGAATCTCTTTATCATCTTTAGCCCACCTAGTTTTCTCTCTCACTTTTCTAGCTTTTGTCAAGTGTTTCTATTTGTTTTAAACTATTAATATTTATTTGCTTTTAAATATTTATTTGGTTGTCCGGGTTTTAGTTGTGGCATGCAGGATCTAGTCCCCTAAGGATGGAAATGGGGCCCTCTACTTTGGGAGCACAGAGTCCTAGCCACTGAACCACCAGGGAAGTCTCTTGTCAACTGTTTTGCTTTGTTTTTTAAATTTCCTTTACTACTAGAACTTTCTCTCCTCTCTCTCTCTCTCCCTCTATTATTTTCTTTTTCTCCCTTTTCTACTTCTATTTTCTTCTCTGTCACCTCCCACTCTTTCTCTGTTTTTGTTCCACTTGTGACCCCACCGAGAGACTGTAAAAATCGTAGCCCTTACCTGGGAGAACAGTACTGGAGACAGACACATCAGTGCCAGGAGAGAGGAGAGACTAAGCGGTACTTTATGGCAGCCCCCTCCAGTGTTCTTGCCTGGAGAATCCCCTTAGACAGAGCAGCCTGGCGGGCTACAGTCCATGGGGTCACAGAGTCAGACACAGCTGAGTGACCAAGCACAGCACAACTGGAACTTTGCCTAATCAATCTCTAAACTTAAAAGTACCGAAAAGTCTATCTCAAAAATACCTCAAAATTGCCCTCCACCTCACTATTGTACAATCAAACCTGCTTTTACCTCTACTATATTCATGGGAAATAAAAAGTTATGAAATCATATTTTAATACATTTGTTTATTTGTATATCAGTTCAGTTCAGTCATTCAGTCGTGTCTGACTCTTTGTGACCCCATGAATTGCAGCACGCCAGGCCTCCTTGTCCATCACCAACTCCTGGAGTTCACTCAAACTCATGTCCATCGAGTCGGTGATGCCATCCAGCCATCTCATCCTCTGTCATCCCCTTCTCCTCCTGCCCCCAATCCCTCCCAGCATCAGAGTCTTTTCCAATGAGTCAACTCTTCACGTGAGGTGGCCAAAGTACTGGAGTTTCAGCTTTAGCATCATTCCTTCCAAAGAAATCCCAGGGCTGATCTCCTTCAGAATGGGCTGGTTGGATCTCCTTGCAGTCCAGGGGACTCTCAAGAGTCTTCTCCAACACCACAGTTCAAAAGCATCAATTCTTCGGTGCTCAGCTTTCTTCACAGTCCAACTCTCACATCCATACATGACCACAGGAAAAACCATAGCCTTGACTAGATGGATCTTTGTATAACTGTATTTTAAAATTATTTTTCATTATGAACAAGCATATAACAAGCATAACAAGCATAATTGCAAAAAAAATATTATATTGACATTGATGAAAATACTTTTGTGTGCTGATCCAGTAAAAGACACAGTACTTAACATATTATTTCTATGGGAAAATGATGTCTGAAGTCCAAGCAAAATTTAGGGTTTATTTTTGGTTTATTAATTGGAGACTGTTATTATTTAATTAGTTTTAAGTACTTATAAGTCTTAAGTGATAGTCACTCAGTCATGTCTGACTCTTTGTGACCCCACGGACTGTAGCCTGCCAGGCTTCTCTGTCTATGGAATTCTCCAGGCAAGAATACTGGAGGGGGTTGTCATTCCCTTCTCTAGGAGAACTTCCTGACTCATGGGTTGAACCCAGGTCTCCTGCATTTCAGGCAGATTCTTTACCATCTGAGTCACCAGGGAAGTGCTATACATAATTGTTCTATTGGCTGACTTCGTATCTTGTTTTATTGCAATTTTTCCCTGATACATTCTTAAAAGCAAAAGGTAACTAAGCAAAATTAAATTTCCCTGTGGAACAGATGACAGATTTGTCATCATCCTTGGATCTTCCTTTCACATGAAATATATTTTAATGGTGGAAATGATTAGCATATTAATAGTCTAATATTAGGGGCTACCCAGATGGCTCTAGTGATAAAGAACTCATCTGCCAATGCAGGAGATATAGGAGACACCAGTTCAATCCCTGGGTTGGGAAGATTCCCTGGAGGAGGGCATGGTGACCCACTTCAGTATTCTTGCCTGGAGAATCCCATGGACTGAGAAGCCTGGTGGGCTATGTCCACAGGGTCTCAAAGAGTCAGACATGACTGAAGTGACTTAGCAAGAAAACAAGTCTAATATTAGTATCATCTGACTTCATTTCTTGTTTACAAATATATTAAAAAAATGAGTTTCTAAATTCCTTTAAAATTCAGCTGTAGGGAAAGAATTAGGACCATAGCTCATAATTACTTATTATGCGAGATTATGAAATCAGAGGTTACTAGTATGTCTTGCCTTAAGGGATGGATAAATACAGACATGCCATGGCAGACTGCATACAAGGCTGAAAGAAACTCTTCAGTTCTACTGGGAGAAGAGTAGGAGGAAACAACGCTGACCTTTCATTTCCTGTAGGTTGCTTGTAATTTATGAGATTCTTTTTTTAAAACAGCTTCAAATATCTTTAAACCTTATGTATACTAGTTAAACTTCAATAATGAAAGCTGAGATTATAAACATCAAAAACTCCATTTAGATGTAGGGTGGATTTTTCTAATGTAACCTAGAGGGAGAGCCTCTCAGAAGAAGGAGTTTCATGTTTTGATTTTTAACTGCTAATTTAAAAATTGGCTGCTAGAGAAAAGGGTGTGAGTTTGTTTTAGTTTTGGTCTCCATTTCCTGTGTAAGTACTTTGGGATGGATGTTAAGTTGAGATATGAAGCCACTGGAAAAAAACAGGTAAAGAGAAAATACTATCATGAAAAATTAAACACTAATTTTCCACATAGTTTTTTGGAAAGGAAAATCAGTTTGGCAAGGTGAAAAAGGTCTTTGGCAAAATAGACGGCTTGAGACCTCCCTGATATATAGGCTCCCTGATAAAAGAGTCCAGTCTATGGACAGATCCCCGCTAAAGACCAGCAGGCCACGATCCAACAAATGCCTCTTTACCCCACAGGCTGAAGTCTGCAAGAAACAGATGAATGTTTAGGGCTTTTACAGAGTTAACTAAGCTTTTCAGTCCTGCTCTTTTAATTAATGATGTACTTTACAAGACCAGGTAGCTGTAACAGACAGTTACACCCACTTGTTAATCACTTATTTCAGTAAGAAAACACATTGGCGTTTATGAATGGACATTGGTCTGTCACTATATGTTGATGAAAATGTTAGGATCTTGGTGAAACCACGCTGCAAATACACAGCCAGAGGCAGCACTGATTTTCCAACACCACTGCTGAAGCTGGGAAAGGAGACAGAGGATTGGTTGCAGGCGACCCTGAGGGATGTTACTCTCTGTTCTTGCTTGGGCGAAATGACTCCTTGCAATGTAGTCAATAAAAGGTTAAAAAGTTAAGTTTTCATATAAAAATATTTATAGTTCATATTCTTCTACATAAACATTTAAAGGTGGAAAAAAAAAAAAAACCCTCCAGCTTGGCATGAAAAAGATTAAATTTTCTCCCAAACATTGGTTTGGAAATTTTCCCAAAAGAAAGCTGTCTGATCAAACTGCTGCAATCTTAAGCAGTAAAAAGAATGTACTATATTTAAATGTAGCGATCGGATTTTTCTGATCAGAGTACTGCTGCTGTTGCTGCTAAGTCGATTCAGTCGTGTCCGACTCTGTGCGACCCCATAGACGGCAGCCCACCAGGCTCCTCTGTCCCTGGGATTCTCCAGGCAAGAACACTGGAGTGGGTTGCCATTTCCTTCTCGAATGCATTAAAGTGAAAAGTGAAAGTGAAGTCGCTCAGTCATGTCCAACTCAGCGACCCCATGGACTGCAGCCTAGCAGGCTCCTCCGTCCATGGGATTTTCCAGGCAAGAGTACTGGAGTGGGGTGCCATTGCCTTCTCCGTGATCAGAGTACAAGAACCCTCAAAAATCATCTTGTCTGGAATCTTCAGAAAAATACAGAAGCTTTATGATTTAGTATGGATCACTGTAGGAGGCCTCTGGGAATCCCACAACTTTTTTTCATTGTCACCATAGCATTCCAACTGCCTTAACCTTCATGACTGTAAAAACAGGTACTTTTTCAAATTTGGGCCATATCTCCCATGTGGCAGCGTTCTGGGTTCTTTGTCCTCAATGTGGTTATGACCACTCCGGAAATTTAAGAAAGACATACACCTCTAGATCCAAGCTCTAGAAACATTTCCATATTGGAGCTGAGAACTCTAAAAATAACATGTTAGCACTAAATCCTTGATATTCAAGAGCAAAAATATAGAGCAAGCTGAAAGTGTGTGTGTATGTGTGTATTTTAGGAATAGGAGAACTTTAGAACACAAAATTATGTGAAGCTTCACTCACTCAAAGCACAAGGAAATGTGAGTAACTGGGCAGTGAAGGGGACATGTTCCTTGTACAGTTGGGCTGCCAAATCATTTCTGTTCCCTCAATATCTAGTGAAGACACCCCTCTCTTTGAAACTTCTTTATTGAATGAAACCATGGGCTCCTGGAGGTGAAGACCACATTTCACAACCGTAAAGCATGTGTTTCTGGATCCCAGCACCTAGTATAACCATAGTACATAAAGTACTAAATATAAGATTGATGAATGAAAGGAATCAATGAATGAGTAAACATGTATTTATAAACTGCTGTGACTGTGAAATGTAAGGCTTTGCTCAATAAAATTAGCTTATGATATTTTTCAGTTGAATATCTTGGTTCAAACAGCTGCTTGGTTTCTGAAAGCCACCCACTTTTTATTTTTCCTTGTTTGTTTTTGTTTTCCTGAGATTAATAATTTTGAAATGAATATTAATGTCTGTGAAAGCATTATTAAAGCTCTGATGATATTTAAGTGCATCACAGGTTTAATCATAGTGAAATAATAAATAGATCCGGATTTCAAAATTATCTATATTAGATTAAGATGTCCTAATCCCACATCTCAGATACTTTAAAAATTCTGTCCCCTATTATAGCATTGCCTTTGCAGGAAAATTTCATGGGGTTCATGTACTACTAAAAGGAAAAATGCAAAAATCTTATAATTCAGTGGGGAAAAAAAAAACAAAAAACAGAATAGCATCAGATATTTTGAAATCTTTAAAGTTTTCCTGAAAATATTCACATTAGGTTTCTTTACTATTAATAATGGACATAACTGGATTATTTCATTCTATATCCCTGGTAACTAGTGTTTAGACTTATTCAGTTCCTTGCTTTCCACTGCTTCTCCTTACGATTCTAGAGTTGAACCAAAGCATACCTGAACATAATATACTCTACATAAAAGCACAGCACAGTTCCTTGTTATAAAAAAATGTGGTTCTGTTTGTTGTAATTGTTTACTCTCATTTGGCCTGTATTATCTAATCCACATTTTAAAAATTTCAGACTGCATTCAGTGTTTCAAGGTCAAAAACTGTACTTTTTAAAGTTGAATTACTGGTGAGTATGTTTTCTACGTTGAATTACTTGGCAACCAAGGGAAGGTTCTTTATAGACTGGACTCAAAAGCTCTTGTTTACTGTTAATCCTGAATTTGGTTCTCAAAGCAAATGTCATATACACAATAGCTCTGTTGTGGATTCAGAACCAAATTCCATTTCAACAATGGGAAACTCCTCATCAGCCCTGTTCTACAGACATGTGGTTTCAGTCAGGCACTCCAGAGCCTCCTCAGAATGTAGAATCTCTTTAATAATTTGGTTGGATCGTAAGTTCTTACAGATACCCAGCTGTTTAGAACTGAAGTATTTTCCTGTTTTCCTGCTACCTAGCTCTGAGCATGCATGTCAATTCCACAGTTCCACCTAGTATCTGATGCACAAACTAACATGCTGGTAGATGTTGATGGTCCAATTTTGAGGAATTTTTTTTTTAAACTTTTTTCTATTTCCCAAATATGCTACAAAGAGTGTGTGTTAGTTTTGGAATCAAGAAGAAAATAAACTCTGTTTAGAAGAAAGTAAAATCAGTGTCAAGGTTAGGTACCAAGATATTTTGTATAGAAGATCCTTTGGGGGGCTGCCAGTGAAATTTCTGATCTAATATTCTGGCAGGCTATGAAAACCACTTCAGAAAGAATTTTTACTTCTTACTAGAATTATAGAAACAGCCTATTTTTCTAAATGATTGAAAAGATTATCCATGTCTCTCCCTACTCAGTTCCACTGTAGTTGAGAAGATGTTTTGCTTTCAAAATGCGTGGGGAAGGTAAACTCGTGCCTTGCAGACCACATCAGACCCAAATACTGTTCTGTTTGGTAACACATGATTTAAAAATAGAAATTGATGCATGAAAATCATGAACATTTAGTTTGTCACAGACCCATCACACCTTTAGGTAACCTGCCTAGCACCTGAGCTTATCTCAAGTTGATACCTAAAGGCTGCTGCTGCTGCTGTTAAGTCGCTTCAGTCGTGTCCAACTCTGTGCGATTCCATAGACGGCAGCCCACCAGGCTCTCCCGTCCCCGGGATTCTCCAGGCACAAACACTGGAGTGGGTTGCCATTTCCTTCTCCAATGCATGAAAGTGAAAAGTGAAAGTGAAGTCGCTCAGTTGTGTTCGACTCTTAGTAAAAAATGGACTGAGAGATGATGTGACTAAGACATGTTAGGCAAAGCAACAATTGTGCTGATAGCACCAAGCTTCTCTTCATTTTGTATATGGAAGAAACTAATTTTGGAAATAAGGAATTACAATTAATTTAGTATCCACAAACACATGCTTCTTACATAACCTTATGTAACTTTCTCCTTATCTTTCTCCCTATTTAGTTCATTCTTCAGCTACTTCCTGCTAATATTCCTAGAGCCTAACTGTGCTCATGTATTTGTTTTTGGCTGCACCACGCAGCATGCGTGTAGGATCTCAGTTCCCTGATCAGGGATTGAACCCACACCCTCTGCAGTGAAAGGGCAGAGTCATAACCACCAAAGTCTTAACCACTGGATAGCCAGGAAAGTCCCTGTACTTACATATTTATTGTTTATTCTTTCTCTCTTTTTTCTTTACTGGGTGCAAAGACCCCTTTTAGGTGCTAAGGAAAGAACAGTGGATATGAAGTGTACAGTCTCATATGTCCTGAAGGGGCTCAGACATGAACATTAGAAGTAACAGGATTGTGACAGTTGGCAGGAACTGAGTGCCATGGAAACACAGGGGATGAAGGCTGTGACTGCCTGGGAAAGTGTTCCAAAGGCGACAACTTCACTGACTCTGAGAAGGAGAGATTCAGCTGATGATCAAGTCAGACAGAGGTATTCCGGGTCAGAGGAGGGCAACCAAAGCCTGGCTTCAAGGGAAGTCTTGGGAGATTCAAAGAACTGCCATTTGTTTGGTTTGACTTAATCACCAGTGTGTAAGGAATGGAGAGAAATGAAATTTGCATTATTCATTCATTTAATGATTCATTCGATAAATTGTTTAATCACTTGCTCTGTGCCAAACATTGAGGATACAATAGTGATTTATATAGTCACATCATTTGTTGCACAAATATAACAGTCTAATGAGAAATGGGGAAGTAAGGAGGCAATAAAATAGAGTAAGTGCTATGATAAATTGTCTTCAGTGTCGTCTTATTTTAAGAATTTGCCACAACTACCCCAACCTTCAGCAACCACCACCCTGATCAGCAGCCATCAGTATTGAGGCAAGACCCTCCACCAGCAAAAATATTGCAACTTGCTGAAGTCTCAAATGATGGTCATATTTTTTGAACAATAAAGTAATTTTATTTATTGATTTATTGGCTGCACCATGTGGCATGTGGGATCTTAGTTCCCCGACCAGGGATCAAACCTGCACCCTCTGCATCAGAAGCACAGAGTTTTAACCATTGGACCATCATGGAAGTCCCAATAAAGTAAATTTGAATTAAAATCTGTACATTGCTTTTATAGCCATAGTGCCACTGTATACTTAATAGACTATGGTATAGTAAAAACATAACTTTTATATGCGCTGCTGCTGCTAAGTCACTTCAGTCATGTCCGACTCTGCACTGGGAAACCAAAAAATTCATGTGACTTGTTTTATTGCGATATTCGCTTTAGTGTCATGGCTTGAAACTGAACCCACAATATTTCCAAGTAAGCATGTATTTGAAAATACATGCTGAGAACTGGAGAGAGGTCAGTGCTAGACATATGGGTTTGGAGACCATATATGTGGTCATTAAAAACATAGATGTACATGAGTGCAGAGATCTCCATGTTGCTTCCCAAAGCAATTCCTGACTTCTCCAAATGGCATTCACATACAACAATGGTGGTTCAGCACTACGGACAGTGGCAGGATCTCTGGCACTTCCCTGCCCCCTACTCAGCCCACCCCCAATCTTTTAGTTCTGTAAGGTCAGAATTTCATTATCTTTCCCATCCTAGCTTTCTTGATTGACTTCCTACCACTGCCCTGACCCATATCTATGCTTCAGGCAATTGTGTTCAGTTCAGTTTAGTCGCTCAGTCGTGTCCAACTCTGCAACCCCATGAATCGCAGCACGCCAGGCCTCCCTGTCCATCACCTACTCCCAGAGTTCACTCAGACCCACGTCCATTGAGTCAGTGATGCCATCCAGCCATCTCATCCTCTGTCGTCCCCTTCTCCTCCTGCCCCCAATCCCTCCCAGCATCAGAGTCTTTTCCAATGAGTCAACTCTTTGCATGAGGTGGCCAAAGTACCGGAGTTTCAGCTTTAGCATCATCCTTCCAAAGAAATCCCAGGGCTGATCTCCTTCAGAATGGACTGGTTGGATCTCCTCGAAGTCCAAGGGACTCTCAAGAGTCTTCTCCAACACCACATGTCAAAAGCATCAATTCTTTGGCGCTCAGCCTTCTTCACAGTCCAACTCTCACATCCATACATGACCACTGGAAAACCGTAGCCTTGACTAGATGATGGCAAGAATACACAGAAGAACTGTACAAAAAAGATCTTCACAATCCAGATAATCACGAGGGTGTGATCACTGACCTAGAGCCAGACATCCTGGAATGTGAAGTCAAGTGGGCCTTAGAAAGCATTACTACGAACAAAGCTAGTGGAGGTGATGGAATTCCAGCTGAGCTATTCCAAATCCTGAAAGATGATGCTGTGAAAGTGCTGCACTCAATATGCCAGAAAATTTGGAAAACTCAGCAGTGGCCACAGGACTGGAAAAGGTCAGTTTTCATTCTAATCTCAAAGAAAGGCAATGCCAAAGAATGCTCAAACTACTGCACAATTGCACTCATCTCACATGCTAGTAAAGTAATGCTCAAAATTCTCCAAGCCAGGCTTCAGCAATATGTGAACCGTGAACTTCCTGATGTTTAAGCTGGTTTTAGAAAAGGCAGAGGAACCAGAGATCAAATTGCCAACATCTGCTGGATCATGGAAAAAGCAAGAGAGTTCCAGAAAAACATCTATTTCTGCTCTATTGACTATGCCAAAGCCTTTGACTGTGTGGATCACAATAAACTGTGGAAAATTCTGAAAGAGATGGGAATACCAGAGCACCTGACCTGTCTCTTGAGAAATCTGTATGCAGGTCAGGAAGCAACAGTTAGAACTGGACATGGAACAACAGACTGGTTCCAAATAGGAAAAGGAGTACGTCAAGGCTGTATATTGTCACCCTGTTTATTTAACCTATATGCAGAGTACATCATGAGAAACACTGGACTGGAAGAAACACAAGCTGGAGTCAAGATTGCCGGGAGAAATATCAATAACCTCAGATATGCAGATGATACCACCCTTATGGCAGAAAGTGAAGAGGAACTAAAAAGCCTCTTGCTGAAAGTGAAAGAGGAGAGTGAAAAAGTTGGCTTAAAGCTCAACATTCAGAAAACGAAGATCATGGCATCCGGTCCCACCACTTCATGGGAAATAGATGGGGAAACAGTGGAAACAGTGTCAGACTTTATTTTTCTGGGCTCCAAAATCATTGCAGATGGTGACTGCAGCCATGAAATTAAAAGACGCTTACTCCTTGGAAGGAAAGTTATGACCAACCTAGATAGCATATTGAAAAGCAGAGACATTACTTTGCCAACAAAGGTTTGTCTAGTCAAGGCTATGGTTTTTCCTGTGGTCATGTATGGATGTGAGAGTTGGACTGTGAAGAAGGCTGAGCACCGAAGAATTGATGCTTTTGAACTGTGGTGTTGGAGAAGACTCTTGAGAGTCCCTTGGACTTCGAGGAGATCCAACTAGTCCATTCTGAAGGAGATCAGCCCTGGGATTTCTTTGGAAGGAATGATGCTAAAGCTGAAACTCCAGTACTTTGGCCACCTCATGTGAAGAGTTGACTCATTGGAAAAGACTGTGATGCTGGGAGGGATTGGGGGCAGGAGGAGAAGGGGATGACAGAGGATGAGATGGCTGGATGGCATTGAGTCCATCCTGACTCTATGGACGTGAGTCTGGGTGAACTCTGGGAGTAGGTGATGGACAGGGAGGCCTGGCGTGCTGTGATTCATGGGGTCACAAAGAGTTGGACACGACTAAGTGACTGATCTGATCTGATCTAATGTGACTAGATGAACCTTTGTGGGTAAAGTAATGTCTCTGCTTTTGAATATGCTATCTAGGTTGGACATAACTTTCCTTCCAAGGAGTAAGCGTCTTTTCATTTCATGGCTGCAGTCACCATCTGCAGTGATTTTGGAGCCCCAAAAAATAAAGTCTAACACTGTTTCCACTGTTTCCCCATCTATTTCCCATTCCAGCTTTTGTTTTTATCAGATGACAACCTGAGGCCCGAAGAGACTAAATAGTTTGCTGAAAACCACGTTCCTAGTTAGTGATATCATACATCTGTTCTGAATACATCACCTTTTCTCCCATCTTATTTGCTTCTATATCTTTTTCCTCTGAGTTCTGGAAGATTTTTTGAGTTTGTCTTCAAATTCATTAATTTTTGGCATTTTCGTATTTTGCTCTTTGCTACTTTTGCATTCTCTTTTCTTTTAATGATCCTATTCTTATTTCTAAAGCAATCTCTCCTAATTTCAAATAGTTCCCATTTAAAAGTGTAATATTTTTTTAAATGACAGCCTTATTGAGATAAAATTCACACACCACACAATTCACTCTTTTAAAGTGTACAATCTTATTGGTTGTCAAGTGGTATCTCATAATGGTTTCATCTTCCTAATAACTAATATTGTTGAGCATCTTTTCAGATACTTACTGGCCATTTGTCTATCTTACCTGGAGAAATGTCTATTCAGATGATTTAAAAATTGTCTTTTTATTGTTGAGGTGTAAGAGTTCTAGATACAAGTTCCTTACCAGTTTTGTGATTTTCAAATAATTTCTCACATTCCCTGGGTTGCCCCTCCAGGTTTCTTTTGAAGCACAAAGTTTTTTAATTTTGATGAAGTCCAGTTTGTCTGTTCTTGTCTTTTTTGTTTGTGCTTTTGGCACGAGATCTAAGAACCACTGTTTAACCAGATCACAAATATTCCTGCCCATGTCTTAAGAATTTTATACTATTAGCTTTGACAATTAGGTCTTTATTTTGTGTTAAATTTTGCATATAGTGTGTATATGATGTAATGTAGTTTTTGCATCTTGTTGATAACCCAGCATCTTTTCAGTTCCTGGCATTTAGAGTTTTCTAAAGTTCTTTTTTTTTTTCTCTATTTGTATTATTAACTATTCATGGATCAGTTCAGTTCAGTCGCTCGTTGTGTCCAGCTCTTTGCGACTCCATGGACTACAGCACGTCAATCTTCCCTGTTTATCACCAACTCCCGAAGCTTACTCAAACTCATCTCCATTGAGCCGGTGATGCCATCCAATCATCTCATCCCCTGTCGTCCCCTTCTCCTCCTGCCTTCAATCTTTCCTAGCATCAGGGTCTTTTCCAATGAGTCAGTCCTTTGCACCAGGTGGCCAAAGTATTGGAGTTTCAGCTTCAGCATCAGTCCTTCCAATTCAGGACTGATCTCCTTTAGAATGGACTGGTTGGATCTCCTTGCAGTCCAAGGGACTCCCAAGAGTCTTCTCCAACACCACAGTTCAAAAGCATCAATTCTTCGGTGCTCAGCTTTCTTTGTAGTCCAATTCTCACATCCATACATGCTGCTGCTGCTGCTGCTAAATTCCTTCAGTCGTGTCTGACTCTGTGGGACCCCATAGAAGGTAGCCCATCAGGCTCCCCTGTCCCTGGGATTCTCCAGTCAAGAACACTGGAGTGGGTTGCCATTGCCTTCTCCCATCCATACATGACTACTGGAAAAACCATAGCTTTGACTAGATGGACCTTTGTTGGCAAAGTACTGTCTCTGCTTTTCAATATGCTGTCTAGGCTGGTCTTAGCTTTTCTTCCAAGAAGCAAACATCTTTTAATTTCATGGCTGCAGTCACCATCTGCAGTGATTTTGGAGCCCCCCAAAATAAAGTCTTTCATTGTTTCCAGTTTCCCCATCTATTTGCCATGAAGTGATAGAACGGCATGCCGTGATCTTAGTTTTCTGAATGTTGAGTTTTAAGCCAACTTTTTCACTCTCCTCTTTCACTTTCATCAAGAGGCTCTTTAGTTCTTCACTTTCTGCTATAAGGGTGGTGTCATCTGAATATCTGAGGTTATTGATATTCACGAATGTGATCACTGAAATTTACTCCTCTGGTTAATCTCCTTTTGTAGATTTAAACTGGTGCTTTTAATCTAGAGGATGGTTCTTCTGCTTGTTCATTTTTATGATTGTGTTCATCTCCATGGATGCAGTTCACAACTTTCAGAATTGTTTGAGGCTCCAGTTCAGTTATTAAGTGCAGACAGTGTGAGAAGGCAAAATTAAGATTCATCACAGTTCTGCTTTAATAAGTTGGATTCCAGGTGTCTGTCTGAGTAGAGGAAGAGTTACAGCCAGAGGGGGCACGTTCAGAGACTTTACTACTGTGTCACAGAATTCTTGTTTTCTTGTGGCTCAACTCAGCATATGAAGGGTAAGTAGGATGTCCTGGGATGTTGCTCTGTGTGGACTCTAGCATTTAATGTTCTTCCTATAGATATTGGTGTGTGCATGCTAAGTCACTTCAGTTGTGTCCAACTCTTTGTGACCCTATGGACTGTAGCCCACCAGGCTTCTTTGTCCATGGTATTCTCCAGGCAAGAATCCTGGAGTGTGTTGCCATGCTCTTCTCAGGGGATCTTCCCAAACCAGGGATTGAATCCACATCTCTAATGTCTACTGCAATGGCAGGTGGGTTCTTTACCACTAGCACCACCTGGGAAGCCATATAGATAGATATTAGTAGGATTGATAGTTGTCCCTCCCTGACTGCCCTATATCTCACATTGGTCTCTAGTTGCAGAACCCTTTAATAGAGAGCCCCTAAAGTTTATACAAGTGCCAATTCATTTTTCCTGCATTTAAAAACACATAAATTTAGATCAGTGTCTTGCACAGAAAACTTCTTTCAGCCTCCGATTTGACTCTGCTCATTACTGATTATTCTTGGCATCTATCTACTGACCCCAGTGAGTTCAGTTTCCTATTCCCCTTACCCTGAATGATTATTTTGTGGTTTTTGCTGGTGTTTCCTATGCTTGTCCTTCCCTAACCACTAGCCCCCGACTTTGGTGACTGATCTATTTTTTTGTGTTTTACAGCAATCAACTACGTTAGAGATCAGATTGTGCTTCTGTTCAGTAGATTGATTTTAAGTCATGCAGTGTCTTTAGCACTGACAATAGCCTGCTGCTTGTCCTAATGAGAACATTTCCACGGTCAAGTTGAAATGCCTAGATGCCGCTAATGCCGCTCAACAGCCTTGAATGAGTTTTCAGATCAGAGGGGATATCACTGGAAAAAATGACCAAAAAAAGTAAAAGAGCAAGAGGTCTGTGGTATTAGTCAGATTTCTGCTGCAATAGTGCCGCATAATAACCAGCCACAAACTTTAGAGGCTTTGAACAACAGAGGCTTGTTTTTCTTGCTCCAGGATTGGTCAGCTCCACATTTCTTCATTCTTGAATCTGGCTTTACGGGAGATCACAGAAGTAAAGAAGTGCTAAAGCCAAAGACAGGTGTGTTTAAAGCCTCTGCTTGCGTCACATCTGCTAACTTCAGTTGCCCAAAGCAAGTCACGTGGTCAAAGCTAATATGAAGTCAGTGGGGAAACAAAAGCTGCCTACTCTGGTGGGAGGTACTGCAAAGCCACTTGACAAATGGTGTGTAATTCCACTTCGGGGAGGGAATGAAGCATTGAATACAATCCAGTTGTATGCTCAGTTGCTCAGTCTTTGCAACTCCGGGAATTATAGCCCGCCAGTCTCCTCTGTTCATGTGATTTTCCAGGCAAGAATACTGAAGCAGGGTGCCATTTCCTACTCCAGGGCATCTTCCTGACCCAGGGACCAAACCTGTGTCTCCTGCACTGGCAGGCAGATTCTTTACCACTGAGGCCCAATCCAGTTACCATAACCATAATTCTATTTGCTATTCCCCTTCCCATTTCACAACTTTGTATTAGTAAAGAAACTTAAAGGTTTTCTAATATGATCCTTTCATTGTATATATGAGTTATCTGGGGCCCAGAGAGACTATGGGAATTGCCTATAAGTCAGTTCAAAGTTCTGTTCCATGAGACTAAATGCTGTACTGCAAACTTTCCTCCAGATCCCAGCTCTCCGTGGAATTATATGAGTTTAGTTCATGAGATAAACCCAGGATTAAGGACCTAAACGAGTCAATCACCAGAGGTAAAAACCTAGATTGGCTATAGATTTGAAGAATTTTGGTAGTATACTGAAGAGAGACCTTCAGTTCTAGATTCTGACTTAAAAATAAAAAAAAAAATTGTTTTTTCATAGAGTTTTTCCAAAGAAAATATTTAGAGACTCGGAGTTGTTATTTAAAAATAGGTAATGTTTCCAGAAGGAAATGTTTAGTTTCTTTCCCAGTTGCTTTCCATTGTCTCCATGTTTTATCTGACAAAGAATCAAATGTAAGGAAGGGCCGGGGGCGGGGAGGTAGACCCAGTGGAAAACTGCCAGAGATGGAGGGAAGCTGTAAAACAGGGCCTGTGCAAGCTGACTTTTGCTTTTTAAGTTTCCCTAATGTCCTCCCTAAGGTAAATCACCAGTGGCTAATGGGCTTGGCTTACTCCTCAAAAGCAGATCCGAGCTGGTAAGCTAACTGCAGTGCACTGGAGTCGGGTTTGTTTTGAGAGAAGGGAACAGCTGTTCCTCCGGAGTCCTCAGCCTGTCCATTACCTCAGTGTTCCTAGATGCTACTGCTTACAGCCCTTTCTGTCTTGTTTACTGCTCCAATTCTGTAGGTCAGTGTGACTACAGATTACTTTTTTTTTTTTAAGAGATACTTAATAGTTAAGATAGTATTTGTTATTAATGTCCTGCCCAAGTTTGCCGGTTTCTTTAACATTTCATGGTTATACTTCTAGTTTGTTTACTTCTTGCGAATCGACTCTGCTGGCAGGAAACTTGACCCCTGTAGATGATATTATCTTGGAGGAATGTAGGGCTAGGCTAGAGGGTAGTTTTTCTGCGAATCAGTGATCTGACCACACATAAGAAACAAAGCCAGATAAGAAGCCACCATTCAAAATGAAAAACAGAGTAATAATTTAGCAATACAACATTAAAAGAGAAACACAGGAAAAGATACAAAATAGTTTCAAATAATTATTTTCTATCCTATTATTATTCTGTTCTCTTTATTTTACCCTCGAACAGATGGTCCCCAAGTTTTCAATTACAATCTCATCTTTAACATGAAAAAATTTCACAGAGCCCCACATAACAGTAATTACAGTTTTAGTAGAATTTGATTGATAATACATTAGGACAAAGCACATAGTTATGAATTCACTGATGCTTTTAATTAAAATCATGCTTTATAGAACAAAACAGCATTTACATCCATTTGAAGAATAGGTATACATATCAACACAAGGCACCTTATTCAGGGTACAGATAAGCATACTTCATGGAAGTATGCATGTCTTCCTGTAATAATTATAAAGATCAGCAGATGTCCAGGACCCATCGTCTGGCGTCTAAACCTTGTCCTCCATTTTTATGCCTGTCAGTTTTGGAAGCTGTCCTATTTAATGACATCATTGGTCTCCTGTCTACACAGGCACTGCATATTCTTGCTGGTTGGATTAATCAGGACATAACAACATGAACTGAGCCTTGTCTTTCTAAAAGATGACTGGAGTTTAGGGTATTTTTTTGTTTTTGTTTTTTTAACCTATTTGTATGTTTCCTTGAGGAAATCAGTGTCTTTGAAATATTGATACATCTTTTACCTTTTGCAAAATTAAGGATAGGGTCTAGGAATATACTTGGTCTGCCCAACTCAACAGATACTGTGAGGTTTAAACTAGATTATATAGCACCTCACTGCATACACAACAAATGGTAGCCAGTCAGTATCTTAGTACAATCTTCCCATTTAGAACCTAATTCTTAGCTGTTGCAGAACTAGGAATGTGTAATTCACCCAGAGTTACACTGGCCTGGGTGACTGCCTTACTTCCGAGACCCACAGTGGCCTGTGGACAGGAAGTAGAAGGTCCGCACAGTGAACTGCGCTGGGAGTGATGACTTAGTTTTAAGATTTACCTTGGCCATTCCCAACGAATTATTTAATCTTTCTGGGCCTCAGTTCCTTGTGTGTGTGTATGCTAAGTCGTTTCAGCTGTGTCCAACTCTTTGCAACCCTATGGACTGTAGCCCACCAGGCTCCTCTGTCCATGGGATTCTTCAGGCAAGAATACTGGAGTGGGTTGCTGTGCCCTCCTCATGAATAGAAGAATGGACCAAAACCTTAGAGGTATTCACTTTTTACAATGGGGCTCTTTTATTTCCCTAAATGAAATCTAATCGCAAAACTCCAATGTATAAACCAGATACAAAACAACATACAATTTTCACGTGCAATTTAAAACTTTTACTGTTTGCCATTGAGGCCCTAGGAGTACACCTTGGAAACCACTGATTTAGTTCATATTTAAGATCCAGCTCTAAACAAAGATATCCATTTTTTCATTTAAAGTGAGAGAAAATGTTCCTTTCCCCAAAATTGCTAGTGGTCATCTCCATGGGACATCTAGCTCTGATGGTCTGTCCATTCAGGAAATCAAACCTTAGATCAGAACATTGAGCATAAAATAAAGCAAGTTCTTCTTCTTCTTCTTCTTTTTTTTTTTTTTTTGACTGTGCTGTGTGGCTTGTGGGATCTTAGTTTCCTGACCTGGGCCCTCAACAGTAAAAGCACTGCATCCTAAACACTGGACAGCCAGGAAATTTCCCACATGCTCTCTATTCTTGAGGAACAGTTTTATCAAGCAGTGGTGACCTAGTTTAACACCCTTCTTCATGCTAATAATTTTTTTTCTCTAAAGAACTGGGCAGGGAAATCTAGAATCTCAGCACCAGTCTCCATAGGTCAGTATTGGCAGAAACACTCATTAGAACCTTACCCTTTAACTTATCTTTTTCTGTCTCCGTATAGATCTCCATACTCCTGACATGACTGCCCTCCTAATATTCAGAATACGCATCTAGACTTTAGGAAGTTGTCAAACTTTTCAGTATGTTTGAACACACCTGAGCCAGGTGGTCAGCTAGGCTCTGTCTTGTCCATTTCCTATGTTGGAGGGTTTGCCACTGGAGATAGACTCATTTCTCTTTCCTTGACGGAGTAGTTCTTAGATATTTTTTAATACATTGATCTGAAATACAAATCTCTTGCGCTCATCTCACACACTAGTAAAGTAATGCTCAAAATTCTCCAAGCCAGGCTTCAGCAATATGTGAACCGTGAACTTCCTGATGTTCAAGCTGGTTTTAGAAAAGGCAGAGGAACCAGAGATCAAATTGCCAACATCTGCTGGATCATGGAAAAAGCAAGAGAGTTCCAGAAAAACATCTATTTCTGCTTTCTTGACTATGCCAAAGCCTTTGACTGTGTGGATCACAATAAACTGTGGAAAATTCTGAAAGAGATGGGAATACCAGACCACCTGACATGCCTCTTGAGAAATTTGTATACAGGTCAGGAAGCAACAGTTAGAACTGGACATGGAACAACAGACTGGTTCCAAATAGGAAAAGGAGTTCGTCAAGGCTGTATATTGTCACCCTGTTTATTTAACCTATATGCAGAGTACATCATGAGAAACGCTGGACTGGAAGAAACACAAGCTGGAATCAAGATTGACGGGAGAAATATCAATAACCTCAGATATGCAGATGACACCACCCTTATGGCAGAAAGTGAAGAGGAACTAAAAAGCCTCTTGATGAAAGTGAAAGTGGAGAGTGAAAAAGTTGGCTTAAAGCTCAACATTCAGAAAACAAAGATCATGGCATCTAGTCCCATCACTTCATGGGAAATAGATGGGGAAACAGTGGAAACAGTGTCAGATTTTATTTTTCTGGGCTCCAAAATCACTACAGATGGTGACTGCAGCCATGAAATTAAAAGACGCTTACTCCTTGGAAGGAAAGTTATGACCAACCTAGATAGCATATTGAAAAGCAGAGACATTACTTTGCCAACAAAGGTTCGTCTAGTTAAGGCTATGGTTTTTCCTGTGGTCATGTATGGATGTGAGAGTTGGACTGTGAAGAAGGCTGAGCGCCGAAGAATTGATGCTTTTGAACTGTGGTGTTGGAGAAGACTCTTGAGAGTCCCTTGGACTGCGAGGAGATCCAACCAGTCCGTTCTGAAGGAGATCAGCCCTGGGATTTCTTTGGAAGGAATGATGCTGAAGCTGAAACTCCAGTACTTTGGCCACCTCATGCGAAGAGTTGACTCATTGGAAAAGACTCTGATGCTGGGAGGGATTAGGGGAAAGAGGAGAAGGGGACGACAGAGGATGAGATGGCTGGATGGCATCACTGACTCGATGGACGTGAGTCTGAGTGAACTCCGGGAGTTGGTGATGGACAGGGAGGCCTGGCGTGCTACAATTCATGGGGTCGCAAAGATGTGGACACGACTGAGCAACTGATCTGATCTGATCTGATAGGTTCAAATATCATCAAATGTGTAACTCTGATGAATGAGTCATATTACAGTATGCTCTAGACTGCAAGCTCCCCATAAGATTCTGAACTACTGCAGGATTTGTTTTTGTTTGCTCAGCACCTAACAGGACCTGAGCTACAAAGGAAACTTGATACATCTTGAATGACTGACTAAATAAATTAAATGAATTTGTAGCAACTCATTAAGCAAGAAAAGACTGAATGGCATTATTATTTTGAAAAGCAGCAATTACAAAGTTTATAGTTCAGTTTATCACTGAACAAATCTAGTTTGTGCCTTCAGACCCTGATAATGCTCCTGCATTGTCACAGCTTCAGAAAACGTGCATTTCTAAACCACATGGATGCACCCCAGCCAGTATCTTTCCCAGTTTCCAGCCACTGAAAGAGCTGCTAGGAGCTAGAGCATGAAGCCAGTCGAGCCGGCAGCTGAGGAAGGAACCACGGAAACTATGGGTTCTAACCCTAGCCTTTGCTTGCTATGTGACTTGGGGCAAGTTCCTTACTGTCTCTGTATCTATGAAATGGGTATTAGCTGATGTGAGGATTTAATGAGCTGATGACCCTAAAGCCCTTGGAACAGAGCCAGGCATGTCGTAAACATTCAATAGGTGCTTTCATATATTCATCCTGATTTAGTGGAAAGAGCATAAGCTTTAAGTTAGGCAAGCCAGGCTTTTAATTCATACTCTGGCCCTCTTTCTTGTTTAATCATTTAATTTCGCTGAACTTGTTTCATCTTGTGTAAAATGTGGATAATAACAGTGGTGGTGGGGAAATGCTATTAAAACTGCAGCAGACAACAGCCTTCAGATTCCTAAGACTCTAAGCTTAGGAAAACACCTTGATGAGCCTGCTTAGGATATGAAAGAGGAAGCCCCAGAGAACTAAATCACTTTGTCTGATAAAGTAAGACTTTTGAGCATTCCAGAGCTTCAGACGAAAACAGCAACCCCAAGAAGAACAGAAGTCCAGCAGAATAGCCCCAAATCTGGGCTGTTTAGGGGGCAAGAGTCTTACTATTCAGTGTTGAATTATTACTTGGCACCATAGTGAACCATTCCCTACCTTTTCACCAGAATATAGATATTTGTTATATAAGTAATCATATGTGGGTGATAATAGGGAAGTGAAGAAATTAGGGTGATGTGTTTGTAGTAGAAGGAGAAGCGGGTAACAGAAGATAAGATGGTTGGATGGCATCACCAACTCAATGGACATGAATTTGAGCAAACTCTGGGAGATAGTGAAGGACAGGGAAGCTTGGCATACTGCAGTCCGTGGAGTTGCAAAAAGTTGGACGTAACTTAGTGCAGTCATGCACAACAATAACGTTTGTAGTCCTGGATAAGGCAGTACAGTAGAAGGGAACAAACACAAGAGGTATATAGAGGAGAGATGAAGATACCTTGGCCCACATAGGAAAACAGGATGCAAGGTAAAGAAACCTGGATAAGTGGGGAAGCCAGCAGACATCTCACCAGGGTGAGATGGCGATCAAGCACGTTTATTTTACATTGATCTTCGTTGTTGTTGTTTAGTCACTAAATCAGGTCCAACTCTTTTGCAACCCCCTGGATTGTAGCCTGACAGGCTCTTTTGTCCATAGGATTTTTCAGGCAAAAATACTGGAGTGGGTTGCCATTTCCTTCTCCAGGGGCTCTTTTCAACCTAGGTGTTGAATCCGTGTCTCATGCATTCCAGACAGATTCTTTACTGCTGAGCCACCAGGGAAGCCCACAGTGATTTTAAAGGATTTAAAAAATGAAAAATAAACAGAAAACCCCTAGAGTCAGTTAAAGAAGCTAAGTATCCTGGCATTTGTGCTACACACTCACTAGGATTCTCATGACAATTAGTGTTAATGGATGTAAACTCTTAGCGCAAAGTAATTATTCCATAAATAAAAACTATCATCCATTTACCCTGTTAACGCATATATTATTCAGTGATTATTTATCTTACCCGAAGAAGCTGGGCAAAGAGCAGCTGGTATATGAGGGCAGTGGAGCATACAGGCTCTTTCCTCTTACCTAGCATACCTCTTCCTACTCTGCACGTTTCTATCCCTGGCCTCTGTCTTTCTGCACAAAAAAATAACACTCTCTGAGACTTCAGGAGGGTCAGCAAAGCACAGGCAGGCTTGTGTGATTGAAAAGATTTTTCCTACATCATGCTCATGTAAGAGAAAGCTTATAGATGGAAAGTTTAAAAATTATTTCAGTAATCAGCTCAGTTAAGAGTGACAAGCAGGGTTCTAAAAACATGGAGCTATTTTATCTATGATCCATTTTCCAGTAAGTGACTACCAAGATAGCTGGAGCACAAGAATAGGTAATGGCCTTGTTTTCCTAAGATGTAGTCATTGCAATTATTTTTAGATGAAAGATTTGGAGCCAGAAGCACAACTCATAATTATGTTGCTATGATTCTACAACCAGTTGTTTTGTGGAATTAATTCAACCATAACAACTTTAAAAGTCACCACATTTTCTCAAAAAAATGTGCAGATAAAAATGGAAAATAAAATATTCCATGACACGAAGTGCTGCCATTAGCTCACATCTTTCTACTTTCGAAGCTTGCATGCCCTCTTCCCTAGGCCCTTTTCTAGTTCCCAGTTCTCACCCTCCTTGACCCATTATTGAAGCTCACTGACAGCCACTCCTGCAGGAAGCCCTCCTAAAGAACCCAGCCTGATGAACACCCCTTCTTCTGAACTCCTGCATTGATAGTGGATGGTCTACAACTTTCCTTAGAACTCTTCATTCTCTCCCTTGAATTTTTTTTAAAGATATTTTTGACCTGGGCCATTTTTTTTTTTTCTAAAATCTTTGTTGAATTTGTTACAAAATTGCTTCCGTTTTCCATTTTTGGTTTTTTGGCCATGAGGCACCTGGGATCTTAGCTCCCTGACCAGGGATCAAACCAGTGCCCCCTGCATTGGAAGGCAAAGTCTTAACCACTGGACCATCAGGAAAGTCCCTCTCCCTTGAATTTTAGTTTATTTTCAAATTTATATCATTATTTCCAAAGCTAGGTTTGTATCCTGTAACAATTTTACATTATGAAAACAATATGTCAGAGATCAATATTATCAAAAATTTGGATGAGAGGAAAGAAAACTGTTCATAATCTCATCATCTTAACACTAGTCCTGTACTCATCATTTTATGGTGTTTTTCCTAAACTTTTTTTCTATGCTTCCTCTTTCACTAATTTAATTCCAGTGGCAATGTAATTTCACATTTTGAAGTTTTGCAACTAATGTTACTTCACCACCATTTTGTTAATTGCTATAAGCCTTCATAAATATTCCTTTAAAGCCTGCATAATATTGACTATTGTTAAAATTTTAGATTGTTAATTATAGTCCACTATTATACTGGGCTTCCCTGGTGGCTCAGTGGTAAAGAATCTGCCTGCCAATGCAGGAGATGCAGGCTCAATCTCTGGATCAGAAAGATCCCCTGGAGGAGGAAATGGCAACCCACTCCAGTATTCTTGCCTGGGAAATCCAGTGGTCAGAGAAGCCTGGCTTGCAACCATGGGGTTGCAAAAGGGTTAGATGCGACTTAGTGACTAAACAATTATGATACAGCAGTTGACGTATTTATGCATGTAGTTTTTTCAGTGTGTGCGTTTTTTTGTGTGTGTGCATGCATAGTTTGATAATTTTTTCTTGGGATAGTATTCCAAAAGGAAGATCACTGAACCAAAGAGTATGATTATTTTTATGGTTTTAGAAACATATTGCCAAATTGGTTTCCGAAAGAGCGACCAATTTATATCAGCAGAAGCAAATGAGAATACCAGTTTCTCCAAATTTTTACAGGAATTATTTTTTAATTACTTAGTCTTCATATAAACAAAAAAGGATGAAATTGGTTCACTGTTTTAATTATTTACTATGACTTCAAATATACAGAAAAGTTTGGAGAAAAATATTAATTCATGGCTCTGGTTTAACAAATCTTAATACATTTCCATATTTTTTACTAGTTCTATGAAAATATATACATGGATGAAGTCTTTGTGTACCCCTTTCCCAATTCTATGCCAACACTCTGCAGAGACAGCCAGAATTGGAAGTTTATCATCCCTTTGCATTTCCATTTCCATATCTTTTAATTGTTAAATCTTTGATTAGTAATGAAGTTAAACTCTTTCCTATGACATAGCTAATATGAAAGTACTCAGGTTCTAGAGTCAGGTAGATCTGGCCTTAAATTCCTACTCTGTTTCTCACTACCTATGTGTCCTTGGACCTCTCCTTGCCTTGGTTTACTGATAGAAAATGGAGATAAAATCATTCCTACAATTCTCTAGTCATTAAGTCATGTCAGACTCTTTTCGACCCCATATACTGTATGTAGCCCGCTAGGCTCCTCTGTCCATGGGATGCTCCAGGCAACAATACTGGAGTCAGTTGCCATGCCCTTCTCCAGGGGATCTTCCTGACCCAGGGATCGAACATGGGTCTCCTGTATCTCCTGCATTGGCAGATGGGTTCTCTACCACTGTGCCACCTGGGAAGCCCCAATTGTCTGTGTTGCTATGAAAATTAAATGCTATGGTTCAGGTAAAATTCTTGGCATCATGCTCAGCACTAAATACTACCTTTCATTATTACTCTAGTTTCTCTTTTGGATTGCTTGCTCCTTGTCCCTCATAAAAAGATTAGCTTACCTACAACTGTGAAACACTTTATCAAACATGATCCTATTCTCATGACAGCTTTATGAGATAGCATTGCAGTGATCCCTGCTGATAAATGAGGACACTGAGCCCGAAAGGTCCACATCCAGCAGGGAGCAGAGCTGTGTGTGTCTGAGCTCGCATCTCTGGTACCAGCACCTTGCACTGAGCATTTCTAGGCTGCAGCCCCATCACTTCTGAAAGTTAACAAGCTGTTTCATGATACAATATGACTGGCCTATGAGGTGGTTTTAGCACAGTTCTTTAACTCAATCATTATAGATAGATTCCAGTTTCTTTCCCCATTTATAATTATTTTCTTTTCCTTTAGTTTCTAAATATCCTATAGGAAATATTTCTTTTTATAAAACTAGATATATTTTTAAGTGCAACAAAAATTGTTACCAGTTAGATAATATAATCATATTGTATTTACATGGTTAGAGATTTAACATATCTATGTTTGGTACTACTTTTTTCTGATTTTTAAAATTTTATTTTAAAAATAAGACAAAGAGAAGATCTTAAGCAATTTCTGCACCCAATTTTCGGTCCATGAATGCATGAGCCCTAAGTATTCTAACTAAAGTAACCCCTAATGATCCTGAGTAAACATTCAGTTAGCTGGAGTAAGATTAAATTAAAATTTCATGATTTATAAAAATTTAATTTAAAAAGAAAAACAATGTCTTAATAAAATGTATTTATAAACTATATTTCATGAAACCTTGGTTTTCATTGTTTTTTTCAAGGCTAGGAAAAAAGTGCCATGGGTATAGATTACAATCTACTCTGGTGTGCATTAATAGGACACATACATAAATATCAGTTCTGTTTATATAAATCTTAAACTACAAGAACATTTTTTACAGTGACATTTTATGGTAGTCATAGTTTTCTCAGGTCTCATATTTCACTCATTTTTTTCTTTGAACATTCTGATCTCTCACATCAAGTGACATTCTTCTTATATTTAAGAAAACCAGAAGATGGGTTAGGCGTTAATGAGGCAGTCACAGGCAACATGACAAAGCCCCCAGAGCATAGTAGATGGAGGGACCCTTAATGGCAGCTTGAGCAGCAAAAAACATCTCAAGGCTCAGGAATGGTGTGTTACGGACACAAGATCATACAAAGACTATTTACTGAACTAAATACCGAAGTATTTTTGAAACGACCAATATAGATTCCACCAACCTAAATCCAGTGTTTGTTTTGGTTTTATTCCAATGTGAGAATAATCTGGTCCTTTTTTTCTCCCAGAAACCACAGGATTCAGGTAAGTGGCGGTACGGGTTACTGGGAATCCATAAAAACCATGACTTTATACATGACCGTCTGCCCCTCACCTGGCAATCTGCCAATTCTCCCAGCGACTCCCTGGAGCAATACTCTGGGTCTGGCCTTCTGCCAGTTTGTGAAAAGGGATCGAGGCACGAGCTTCACTGTGGCTCTCTTTGCAGGTCTCCCTCAGCGGACCTTCTCCGGGAGCCGGCAGCCACCTCAGGAGAAAGCCATCTGGAAACTCTCGCAAAGTTTACCTCTTTAAGCAGGAGAACGCCCATACGAACCAAACATTCTAAGGAAATTCATCAGAACCCCTGGATGAAAGGGTAACAGGAAAGCGACAGCGTCTGGTACCGGCTTCTCCTGTATCAGGCAGGTACTTACAGGATGATAACCACCTCTGCCCTGAACACACGGAGATGTTAAACACAATGCTAACTAAGACTCATTTCCTCTAAGAAATGTTAAGCCATCTGTCCAAAGAGATGGTATGAGGATGAAAGTTCCTTAAAAAAAAAAATGATGCGGTAAAGCCCAAACTCAAACCCAGAGCAAAAGTGGTGTTGATCTTCTATGCTTCGGTTTTCTAGAAGCAGCTTCAGGCAGCAGGCTCCGCGGGCGGGTGAATTCAGGGGCCGTTTTAGGGCAAGCCGGGTGGGATTAGATGTTCCAGTGTGCACTGTGCTCCTAAGCCCGCTGTGATCTGAAACTGAGCTCTTGGGCCTGGGCCAGAACCAGACTGACGTTCCAGGGTGAGCAAAGAAGGCAGCAGCCTTCAGGCAACCGCCGTGCAGAATTCTCTGGATAATGCCTTTGGCTCTGTTCTCTCTAACACCGGTCAGATGCTCCCAGTCCATCTGCGACCTCCTTAGTGTCTCTATAGGTGCGTCCTGCTGAAATTGTATATCTTTTTAAGATTCTGAAAATAAATCCTATCACTATCTTCTGGTGTTAGTTGAGAATAGTTATCTTTCAGTGGTTTTCACAGTATAAATAACTTGCCCAATATTACTAAGGCTCTATAACTTCATTAGGAGGTTATCTGTAATGAAAAAAAAAATAAGTACCTAATTAGGTAAAGACATGGAATATCCCAATTAGGAAAATGCCATATAAATTTATGTATATCATATATATCTTTTATAATTTATTTTGTCATCATCCATAATATATGTATGAGGAAGGAGTGTGAATTTAATTTTAGATGCTCTGTTCATTGTTAATTCATCTCAGATTCTCTATAAGCACTTATGATAATGAATGTATTTGATGTTCGGGTGGCTCTTCTGTGCTTTCATTTGCAGTTTTGCAGTTCAGTAATTGGCAATTCAGGGTGCAGAAAACATTTTTTAAAAGATCTCAATAAGTGTACTAAAAGTACAAATTGGTTATTCTAGGTTTTTAAAAACTTTTAAGTATTATTGAGTTGTAAGAAAAGTCTAGGGAGAAAATAATAGCAAATGAAGCAACCGACAAACAACTAATCTCAAAAATATACAAGCAACTCCTACAGCTCAACTCCAGAAAAATAAACGACCCAATCAAAAAATGGGCCAAAGAACTAAATAGACATTTCTCCAAAAAAGACATACAGATGGCTAACAAACACATGAAAAGATGCTCAACATCACTCATTATCAGAGAAATGCAAATCAAAACCACTATGAGGTACCATTTCACACCAGTCAGAATGGCTGCGATCCAAAAGTCTACAAATAATAAATGCTGGAGAGGGTGTGGAGAAAAGGGAACCCTCTTACACTGTTGGTGGGAATGCAAACTAGTACAGCCACTATGGAGAACAGTGTGGAGATTCCTTAAAAAACTGGAAATAGAACTGCCTTATGATCCAGCAATCCCACTGCTGGGCATACACACTGAGGAAACCAGAAGGGAAAGAGACACGTGTACCCCAATGTTCATCGCAGCACTGTTTATAATAGCCAAGACATGGAAGCAACCTAGATGTCCATCAGCGGATGAATGGATAGGAAAGCTGTGGTACATATACACAATGGAGTATTACTCAGCCATTAAAAAGAATACATTTGAATCAGTTCTAATGAGGTGGATGAAACTGGAGCCTATTGTACAGAGTGAAGTAAGCCAGAAGGAAAAACATAAATACAGTATACTAACGCATATATATGGAATTTAGAAAGATGGTAACAATAACCTGGTGTACGAGACAGCTAAAGAGACACTGATGTATAGAACAGTCTTATGGACTCTGTGGGAGAGGGAGAGGGTGGGAAGATTTGGGAGAATGGCAATGAAACATATAAAATATCATGTAGGAAACGAGTTGCCAGTCCAGGTTCGATGCATGATGCTGGATGCTTGGGGCTGGTGCACTGGGACGGCCCAGAGGGATGGTATGGGGAGGGAGGAGGGAGGAGGGTTCGGGATGGGGAGCGCATGTATACCTGTGGCGGATTCATTTTGATATTTGGCAAAACTAATACAATTATGTAAATTTTAAAAATAAAATAAAATTGGAAGACAAAAGCAAAAAAAAAAAAAAAAAAAAAAAGAAAAGTCTATAAGAAGTTATTCCTTCTGAATTCAGCTTTAGGTAGTATGTTAAAATAGATCCCCCCTAAATAACACTATAAAACATTATGTATGTTTAGAAATACCTTGTCTATGGCTCAAAGTGGAGTAAAAAGTAGACCAATTTAAATGAATTAATTTTAACTTATTAGTTTAGATATGTCCAAATATCAGGTGATCCCCATTTTTTTCAAGACACATTCAGAAATGTGTCCCAAGTTTGGGACAGTGTGATATGTTAAAATTTTCAGATATAAGTGAAAAGATTAAATATCAACACATTATTGCTTAACCATAACACAAAACATGTTGCTTTGTCCACTTTCACATTCAACATATATTTATGATTACTAAAATGTGGTCATTATTGTACTACATTTTACTGTTTTAAAATTATCTATTAAAAAAAAAAATACTGGCTCCAGAGTTTACAGATGGAATTTACATCAAGCTAGATGACTTCTCCAATCAGTATGCTGTTCATCAAAATAAAGTAAGAGTGAACCATAATATTAGGGACTTGTAAGGACTGGAGCACAAAGTGACTCCATCTTTTCTGAGAGATAATTTGGGCTTAAAAACCCCCAAAGAGCCCTCACCTTATAAATATCTATGTATGTTTATAAAACAGAAAATTAAAAAGCTATAAGGCATTATAGTGAAGTAAGTCAAACTTTTACACCTAGCCCTACTTTTTCCTGCTCTACTTAGATATTCAACAAATATTAATATTTACTAAATGAGTAAGTAATGAACATTTATGTACTATCTTCTTTTGGTTTTTAATATGTATTATTTTTATAATCAGAAGGAATAACAAAGAAATTAGTTCCACCATAAATCCAGAAACTATAGCTAGACTTTTCTTTTGTTTTCTGACTATAATACTTGTTAAAATTCCATTGACATTTTAGCCAATGTGTCCATTCTTTAAATTAACCCAGATCACTCTAGGGGTTGTTTTAGTGATATTAGCTTTATTTACAGTTCCTGAGATCCCTACATCCTCCTATTGTGTAAGAAAAATAGGAAAACTCTTTGGAATGAAAACTTACCGAAGTTAATAGAGCTATTGAATTGAATACTACCTACCACCTAGAAGTAACAAAATTACCGTGAAAACTGTCTTAATGTTTTAAAATTATTTGAGTGGTGAAGTTGTAACCTATTAACTACTCTTAATTAGTTAATTAAATTCTGTGGGCCTCAGTGAACTCAATAAGCTGCCCAAGTCTGTAGTCTGCTTCTGGAAGCACTTTGGATAGTGGTAAACTTGTTTCGGAGAAGGCAATGGCACCCCACTCCAGTACTTTTGCCTAGAAAATCCCATGGACGGAGGAGCCTGGTAGGCTGCAGTCCATGGGGTTGCTAGAGTCCGACACTACTGAGCGACTTCACTTTTACTTTTCACTCTCATGCATTGGAGAAGGAAATGGCAACCCACTCCAGTGTTCTTGCCTGGAGAATCCCAGGGACGGGGGAGCCTGGTGGGCTGCCGTCTATGGGGTCTCACAGAGTCAGACACGACTGAAGCGACTTAGCAGCAGCAGCAGCAAACTTGTTTAATTGGGAGAGCCGCCACCGGCACCAGCCAAGGCAGGACTATTGAGGACTTTGTCCAGTGAGTTTCAAGTGTGCCCAAGTGGCATTCTGAGTGCACTCAAACCTGTTGTTCCTCTCAATCTTGTCTTCCTCTGCATTTATCTGTATCATTGGAGTCAATTCACATTGCTCTGTGCTGCCTTTCTGGTTACTCATTCTTGGTTGACAGCACTCAGAAACATTTTTATCAGGCTCCAAGAACCCCCATTTTACTACTTAAACAGATACATAGACGAAAACCCACTCCTTTATATCTTTATCTTCACAGGTTGTTTCAGTTGGGCTCTCTGGGAAGCAGATGCTAAAACGGAGTTAGGATGCAAGGCGTTTATTAGAGATAACACCTGCAAAAGATGAAAGAGGCAGGAAATAGGATTGGAAAGGAAAGACTCAGACCGCAGTGCATATCTGATGGGGTCTCAGTCAATCCAGTGGGGAGCTAGAGAATAAAGGCTGGTAATTGGAAGGGTTCTGCATTGGAAACACTAGTACGCCCCAGTACCTCTGCCATGCTTCGTCACTGGGCTGGGGCTCTCCAGGAAAAGAGGCCTCCACTCAAGAGCTGAGGCAGACTCCTCATGTGTTAACAGCTTGTGGACTGACCACCCTTGTGGGTGAACATCAAGGTCTTTCTTGAAGGGAAATCAGAGGGAAGCAACTCTAGTTAGTACTGCTTCATCAATTGAATTTCTGTATTGTCTCACCTCTGTAATTTTAAACTCTACATGCTACCTGTTCACTGTAACACCCTATCTTTCCACTGTTCATCCCCTTATTCTCATTATATCTGCTCTTCGCTTTTATGTGAAACTTTCACTCCCCTACTCCCTCCACCTTCTCTAAACATTTCACCCTCTCTTGACATCACTGCTTTCTCCAGGTAGGCTAGACCATGTTCCTCATCACTTCATCCATTCTCCAGCCAATATCCTTAAATTCTCTGCCCCTTTTCCTTAGTGCCCACAATGCAAAACCATGTTTATCCATCTGCCTTCTTTATTCCTACACTTAAGCTGATGGGCACAGCTAAAGAAAATCATACAATAGTACAGATTAATGTCACATAGTTTCCAGTCTTGGCTGAACCCTAAACACTGTACAGAAATCCTATAATTAGATTCTTCCTTCTCATATGGCACCTGAAGGAAAAATCTTATAATTTTTGTTTTGCAACATGTTAATAAACATGATGGGGAAAGTTCCTTAGGGTAGATCTGAATTCTACCTTTACTGCTTGTGTGAATTTGTTTAACTTCTCCAGGTCTTTTTCCCTCCATCTTTAAAATGGAGCTATTATTAGCTGCTGATGACATTGTTTTCAGGATTACATAAAATATTGAACCAGTTTAGTGAAAATTCTCAAATCATTGACAGTACAGACCCTAAGGTTTTCCCCCCACTAACTGACCAACTGTAATCTACTGAAAACCCCTCTTTCCACTAAGTACATCCCAATCTAATTTCATAACATTTGGACATTTTAAGTTATTAAACCAGTCCTCTTTCTCCATTGGGGTAGCTTAGGAAACTGTGTGTGCCTTTAGTGAAGGCATGATCAGCTTTCTTGAACTCCACAATTTCCTCCTTCCACTTAACACTTGGTGTCTGAAAAGGAAGACACAGAAGAATTTGTTTCTTCATACACTGTCAAGGTTGCTATCCTGCTTTCACTGTAAATGACCTTGAATCTTTTCTATAGGCTCAGCATGACCAGGTTCAGTTCAGTTCAGTCGCTCAGTCGTGTCTGACTCGACTCTTTGCGACCTCATGAATTGCAGCACACCAGGCCTCCCTGTCTATCACCAACTCCCGGAGTTCACTCAGACTCATGTCCATCAAGTCAGTGATGCCATCCAGCCATCTCATTCTCTGTTGTCCCCTTTTCCTCCTGCCCCCAATCCCTCCCAGCATCACAGTCTTTTCCAATGAGTCAACTCTTCGCATGAGGTGGCCAAAGTACTGGAGTTTCAGCTTTAGCATCATTCCTTCCAAAGAAATCCCAGGGCTGATCTCCTTCAGAATGGACTGGTTGGATCTCCTTGCAGTCCAAGGGACTCTCAAGAGTCTTCTCCAACATGACCAGGTAGTGACTGTAATAATTTCCACTGACAAAGAGATCAGTTATAAGCAGTTCAAGTAAACATTGATGGTCCCTGGAAGACTAAACTTTATATTTTGGCTTAATTTAATTCTTTCCAGTCTCACCTCCCACCCAAAGGATCACTCCATTATTCAAGTGATCCGTATCTTACCTACTTTCTCATCAGCCATTGCAACCCAACCCTGGAGCCAAAGGTATAGTTAAGACTCATTTTCTGTTGTTGTTCAGTTGCTCAGTCGTGTCTGACTCTTTGTGACCCCATGGACTGCAGTATGCCAGGCTTCCCTGTCCTTCATCATCTCTTGGAGCTTGCTCAAACTGGTGTCCATTGAGATGGTGATGCCATCCAATAATCTTATCCTCGGTCATCCCCTTCTCCTCCTGTTTTCAATCTTTCCCAGCATCGAGGTCTTTTCTAATGAGTCAGTTCTTCACATCAGGTGGTAAAAGCATTGGAGCTTCAGCTTCAGCTTCAGCATCAGTTCTTCCAAAGAATATTCAGGATTGATCTCCTTTAGGATTGACTGGTTTGATCTCTTTGCAGTCTGAGGGACTCTCAAGAGTCTTCTCCATTTTTCTGTATCTCTAAGGAATCAAGGGCTTGAGATGACGTGTCCTCACCCTCTTGGCCTGGTTATACCACCCAGCCACCTCTCCCTAATCTTTCTTTTGCTATTTTGGTAGTTTTGAGCAGAGACAGGAAACCCAGTAGCTGAGCAAACATCCACATGGGAAGTTCAGGGAATCAGAGCCTAGAATGAAGTCTTCTATGAACTTGGACCCAAAGAATTTGGTAAATGTTTTGCAAAAGTGCATCATTTCACCATAACCTGAAATAATTAGTAACCCCAAAGGGTCAGGAAAAGCTATCAATCAGTACTTTATAGTATTCTGATATATCATTCTGATACAAGGTAAGGCAATGGCACCCCACTCCAGTACTCTTGCCTGGAAAATCCCATGGATAGACGAGCCTGGTAGGCTGCAGTCCATGGGGTCACTATGAGTCAGACATGACTGAGCGACTTCACTTTGACTTTTCACTTTCATGCATTGGAGGAGGAAATGGCAACCCACTCCAGTGTTCTTGCCTGGAGAATCCCAGGGACGGGGGAGCCTGGTGGGCTGCCGTCTATGGGGTCGCACAGAGTCGGACACGACTGAAGCGACTTAGCAGCAACCTCACTGTACGCATCAATGCTGTTTTTTTCTTGGTGAGGTATATCAGGACTCCATTTCTAGATTGTATGTTGGTGTAACTAATATATGGTGCATACATGCATTTTTCTAAGCACACTACAAGTATTAACTTATTTAATATGCACAAATGTCCTATTCAGTTCAGTTCAGTCGCTCAGTCGTGTCCAACTCTTTGTGACCCCATGAATCGCAGCACGCCAGGCCTCCCTGTCCATCACCAACTCCTGGAGTTTACCCAAACTCACGTCCATCGAGTTGGTGATGCCATCCAGCCATCTCATCCTCTGTCGTCCCCTTCTTCTCCTGCCCCCAATCCCTCCCAGCATCAGGGTCCTTTCCAATGAGTCAACTGTTTGCATGAGGTGGTCAAAGTACTGGAGTTTCAACTTCAACATCAGTCCTTCCAATGAATATTCAGGACTGGTCTCCTTTAGTATGGACTGGTTGGATCTCCTTGCAGTCCAAGGGACTCTCAAGAATCTTCTCTAACACCACAGTTTAAAAGCATCAATTCTTCAGAGCTCAGCTTTCTTCACAGTCCAACTCACATCCATACGTGACCACAGGAAAAACCATAGCCTTGACTAGATGGACCTTTGTTGCAAAGTAATGTCTCTGCTTTTCAATATGCTATCTAGGTTGGTCATAACTTTCCTTCCAAGGAGTAAGCGTCTTTTAATTTCATGGCTGCAGTCACCATCTGCAGTGATTTTGGGGCCCAGAAAAATAAAATCTGACACTGTTTCCACTGTTTCCCCATCTATTTCCCATGAAGTGATGGGACTAGATGCCATGATCTTCGTTTTCTGAATGTTGAGCTTTAAGCCAACTTTTTCACTCTCTTCTTTCACTTTCATCAAGAGGCTTTTTAGTTCCTCTTCACTTTCTGCCATAAGGGTGGTGTCATCTACATATCTGAGGTTATTGATATTTCTCCCGGCAATCTTGATTCCATCTTCTGCTTCTTCCAGCCCAGCATTTCTCATGATGTACTCTGCATATAAGTTAAATAAGCAGGGCGACAATATACAGCCTTGACGTACTCCTTTTCCTATTTGGAACCAGTCTGTTGTTCCATGTCCAGTTCTAACTGTTGCTTCCTGACCTGCATACAGATTTCTCAAGAGGCAGATCAGGTGGTCTGGTATTCCCATCTCTTTCAGAATTTTCCACAGTTTATTGTGATCCACACAGTCAAAGGCATAGTTAATAAAGCAGAAATAGATGTTTTTCTGGAACTTTCTTGCTTTTTTTATGATCCAGCAGATGTTGGCAATTTGATTTCTGGTTCCTCTGCCTTTTCTAAAACCAACTTGAACATCTGAATGTTCACGGTTCACATACTGCTGAAGCCTGGCTTGGAGAATTTTGAGCATTAGTTTACTAGCATGTGAGATGAGTGCAATTGTGCGGTAGTTTGAGCATTCTTTGGCATTGCCTTTCTTTGGGATTGGAATGAAAACTGAACTTTTCCAGTCCTGTGGCCACTGCTGAGTTTTCCAAATTTGCTGGCATATTGAGTGCAGCACTTTCACAGCATCATCTTTCAGGATTTGGAATAGCTCAACTGGAATTCCATCACCTCCACTATCTTTGTTCACAGTGATGCTTTCTAAGGCCCATTTGACCTCACATTCCAGGATTTCTGGCTCTAGGTGAGTGATCACACCATTGTGATAATCAGGGTCGTGAAGATCTTTTTTGTACAGTTCTTCTGTGTATTCTTGCCACCTCTTCTTAATACCTTATGCTTCTGTTAGGTCCATACCATTTCTGTCCTTTATTGAGCCCATCTTTGCATGAAATGTTCCCTTGGTATCTCTGATTTTCTTGAAGAGATCTGTAGTCTTTCCCATTCTGTTGTTTTCCTCTATTTCTTTGCATTGATCGCTGAGGAAGGCTTTCTTATCTCTCCTTGCTGTTCTTTGGAACTCTGCATTCAGATGTGTATATCTTTCCTTTTCTCCTTTGCTTTTTGCTTCTCTTCTTTTCACAGCTATGTCCTATTAGGTAGTTACTATTGTCATCCACAAATTAAAGATAAGGAAACTGATCCACAGACAGGTTAATTAACCTATATCTCTTCTACTCACTTTTGTATTGTTGTTGAGTACTAAGTCATTCTGACTCTTTGTGACCTCATGGACTACAGATGCCAGACTCCTCTGTTCTCCACTATCTCCTGGAGTTTGCTCAAACTCATGTCCATTGAGTTGGTGATGATATCTAATCATTTCATCCTCTGTCATCCCCTTCTCTTCCTGCCTTCAATGTTTCCCAGCATCAGGGTCTTTTCCAATGAGTCAGCTCTTCGCATCAGGTGGCCAAAGTATTGAAGTTTCAGCTTGAACATTAGTCCTTTGTATAGTCGAATGTATCTGCTAAGAATCCGATTGCAATTTTCAAACCCATCATCAAGTGAAAAAGTTTCTGAGTTTTCTTTTTTTCATTATTTTAAATTATTATTTGAGATTACAACAACACATAATAAATCTAGTAACTTGTCATTTTTGTGATCTGGAAGAAGTTATATATCATAGTCCTTGTCACACCTTTGATACACCAGAAGTATCTGTACCTTGGAATTTTTCAGACTTCATCCACAAAGTTCCTATCAAGTGGCAACTGTTCTTTAGGAACTCTTTCAGTTGTTATTGGTTGGTTTAATTTTTCTACATTTTGTTGGTTTTGAAATTTTATTTTTTTGTAAACATTACACTCTCTTGAGGTTGCTTATATTATGTACCATATGTTTTCCTAATTTTAAAATATCACATATCCATTGTTACATCACTTCTTTGTTCACTGGTTGTTTGCTCAATATGATACGTTTATATAAGAAAAATACATGTAAGATAGTTTAAACTTAATGAGTTTAGAGATTTATACCCAAAGAATTTAAGATTTATGAATGCAACATATATTTTTATTTTCAAATAATGTCTTTTTAATGCAATATTTCAAATGAGGAATTTAATACAGATCTGACAGTAAATTTTTAGTCCTATTTTCCTCTTTTTAAAGTCCTTTTTCAAAACATTAAATATGCAAATTTCACCTAAGCAACTGTATTTATACACATATATACACACACAAGCATATACAGTCACTATTTTCATTACTTGTATTATCTCTACTAAGAAAAATTACTAAAATATTGAAGTTCAATAATAAATGTCTTGGGCTTCCCAGGTGACTCAGTGGTAAAGAATCCACCTTCCAGTGCAGGAGACTCTGGAGACGTGGATTCACTCCCTGAGTTGGGAAGATCCCCTGGAGGAGGAAATGGCAACCCACTGAAGTATTCTTGCTGGGATTATCCCCTGGACAGAGGAGCCTAGGGCTACAGTCCATTGGGTTGCAAAGAGCAGGACACGACTGAGCAAGCAAGCAAATAATGTCAGAATGTGTATTAATAGGATTCTCCTTATGGTCTTTACTTACTATCCCAATGAAACAAAAACATGCTGGTTTATAACATTGGCCTTAATAATGGTTAGGTAGTCCTCAGTCTCTCAATCTTTTGCTATGATTAATTTTAATCATTCTGAGAACCATGGATACTGGGTGTATCATAGATGTGGCTGGAAATCTCAATTCAGTATATGGTTGACCCTTGAAAAATCAGGTTTGAACTGTGTGGTATGGCTTATATGTAGATTTTTTTTTTCAATAGTAAATATTGCAGTATTACAGAATCCTTGGTTGGTTGAATCCTTAGATGCCACAATGTGGATACTGAGGAGTTGGGGATAAGGATTCAGGGCGACTGTATTTTATACTTGGAAATACCTACTGTGCAGAGGGTAGGTGCCCCCTAACCCCTGTGTTGCTTAAGGATCAACTATGTTCATAATGCGTATGATTTTTTAAAAATGATGGTTACAGTTTACTTCATATGCATAGTATTTTTAGTATTTCAATTATTTTAATTGCATTAGCTCTCTATCCTCTCAAGTTTAATTAGTAGGAACACAAAAAATTTATCCTTGGTGGTGCCAACTGCCAAAATAGCAACATGTTTTTCTATTTCTATTTAGTACAGAGCATATTTTACATAGTCTCAACTTCACACTTTTTTTGGTGTATGTAGTGGCATGCCTTTCAATTTGATAAAAACATAGAAGAACTGAGTAAAATATTTTTTAGAAACACTGCTTAGAATTGAGTGAAAGTTGGCAGAGTTTTAGAATAACAGTAAGTATATATTAACTCACAAAGGACTGAGATATATTTGTAATAGTTCATACATGTCTTAGATCTGTATAAAAAAGTTTGGTATGTAATAAATTCTATACCTAATATGAGAATATAGTAATTATAAATCATGAAAAAAGAATACTTTCATATAATTCTATAGCTTCTGATAATTCATGTTAGAATTTACTTTTTTAGGTTTCTTTTTGAACCTATACTATTCAATTATCATATTACATGGGTTAATGCACATTTAAATCACAGAAAGGAAACAACTGCATTCTTTTTTTCATATTTCTATCACTTTCTAGCCTTAGAAACAGTTGACCCTTGATCAGTTGTTCAGGATTTGGAGAAATAAGTGGAACTCTACCTGTGGGAGACTAAATGTAAAACTGCAATCAGATAATTACAAAATACCTAGATGTAGATTAACCTCTAAAAGTTTTAGAAAAAGCAGAGAATTCCAGAAAAGCATCTACTTTGCTTTATTGACTATTTCAAAGCCTTTGTGTGCTGCTGCTGCTAAGTCACTTCAGTTGTGTCCGACTCTGTGAGACCCCATAGACAGCAGCCCACCAGGCTCCCCCGTCCCTGGGATTCTCCAGGCAAGAACACTGGAGTGGGTTGCCATTTCCTTCTCCAATGCATGAAAGTAAAAAGTGAAAGTGAAGTCGTTCAGTCGTGTCCGACTCTTAGCGACCCTATGGACTGCAGCCTACCAGGCTCCTCCATCCATGGGATTTTCCAGGCAAGAGTATTGGAGTGGGTTGCCATTGCTTTCTCCTAAAGCCTTCGTGTAGGTCACAACAAACTGTGGAAAATTCTTAAAGAGATGGGAATACCAGACCACCTTATCTGGCTCCTGAGAAATCTGTATGCAGGTCAAGAAGCAACATTTAGAGCTGGACATGGAACAACAGACTGGTTCCAAATTGGAAAAGAAGTACATCGAGGCTGTATATTGTCACATTGCTTATTTAACTTATATGCAGAGTACATCATGTGAAATGCCAGGCTGGATGAAGCCCAAGCTGGAATCAAGATTGCAGGGAGAAACATCAATAACCTCAGATATGCAGATAACACCACCCTTATGGCAGAAAGTGAAGAGGAACTAAAGAACCTCTTGATTAAAGTGAAAGAGGAGAGTGAAAAAGTTGGCTTAAAACTTAACATTCAAAAAACGAAGATTATGGTCTCTGATCCCACCACTTCATAGATGGGGAAATAATGGAAACAGTGAGACTTTATTTTCTTGGGCTCCAAAATCACTGCAGATGGTGACTGCAGCCATGAAATTACAAGATGTTTGTTCCTTCGAAGAAAAGCTATGACCAACCTAGACAGCATGTTAAAAAGCAGAGACATTACTGACAAGGATCTGTCTAGTCAAAGCTATGGTTTTTCCAGTAGTCATATATGGATGTGAGAGTCGGACTATAAGAAATCTGAGCACTGAAGAACTGGTGGTTTTGAACTGTGGTATTGGAGAAGACTCTTGAGAGTCCCTTGGGCTGCAAGGAGATCAAACCAGGCAATCCTAAAGGAAATCAGTCCTGAGTCTTCATTGGAAGGACTGATACTGAAGCTGAAGCTCCAATACTTTGGCCACCTCATGAGAAGAGCTGACTCATTGGAAAAGACCCTGATGCTGGGAAAGATTGAAGGCAGGAGGAGAAGGGGGTGACAGAGGATGGGACGGTTGGATGGCATCACCGACTCAATGGACACCAGTTTGAGCAAGCTCTGGAAGATGGTGAAAGACAGGGAAGCCTGGCATGCTGCATTCCATGGAGTCACAAAGAGTTGGATACGACTTAGAGACTGAACTAACTGAACTGAATACAAACATGAGGGCTTTGTTAGCAAACATCCAAAACAGGAAAAAGCATCACTGTGGTCAAAGCTTGTTAAGAGTTAGCAACCTGCTTCCTGGTTTACCGGATTCATCAGCCAGGTCCAGAGCTCAATTCCTTCTACAGTGCTTAACCAGTATTTATTAAATGCACTATTTTAAGGGTTATAAATATTGCCAGTGAAAAGGAAGATTTAAAGAGGATGCTGCACCTTTTTGTCCTTCCTCAGGATACCTGCTCTTGCACTCTGGGTTCAGGTGAAGGGTGGAATCTGACCAGGCAGAGAAGAACGTGAAGGTGTAGTTGCCCTCCCATTACATACTTTGGTGTCATTTTGACTCCTGATTGCTTATCTGAAACACTGAGCTACTAGATTAAAATTGACAGCCCCTCCCTGAACCCCCTGGTACTTATTTACCTCGGGTCTTTTTTCCTGTTTTGTTTTTTTTTCCTGCACTCTTGTCCATGTTGTAGATATTTTGGTACCCTCTCCCCGCCTCGGTTGTAAATTGAGGAAAATGACCTCTTTACTATCCTCCACAATGATCAATAAACGATGCTTATAGAATGCATGACGACAACTTTAATTTCAACCCCAACCCTCTTTTATCACAAGCAGTCTTGATGTGAAGGCAGGTCTTCCATGCCTTTTTCTGAAAGGTGCCCCGGAGGGCCTGAGGGCTTAACCAACGGAGCGGGGAACCTCAAGACAAGTCCCTGACCCAAGTTCCGCCCTTTCCTCACCGCACTCCAGCGCTGGGATGGGAAAAGAGGGATACAGCAGGTATGTGGGACTGACTATTCGCAAACTGCGGAGCAAAGGGGCTTGATGGTACCCACCTGGAACGGCCCGCAGGCCCCGCCCCGCGCCGCGCACGCCTTTTGTAAGCGCACTAAGCCCCGCCCCCTCCAGGCCCCGCCCCTGCCCGGCTCCGGCTCCGGCTCCGGCTCGGGCTCCGCCAGCGGAGGGGGTGGAGAGAAGCCGCAGCTGCAACTTCGTCTGGAGCCTCGCAGCCTGGGCTCGGCCGGGGACCGAGCCGCCGTCACCGCGGAGCCGCCGCTTCCCTGGCCCGGGCCTCAGCACAGCTGGGCTGACCATGGCAGCCGCCGCCGCCGCCGCGACGAATCCGGCCCCTGCGCCCCCTTCCCGTCGCTGAGCGGCCGTTGCTCAGCCCACCCGCTCGCCCCGCCTCGCGGGTGCCGCCGCAGCTCAGGCTCCGCACAAGTTTCCGCCTCCGAAGAAGCAGAAGGCAAAGGCAGCGGAGGACGGGCGTGGGGAATCGGGCGCCCCCGGCCCACTCAGCACTCCCGCCCGCGATGTGGGGGCGCTTCCTGGCCTCTGAGGCCGGCGGCCCGGACAGCCCCGGCGAAGCCCGCAGCTTCCCCGCGGGTAAGTAACGGGACAGGCCGCCGGTCGGGGTGGGGGTCGCGGCCGACCGCGGCGCCCTGGGGACCCCGCCGCCGCCGCTCCCCTCCCTCCTCCGGCCTGGCTTCCCCCCTAGCCGCGCGCCCGCCCTCCCGCCAGCCCGGTTTCCTCCCGGCTGCCGACACCCAGCCGGGCGGGCTGACATCTGGCTGCCCGCCTCCCCGGCCAGATCCGTCCGGCATCGCGGCGCGCCGGCCCGGCGTGGCTCCGTGTCCCGGCCGCTCCTCGTCGGGCCTCAGCCCCAGCGCCCAACTTACAGCTCACTTGGGCCTCCTCGGATTGGGCTTTGTTGTGCGTCCCCCTCCCTTTTTTCTCGGGTGGGGTGTGGGGACGTGGGTAACGGGGCTCCCGGAGATCCGGGCTGGAAGGTCGCTGCGACCGTGCTGCAGCGGCGGCGTTGCGGCGCGCTCCAGGGGCGCCGGGATCTGCTGCAGCCGCTCCCGCAGACCTTACTGGAGGGCGCGTTTGAGGGTGGGAGGAGGCTGCTGGGGATGTCTGGATTGCTGGTGCCCGCCCAGGGGTCCATCTCCTCACTGAAACCTGGTCACCGCCCAGCAGTTCTCTCTGGAGGACACGTCCTGCCAAAGCCAATCGATCTTTGAGCAAGAGGGGATGTTAATTCGTTTGCCTGTTCCTGACCTTTTCGGGGAAAATTTGGGTTTTGCCGCGTTGGGTGTGTGAAGGGAACTGTTTTGTAATGCAGAGCCATTTCATGCCTGCATCACTTGAAAGTTGTGTAGGAGCCACCAAATTAGAATAAATCGTCTCCTGATTAGGAATGTAGAAAATAAGACTTGGTTATCTGATATTGACAAGTTACATGACGTTGGCTGTTTTTTTTTCAGGCGCTTTAATTTAATCTTAATTGTATTTTGAGCCACCCACCTCCCCTCCCTGCGCCCCAGAAGCTGCAAGTTATATGGATCATTTATCCAGAAAAAGCCGCCATATGTACATACACAAAAATTTTCCTGCAACTCCAGGTGCTTCTAGGACTCCTCTGTTAGGTAACCTCTTGTTACACAAAATGTTTGAGCTCTACTTGTGTAACTGACATTTTAGTATACATTTTCAAGGCGATTTGCAAACAAAACAATATTTGGAAGTGGTTTTTTGTTGGTAGTATTTTTGCTATTTAAAAAATATCAGACACAAACTCGGATTTCTATTAAAATTTCAAATAATACAGTTCTGTGATACTTTAAAAATTAGTGATTTTTTTTTTTAGACAGATAATTTTCTCAGGTTTATTTTCTCAGGGTGTAATTGACATTTAGAAATTGTAATATACTTAATATGTGCAACTTGGTTTTGATATATACATGTGTATATACACATTGTGAAATGATCTCCACAGCCAACTAGTTGACCTATCCATCACCTTATAGTTACAGGTTTTTTGTGTGTCATGTGTTTGGTGAGAAAACTTTAAGATTTACCCTCTTAACATTTCAAGCATATAATAATACACTTTTAACTGTAGTGGCATAATGTACCATTAGATCTAGACATAAATAAACTTTCAAATTCAGAGTTAGATTTGAAATTGTTCTCTTAAATTTGGTCCTGCAATGCTTTTAGAAATAAGATAATTTAATGTAGGCATGAGTTTAGTAAAAAAAAAAAAAAGTAGGAAATTATTTTCTCTATAATTTATACCATTTGTCGTAAGAGGAGGAGACAGGAGTTAAGAGGTTTCTGATACTCATTGGTTATTTACAAATTCTGCAATCACAGTAACTTCAGTCAGTGAGAAGGCACTTCATTATCCCCAGAGGCTGGAGGGAGTGGTTTCAATTTATCTGTATATGTCAGAAGCCATCTGTAATGTCTTTGCAAATTAACCTCTTAAAATTTATTTTTATTTGTTATAATAACATGTTTGAAGGCATAATATCATCCAAGCATTGTATCCATTTATTCCATTGTTTTTTAGGGAGAAGAAAACATCGTAGTGCTTAGAAATTGTTAATTAACTGAATAAAGGACTTGGAGGTTATATTGCAGCCTCTAAACCTTTGCTGTGTCAAAGAATATTGTGGAAGAAGATACTTTATAAATATCCAAATTTAGTAAATTCAGACAGTATATCTTTATAACACATTTATTTTATCTAATCTTTGACAGTAATAAATCTTTGGTAAGTCAGGGCATGTCTTTCCAATACAATTTTTCTTCAGCTGTGTGCTAAGAATAGATTACTTTTACAGAATAGTAATGTAATTATTTATGTTTATTCTCTTCTTAAGTAAAGCAAACCTTTAAAATTATTTTTGTAGCTTAATTTGTACCTCATTTGTAAAACTTAAGTGTGGTTTCTTTAGCAAATGAGCAGGTGGTGAAGGTCAAAATAATGACCTCTGGGTTGGTTCATGTAGGCATTTTTTCCCTTAGAATTTAAAGAAAATTTGTATATTTGAAACACTGCCCAATATTACCTTTTGACTACCTTGAGTGATTTTAGAGCTTTTCTGAAAGCAGAAGGAACCAGTCTTCTGATTGAATTTATTAGCAATCATTTTGGTTTTGAGGGCCAGTGTTAAGACAGGGATACATAAATAATTTCTAGTATTTAAATGAGTTTGTCTCAATATGTGGGTTAATCCTAGATGTCCAAAAACTAGTTTGTTTATACAGTTATGTAACTAGACCAATCTGCCTGCTAGTGCAAGAGACACAGGTTCGATCCCTGGGTCCAGAAGATCCCCTGGAGAAAGAAATGGCAACCCACTCTAGTATTATTGCCTAGGAAATCCCATGGGCGGGAGCCTGATGGCTACAGTCCGTAGAGTTGCAAAGTTGGACGCAACAACTAAACAACAGACAACTAGACTAAAGAGAAAACCAAAGATAATACAGAACCAGTTTTAAAAAATGGGAGAAAACTTTTCTTTTTAAGGTAATGCCAATTAAAACAAGTAGGAATAACTAGTGGGTATGGTAAGTACTGAACTTTGGACCTTTGCTGTAGGATTTAATTTTGCTTTGGCTTTATCCATAGTTTTTCAGCTTTGCAAAGACAACTGTTATAAATGAAAATAAAATGAGTATTTTCTTAACATTCCCATGCAAAGATCAAGCAAAAGTGCCCCTCCCCCCCGTTTTGATTGGCAAGTGTGGTTAGAAAGCTAATTTTATTTTATTTTCCTTTGCCTGCTTTTAATTTTTTCAAACTTTCAACTTTTTTTTGGTATTGGGATATAGCCGATTAACAATGTTGTGATAGTTTCAGGTAAACAGCAAAGGGATTCAGCCATACATATACATGTATCCATTCTTCCCTAAACCTCCTCCCATCCAGACTGGCACATAACACTGAATAGAGTTCCATTAGCTAGCTATACAATAGATCCTTTAGGGTTATCCATTTTGAATACATAGAAAACTTAATTTTAAGTAGAACATGTGTTATGTTTTTTATGATTTGGTTGAGTGTATTTGAGAATACTCCATTATTCAAAATGTATAATAGTTTCAAAGTTGGATGAAAGCTGGATTATTTCCCTTAGGTTTAAACATCTAGTATGATATGGTGATATTTTGAGTACTTGCACTTAGTTATATTGAATTTGTTGCTTTTTATAAATCATACTTTCAAAGTATTAATATATTTAATCCTTAAAACATTTGGAGGTAGGATAGGACAGTTTTAAAGTCTGCTAAAATTAAAATGTTATAGAAAATACTCACCCGATCTGAAGAAGTGTCATTTGAGTGCCTCGAGCCTTAGTGCCTTACTGCCTCTCCCTAGTTGATGCCTGGCTATAAGGTGTTTAGTGATGTCATAATGATGGTGGTAGTAACTGGTATGATTATGTCAAATACTAAGTCTTTCTGTGGTTTTGAATTAAATGAACCCAAAAGTACAATGATACCAATGAAACATAACTCTTCTGCCTAAACTCAGTTGAGCATGTTCTTTTATAATAGGCTTTCAGGGATGAGTGGTTAATCTCAGCTTTAGTAATGACTTTTGTGAAATGAACCTGATTATTACTGATAGCTTCTTGGCTTGATGAAGGTGGTAAACTAATCTGAGGCCAGGAAATAAATGGTGAGTTGACAGCCTCTGTTGTGAATGTTTCTGTATGTTGAGAACAGAAGGTATTTTACAGTCTCAAGTTTCCTGACTGGATCAGATGTGTCTGTGTGTACTTGAGAAGATGAAATGAAGGCTCTCAGATTTTACTGCATTTTATCTTAATTAGTTCCCTCAAATTGTGTATTAAAAGTGAATAATGCAATCATTTAGATACCTTCTAAAGGTATAATGATATGCTAATTATTATTATTACTTTAAGGATATATATATTTACACTGGCAAAATAATATTCTACAGAGTGGGATTTATTGTATACGGTCATTTTAAGAATGAGGATGATCAACATAAAAGAACATCAAATTGCTCTTCATACTAATATTTTACTTGCATTTTCTATTTTTCTTTAAAAAAAATTCATTGTTACCTAGCATAGTGCTTGGCACGTACATAACTACTTGGTAAACTTGAGTCATTCTTTCAGTATGTATTGTGTGGTAGGCATTGTACTGGCCTCTGGGAGTGCAACATTGAACAGGAACGTTCCCAGCTCCAAGGGAACTTACATGCTAGTAGGGAGGAAACGGTTTGTAAGTAAACCAACAACACGATGATTCAGCTAATGTTAAGTACTATGAAGAAAAGGGAGCTGAGTGAGATGATATAGGATGGGTGGATCTGGGTAGACAAGGCCTCTCTGAGGAGGTAACATTGCTCTGAGACCTGAGTGATGAGGAGCCAGACATTAGGGCAGGAGTGTTTAGGCAGAGGGTAAATAAACAGCTCCAGGCTAGAAATGAATTTGGGGAATTTGAAGAATATCAGTGAGTCTGGAGCATAGTGAGTGACCAGGGATATGAGGTGAGGGAGTCCTGTAAGAATTTGAAAGAATTTTAGGTTCTATTCTGTGTGAGGGGAAGGCAGTTTTGGATGGTTAGGGAGATGACTGTTCATTCTTTCACTTAGCACACTGAGTGCTACTGCAAGGCAGACCTTGTTTTTTGTTCTACGTACTGGGGAGATGAAGCAGACGTTAGGCGTTGATAGATCACTCCTGGCTGTTTCGTGGGAGGAGGAAATTGTGGTGGGATGCAGAAAAGATTGGTAGCAGAGAAACTGGTTGATAGGTCACTGCAGTTATTGGGTGAAAGATGATGGTTTGGATTAGGGTGGTAAGAGTGGACTGGAGAGAACAGAGTGAGTCTGGAATATACTTGAGAAATCGAGCTAACAGGATTTACGGATGGCTTGGAGGTGGCAAATGAAGAAAAGAGGAATCAAAGATGAAGTCTTAGTGGTGGCTTCAGTAATTGTAATGGATGGTAGTGTCATTTCGTAAGGTGGGGAAGGTGAGGGAGTAAGTAGAATTAAGAGTTCTGTTTTAGTCCCGGATGGAGTTTGAGTTGTGTTTTAGAGGTTCAGGTGAGATGTTGGGCATAGAAGTCTGGATCTCAGTGGGGAGGTGGTGGAGGTAGAGAGTTTGAACATGGTGTTTAAACACGATCACATAGAGTATCCAGAAGACAGCAGAGGTTAACGTTTTCTAGTCAGATAGAGGAAGAAGATCCAGCCGCAGAGAGACCGTGAAGGAGCAGCCACCAGTGAGTAGGAGTGAAACTGGGAGAGTGTAATGTTCCAGAGGAGAGAAGACTGAAGGAAGGAGTCAAGAGTCAAAAGCTAACCTTCTGGAAGAGTCAGAGTCACATGCTTCCAAGAGGCCAAGTAAGATGTGACAGGGAGAATAGATCAGTGCCACTGCCTAGTTTCAGTGAGAGCTTTAAAATGTTTAGACTAGTAGGGATTAAAGATCCTCTAATCCAATCAGCCCATTTTATTGGATTTATAGGATTGGTATATAAGTGCTTAGTAAGTGTTTGGGTGGCTTTCTTTGCCCTTACCACTTAATCAGGCTAGGGTGACCAAGTGTCTGGGTTTGCCTGGGACATTCAGTTTTGAAACTAGGGGTAGTGTCTCCTGGAACTCCTCACGCTGAACAGTTGGCTGAATCTTGACTATAGGATTCTGCCCAGGGCATCTGAACTGGGTAAAGCTTTAAATTACTTTAAAGAGATTTTAAATTACTTTAAAGAGAGTAGATTTAAGATCAGGAAGTTTTATGCCCTCTTTATATAGTAGATGTCTTCATTGCTTTATTGATGCTGTTTCAGTACTAAAGTTCAGAATTCTGAAGTGAACTCTAGTTTTTGACTAACCTTCTGAAAGAATGGGATGAAACAACCACCTCAGAGACTACATGGACTACGTATCATGTAAAGTGTAAAGTTTTCTATAAGGTGGTTTTACTGTCGTGTAGAGGCAGAGATCGTGTGTTTATAGATCACAGTCAATGAACATTGCTTTATCATGACATTACTGAAGCTTTTTTGAAGCTTTTTCATTAATTCTGCACATCCTATCTCCTTTTAAGAATAATGTACTGAGAAGTTTGACTGGAAATGAAGTTTTTAAATTTGGGGGTGTAATTTTATAAATTGTGTCAAAACTTTATTTTGGAGTGTTTTGAAACTGAAGTTCTGTTTTAGTTTTGGCTCTTAAGTATTGGAAAATTAAAGACTGAGAAATAATGAGCTTACTCTGCTTTCATTGGAGACCAATGGCTATGTGAATTTTCATTAGGTCTAGCAACTTTATTTAGCAGTGTTTATTTTTATTGGGACTTTTATTTCTTCCTGGGTGCTGATGATCCTTCTTAAGTTTGGACTTAATTTGCTACCATGTAGAATATTTTCTCTATTAATTGATATTATGAAATAGTTGCATTCAAAGACAGAGGTAAACCTCTCTGGAATACCACTTGTTATATTCCCTCCTGTTTATAGTGGTTTTATTAAAAAAACCTCTTACTAGTTTTTAATCATACCTATTTTTTCCAGGTTATAGATAGAAACAAAGGCTTTTTGAGAGACTAAATTAGTTATGTGGCCTTCATTCCAAATAGCTCCAAAAATACTGTTTTGAATACAGCATTTCATGTAACCAGAATATAAGATAGGATATCTGTGGCCTCTCCACATATGAAATCAACAAGCACATAAAATTTTTTTCATAGAAAGAGATAGTCTTACCTATATTGTTTGCTACCTTAACCCTCCTGAGTTCCTTGTCTTACATGATGAGAATATTACTGGTTTGGATTCACACTTTTTACGTGAAAGGTGAACCATTTATTTTCATCTGATCTTGGCCTTATTGAGTTAATTTTAACCTCAGCTGGAACCAACCTAGTTTAAAGCTCTTCCTTGTTATACTCAAATTGCAAATAAGAAAATTTAGAACCACATTTGAAGACTATATAGTGTTATAACTTTGGTGGTAATGTTTTTAAAAATTAGTTTTATTAATAATTTTAGTACTAATACTAATAGTAGTTTTAATAATAATAGTTAATGAATAACTTCCAGATATCATTTTTATATTTAGAATGCAAAGAATACTAGCTGCTAATTATTTAAACTTCAATTTATTGAAATCCTTAAATGCAGGAAAGCCAATTAACTTAAATTGAGGTGGATTTTTTCCCCCCAGTTTGATTGAGATGTAATTGATATATAACATTGTATTAGTTTAAGGTATACAATATAGTGAATGAAATATATATATATTTCAAAATTATTACCATAATAAGCTTAGTTAACATCCATCACCACACATATTAATAGTTTTTTTCCCTTGTGATGAGAACTTTTAAGATTTACTCTCTTAGTAACTTTCAAATATATGGTATAGTATTGTTAACTATAGTCACAATGCTGTACATTATATCCCCAAACTTATTTATCTTATACCTGGAAGTTTCTGCTTTTTTACGGCTTTCATCCTTTTTTCCCACCCTCCCACTCCCTGCTCCTGGAAGCCTCCAGTCTGTTGCCTGTCTTTATGAGTTTTGTTTTGATTCTGTGTGTAAATGAGATTATACAGCATTTGTCTCTGGGTATTTATTTGACTTAGTGTGATGTTCTCAAGGTCCATTCACCTTGCAACAAATGGCAGGATTTTCTTCTTTTGTGGCCGAATAATATTCCATTCTGTACAAACACAGTTTCTTTAGTCATTCCTCTGTTGATGGGCCCTTTAGTAGTTTCTGTGTTTTGGCTATTATAAATAATACAGCAGTGAACACGGTGGGGGTGGGGTGGGGGATGTAGATATTAATATCTCTTTGGGACAGTGATTGTGTTTTCTTTGGATGTATACCCAGAAGTGTGGATTGCTGGATCATATGATAGTTGTATTTTTAGTTTCAGTATGGGGAGCCTCCATACTGTCCTGTGGTGGCTGTACCAGTTTACATGCCCACCAATGGTGTACAAGGTTTCTCTGTTCTCTACATTTTTGCAAACACTTGTTATTATGTTTTTGATAGTAGCCATTCTAATAGGAATGAAGATCTCATAGTGGTTCTGAATTGCATTTCCCTGCACTTAGTGATCTGAATCACCTTTTCACATGGCTGTTGCCCTTGTATAGCTTTTTTAGAGAAATATTTATTTAGTTCCTTTCCCCATTTTAAATCAGATTATTATTATTATTATTGTTTTTCCTATTGAGTTGTGTGAGTTAGTTCTCTCTTTTGGATATTAACCCCTTGTCAGATAGATGACTTGCAAATATTTTCTCCCATTCAACAGATTGCCTTTTCATTTTGTTGATAATTTCCTTTGCTGTGCAGAAGCGTTTTAGTTTGATGTAGTATACTTTTTATTTTTGCTTTTTGTTGCCTTTGTTTTTGATGTCACATCCAAAAAAAACATTGCCAATTCTGATGTCAAGGAGCTTACCCCATGTGTTTTCTTCTAGGACTTTTATGGTTTCAAGTCTTACATTTTTTAACCCAATGAGTTGATTTTTATATGTGGTGTTAGATAAAGTCTAGTTTCATTCTTTTGCATGTGGTTGTCCCGTTTTCTCAATACCATTTATTGAGGAGAATATTCCTGGGCCTTTTATTCTGTTCCATTGATCTATGTGTCTGTTTGAAAAATATCTTTGCATATTAACTCAGTTATCACAATAGCTCTAAAAGATAGACACTATAATTTTTTCTCCTCTTTTTACATATGAAGAAATGGAGGCACAGATTGGCTAACTGACTTACTCAAGATTTCACTGCTTCTGAGAGTGGTACATAACTCGAACCCAGGCAGTCTAGTTTCATAGTCCACATTTTTTCCCATTATGCTATGCTATTAATTCTATAATTAAAGAAAAGGTAATTGGAGTCACTTACCCTAGAGATAAACAGTGCTGAATTGAAGTAGAAGAGTGGGATGAATAACAGATACCTCTATGGTATTAGCTTTTTGTCACTTTACCTAGGTATTCTCCAGTGGGGTGGATTTTCTGTTTCTCTTTTCCTGATTACTATTAATGTGGATATTTTTCTGTGTTTTAATCTTCTATTTAATTTTTTGGTGACTTTTTTAGTGCCTTTTATGATTTTTGAAGATTGTTTTCCCCCATTTTTTAGAAATTTAGGCCAACAGCCCCTCAAATCACTTTTAATTATTAGTTTTTTTCTCTTTTTTTTTTTTTTAGCTGCCTTGGAAAATATTTACTGATCTTTAAATAGATGCTTAAATGTACACTGTCTCAAGGGATAGCTTAAAATTTCCTGGATTTTAAAATAGACTACCAACCCACCCCCCAACCCTGTTTTAATCCTTCTAAAAGAAAGAATATTTTTAAGATCTAATTATAAACCTTCCAAAATTTTATTTTATACTAGGAACATTTATTGGTTACCCAGTGGTTATAACACTGCATTTATTGAGACCCTGTCTTAAATGTGCAGCTCTGTGCTAGAGACTAAAAAAAGTTGCCTTTCACTGTTCCTATTTGGTAAGGAGGAAGAAAGTCATATAAATATGAGTTAATATAGATTAGTAAATGTTGTTATGGTATTTTAAATGATATATTGGGAGAGTACAAAGTAGTAGTTATTTTAATACTCCCTGAAAGAATCAGAGAAAACATTTAGAGCAAGTTAATTCTGAATCGAGACTCTTAAAGAAGAGAGAGAGGAGAAGTAGCTTGGAGTCAGAAAGGACCTGATCTCTTTGGAGGCAGTGGTTAGGTATGTGCGGCTATAGAGTGTTGGGAGCTGGAGCTGGGGAGGTAGGAGTTGTAAAGTGTTAGAAAATGAGGTTGCCAGTTGATGAAGAACTTTGCCAAAGTTAAGGAGTTTGAGTTTTATTTAATATGCAGTAAGGAACCCACAGACTTTTGTAAGCAAAAGAATGATGTAAGTGTATTTTCTGATAGTAGGGTAGAGGCTGGCTTGGGCAGCCGCCGCAGCAGGAGGTCTGTCTAGCAGTTGAGCCAGAAGCCATAATCTGTGACAGTGGGAAGGAGAGGAGAGACGTAATTCAGTGAATACGTCTAAAATGGACTGAAGAGGTTCAGAAACTGATTAGACATATGAGATAAGGAAAAGAAGGTTTTTGGTTGTGTTCCCTGGGTTTCTTTCTTTTTAACTTGGTTTCTACTGATAATAGAATGGGGCAGTTGAAGGCTACTGTTCTGAACTTTGTGCAGAAGTGCTTTGTACTTGTTAACATTTCAGAGATGTTATATCATGAGATTTGTTTATCTTATGTCAAATAAGGGTAAATATGCTTTGATATTTTCCATTTTGTTCTGTTTTATTAAAAAGAGTTAGTCTCAATGCACTGAATGGTGATAACCTGCATTTAAGAAAAACACTGTACTTTGTATTCATGGTTTGTATTATATATTCAGCTTTTTATTTAAAACTATAAATCTGCTTTGTCAATTTTTGTTTTTCAGCTTAGTGTTGTCATTTTTAAAATTCAGTAAGGTTAGTTCTTCTAAATGCAGTTACAGTTATGTTAGCATATTATGGAAGACTTGATATTGTATGAATTTTTGCTTCCAATTTAGAAAAGAAGCTTCAGAATGAATATATAATAGATAACTTATTCATTTGATGTTCATCTTCCTGTTTTTTCCAGTGTGAGAAATATTAATAGTTATTAAATAAGTTAATATTTAATATTCTATTTAGTATTTAAATACTGGACATTTAATATTTAATGTATTTAGTATTCTATTTAAAATAATCAAAATTGGTGTTAAAAAATGTAACATATTGTCTTCCAAAGAGAAGTCCCAGTGCACGGTGTCTTGGGAATTTTTGCTGTTCTTATAGAAATGCTCTTTTCTCTAGGGAGAGCAGATTCTACATAGTCATTCAGTTACTGTAATATGATAGGACCTAGGTAAGATTTTATTTCAGAGATCACTGAGCCTTATTTTATTTTTAAAGTGCCCATATCTAGAAATTGAGTAACTCCCGTTTTAGTAGTGTAGTCTTATAACAATTGGGTGAAAAAATTTTCCTTATATCACTTGGTAAGCGTATTCATGTCATGTCTAGTTCTGACTGCTTTGTGATTCTGGATTATGTTGACTAGAGATACAGCATGTCATTCTTCTCAAGTTGAATTCATTCAATCTGAATTAAAGCTTAGAATGTTATTTTAATCATGACATTTTGTTAATTATCTCCAGTGTTCTAGGCATATAAAATACCGTGTCCTTTAAAAAAACTGTAGTTATATTTAAAGGAGAAGACAAATGTGAATGCAGCCTGGAGGAGATCAATTTCTATAGATAATTTGGTCATTTCATGATTCTTCTGCCATTTTGGGAAATCTGAATGAATCTCTTGTTCCTTTAAAAGGAAAAGTTTAGCAAAATAAGAGCATTGTGATACTATCATAAGTAAATTAAAATGTCTTACTGATTTAAAGGAATAAGATGCTATTCTGAGTAGGACATGTTTTCCCCACTGACTGATCAAATACTTTGTCTGACGTGATTGGACTTATGCTTTCTTTTCCTAAAGTTCTTTTGATGAGAATGCCTTCCTATGAAAAGTGCACCAGTCTTTTGTCAGAATGTTTGAGTTACTTTGTTTCCCTGGTAGACTCTCCTACAGCTTTAAAAAGCTTCCTAATTTGTTTCTGCTACTGGACTAAATTAATTGTGGTATTATTGATACAGACTTGTAGCTATCAACCAAAACAAAGAACCAGTCTGTTCTAAATTCTTTATTTTGAATTTGAAGAAATTTTTTTCTTTTTAAATGTAGAAATCTAATTCAGTTTATGAACATTAATATGTAATTTTGAATTTTTGAACAATTTTTAAAAAGTTATGGTACTTTGATTTACATGTTAGAATGTACCCATTTTGTTCCAAAATAGGCCATATAAGTTGGGTACCCTTTCCAGGAAAACATATCTCCAAAGGCTTTCATTAATAGTTACTTAGCACAGGTATAGAATCGCTGAGGTACTTAATAACTAAATTATTTGGTTTGTTATTGGTGGGGTTAAGCATTAAAACCCTATTTTTCTGATTATTAAAGTAATAATACAAAGTGTAAGAGTCAAATTACTGATAATCCTACCATCTAGGAAAAACTGCAAGTAGTATTTTGATGTATTTCTTTCCAGTTGCTCTGTGCATTTTTTGTTTGTTTGACTCTTTGCTGTATATATGCTGGCTGCAGCACTGAGTCAAGTCTGGAACACTGGTCCCTGCCCTTAGTGAATATTACTACAGTCTAGAAGGAGGACAGATACTTGCACAGATAACTTTTAATTTGATATAGTGAATGCTAAGCTAGAAACAGGCAAAAAAACGAGTTCAGAGAATTCCTAGAAGATATGAAATCTGAGGTTATTTTTGAATTTCCCATTTATTGTATTTTATATCTTACTTAGATGGATAATATAAGCATTTTAGACTTTTATATCTTCATTATTTTAATGGCCTAGATTCTGTTCCTTTCTCCCTTTTGGGGTTTATTTGTAATAGTTCCTTATTAGAAATAATGCTTAAAGAACATTCCAAAGACCCATTCTCCCAAATGTTGGATTCTTTTTTTCTTTAGCTTCGTTGAGATATAATTGATAAATTGTAATGTATTAAGGTGAAAAAGTGATGATTTGGTTTGTGTGTACATTGTGAAAGGATTCTGATTAGAGTTGATTAACATATCCATCACCTCACTGTTTACTTTTTTTTTTTTCAGTTTAGAACATTTAAGTTTTATTCTCAGCAAATTTCGCTTACACAGTGTTGTTAACTGTAGTCCTTGTATTCGACATTAGATTCTAAGACTTAGTCATCTTATAACTGCAAGACACCCTGCCATTCTCTCCCAGTTTCCCCATTTCTTGGACCCTGACAACTACCATTCAACTCTCTTTGAGTTCAACTCTTGTTTTTTAATTCCACATGTATTATACCGTGCACTAGTCGTCTTTCTTTGTCTGGCTCCTTTCACTTAGCATAATGCCCTCCAGGTTCATCCGTGTTGTTGCATATGGCAGGATTTCCTTACATTTTATGGCTGTATAATATTCTGTTGTGTGTATGTGTCTTTGGAAAAATGTTATTCAGATCATCGTTTATTTGGATGGTTTTTAGCTGTTGAGTTATATAAGTTCTTTGTATGTTTTGTGTTATTAAACTCTTATTGGATATATGGTTTGCAAATATTTTCTCCCATTCCATAGATTGTCTTTTCTTTTTCCTTCTTCCTCTCTCTTTTTTAAATTTTCTTAACTGTTCAAAAGCTTTTTAATTTGTGCCATGCTGTGCTCAGTTGCTTCAGTCATGTCCAACTGTTTGCAACCTTATGGACACAGCCTGCCAGGCTCCTCTGCCAGAATTCCTCTTGCCATGAAATTCTCCAGGCAAGAATACTGGAGTGGGTTGCCATGCTCTCCTCCAGGGGATCTTCCCTACCCAGGGATTGAACGTCTCCTGCATTGGCAGACAAGTTCTTTACCACTAGTACCACCTGGAATGCCCTTAGTTTGATGTAGTTCCATTCATTTATTTTTGCTGTTAGTGTCAAAAGCCAAAAAATCATTGCAAGACCAATGTTAGGGAGCATATCTGTATAGTTATTCTAGGAGTCTTGTGGCTTTACGTCTTATGTACAAGTCTTTAATTCATTTTGAGTTCATTTTTGTGTATGGCGTAAGATAGTGGAATAGTTCGTTCTTTTGCTTGTGGCTCTCCAGTTTTCCTAACACCATTTATTGAATAGACGGTCCGTCCTTTCCCCTTGTATATTCTTGGATCCCTTATAGTAAATTAATTCACTGTGTATGCATGGGTTTATTTCTGGGCTCTCTATTCCATTCCATTGATCTGTGAATCTTTTTAAATGACAATACTGTTTTGATTACTATAGGTTTATAGTATAGTTTGAAATCAGAAGTTTGATGCCTCCAGTTTTGTTCTTTTTCAGGATTGAGTTGGCTATTCAAAGTCTTTTGTGGTTTTAGTTTTTTTTTTCTATTTCTGTAAAAAAATGCCTTTGAAATTTTTATAAGGATTGCATTGAATTTGGATTGCTTTGGGTAGTATGAACAATTTAGCAATATTCTTTTGATTCATGAGCATGAAATATCTTTCCACTTTTGTCTTCTTCACTTTATTTCATCTCAGTGTATTCTAATTTTTGATGTACAAATCTTTTACCTCCTTGGTTTAATTTACTTCCAAGTGTTCTTTTTGATGCAGTTTTAAGTGGGATTGTTTTCTTAACTACTAATGTCTCTTTTCAGTAGTTTGTTAGTATATAGAAACACAACTGATTTTTGTGTATTAATTTCCATATGCTGTAAGTTTATTGAATTTGCTGATTTGGTTTTTTGGTGGTTTTTTGTATGAAGTATGTCATGTGCAAATAGAGACAGTTTTACTTCTTCCTTTCTGATTTGGATGCCCTTTATTTCTTTTTCTTGTATAATTGTATAAATGCTCTGGCTAGAACTTCCAGTACTTTATTAATAAAAGTGATGAGAGTGGCTATCCTTGTCTTGTTCCTGATCTTGCTCCTCAGCTGTTCACTGTTGAATATGATGTTAACTGTGGGTAGTTATGTATGGCCTTTATTGTGCTGAAGTATGTTCCCACTATATCTAATTTGTTAAGAGTTTTATATTGAAAGGATGTTGAATATTGTCAAATACTTTTCCTACATCTGTTGAATTGATATAGATTTCTGTGCTTGATGTTGTTAATGTGGTATATCACTTTTATTGATTTGCACACGTTGAACCATACCTGCATCTTTGAAATAAATCTCATTTGACCATGGTGTTTGGTCCTTTTGATGTACTGCTGAATTAGGTTTGCCATTATTTTGTTGAAGATATTTGTATCTATGTTATTGGGGATGATGGCCTGTGATTTTCTTGTAGTGTGCTTATCTGTCTTCAGTATAGGGTAACAATGATTTCTTAAAGAGCTTGGAATTGTTCTCTCCCTTTCCATTTTTTTGAAGAGTGTGAGAATAATTGGTATTAATTTTTTAAATGGTAGGATTCCTCATTGAAACCATTTGGTCCTGAATGTATCTTTGTTGAAAGATTTTCGATCATTGATTTCTAGTAATCAGTTTGTTCGGATTTTCTTTATCTTCATGGTTTAGTCTTGGTGGGTTGTATGTTTCTAGGAGTTTATTCATTTTTTCTAAGTTGTCCAGTTTGTTGGCTTATGATTGTTCACAGCAGTTTCGTATAATCTTTGTATTTCTATGTGAGCAGTTGTAATGTCTCCTTTTTCATTTCTGATTGTATTTGAGGCTTTTGTTTTTTCCATAGTCGTTCAGTTGTCAGCTTATCTTTTTAAAATAGCGTTTAGTTTCATTGATGTTTTCAGTTGTCTTTTTAGTCTTTATTTCCTTTATTTCTACTCTGATTCTTATCAGTTCCTTGCTTCTTTTTTTTTTTTTTTTTTTTTGCTGCATTGCGCGGCTTGTGGGATCTCAATTCCCTGACCAGAGATTGAACTTGGGCCATGGCAGTGAAAGCCTAGAATCCTAAATTAGTTCCTTCCTTCTACTAACTTTGGTGTTTGTTCTTCTTCTGGCTCCTTAAGGTATAAAGTTAGATTGTTCATTTGAGCTTTCTTGATGTTGGCATATATCACTATAAATTTACCTCTTAGAACTGCTTTTGCATTCCATAAGCTTTGGTATGTTGTTTTTCCATCATTTGTCTCAAGAAATTTTTTTATTTCCATTTCACTCATAGTAATTTAGGAGCATGTTGTTTAATCACCACGTATTTGTGAGCTTTCTGTTTTCTTCTTTAAATTATTTCATACCATTATCATTGGAAAAGATGGCTTGGTATGTTCTAAATCTTAAATGTAGTGAGACTTGTTTTGTGGCATAAGGCATGATCTGTCCTGGAGAGTGTTTTATGTGCACTCAAGAAAAAAAAATTATATTCTCTTTCTATCTCTATATAACTTAAGGAGTAGATTTATTGTAAGGAATTTATTCATGTGATTATGGAGGCTGGCAAGACCCAAGATCTGCAGGCTGAGTCAGCAAGGTGGAGACCCAGGGAAGTCAATGGTTTAGTTCCAAATTGAATTTGAAGGCCTGAGAACTGGGAGAGCTGAATGTAGAGTTTCATTCTGAAGGCTGAAAGGCCTGAAGTCCAGGAAGAGCTGATGTTTCATTTCCAGTCCAAAGGACAGGGTAAAGCCAGTGTTCTGTTTTGAAGACCTTCAGATGGGAAGAATTCTCTCTTTATTGGGGGTGTGTCAGCCTTTTGTTCGGAGAAGGCAATGGCACCCCACTCCAGTACTCTTGCTTGGAAAATCCCATGGACGGAGGAGCCTGGTAGGCTGCAGTCCATGGGGTCGCTGAGGGTCGGACATGACTGAGCAACTTCACTTTCACTTTTCACTTTCATGCATTGGAGAAGGAAATGGCAATCCACTCCAGTGTTCTTGCCTGGAGAATCCCAGGGACGGGGGAGCCTGGTGGGCTGCCGTCTATGGGGTCACACAGAGTCAGACACGACTGAAGTGACTCAGCAGCGGCAGCAACCTTTTGTTCTATTCATACCTTTAGCTGGTTTGATGGAGGCCCTTCCACATATGGAGGGCAATTTGCTTTACTCAGTCTACAATTTAAATATAAGACCAAAAATAGTCTCATAGAAACATCCCAATATGAGGACACCTCATTGTCCAGTTATGTTGACACATACAATTAATCATCATACACATTAATATGTTGTTAGAGAGTTTTCAACCATGCAGGGGAATTCCATGGTGGTCCAGTGGTTAGAACTCCAGGCTTTCACTGCCAAGGGCCTGGGTTCAATCCCAGGTCAGGGAACTAAGATCTCATAAGTCAAGCAGCATGCCTCCCCACCCCGCCTCCCAAGAAAAAATATACAAATAAGCTTGTCATTGAGTCCAAGCTCATATAACTGGCCAATAAATTAAGAGATGAGTTGTTGAGGCAAGGAGTAGTGACTTTATTTGGAAAGCCAGCAAACAGATGATGGTAGGCTCATGCCCCATAGAATCCTCTGGCCTGACTTAGAATTCAGGCTTCTTTTATAGTCAGTGGGGAGGGAGTCAAGTCAGACATTTCGTGGTTCTCATCAGCTTTTGGGGCTTTCCCCAGTGACTGAGTGGTAAAGAACCCACTCTGGAGATATGGGTTCGATCCCAGGTTGGGAAGATCCCCTGGAGAAGGAAATGGCAACCCACTCCAATATTTTTGCTTGGAAAAGCCTCATGGACACAGGAGACCTGGTGGGTTCAGCCCATGGGGTCTCAAAGAGCTGGACACGACTGAGCAACTGAACAACATCATCATCAGCCTTTGGAGGGGATGTGTTAGCCTCCCTGTAGTTGTTCAGGGTGGGCCTGGCCTAGATGTTTCCTGTGAGCTGAACAGAGGTTTTTTTTTTTTTTTTTTTACCTTAATGCTCATTATCTGGGAGGTTTCCCGGAGATGGGTCGTTATAAGGTGCGTATAGCTTATAGGCAACCTCCCTTTAGTGATTAACTTGTAATAGAATATAAAAGGTTCTTTGTTATTACAAACTGAGACTGTTTATTCTGGAAAAAGAAATCCAAAAAGTTACTGGTATTGGTAGTCCACAGAAAATTTCGATAATGCTGCCATGAATTTTCAGATTTAGAGCAGCAGTACTCGCTGGTATGTACTCTAGGATGAACTAGAATTTCTTCTGAATAAAGGAATGAATTAACATGCTGGCTAGAGTTACTCATTTTGAATCAGCTGAATTTTAGAGAATATTTACAAATTAGAATAATTTTTTTTTTTACTCTAGATCAGGGATCTGCAAACTATGACCTTTCGGTCAAATCTAGCTTTTCATCATTTTGTAAAGTTTTATTGTAACACAGCCACATCTGGTCTTTTGTCTGCTACTGCCTTTATGATAGTGGTGAAAGTTTTGATAGAGATCAGATCAGATGGCTTGCAAAGGTGAAAATACTAATCTCTGACCTTTTACAGATGTTTTGTTGAGCCGTTCTTCCTGGTAATAGTTAATGATTTAAGCTAGGAACATCTTCCTAGCTTCTGATGATAATACTGTATCATTTTTGGTGGGTTTTTTCTCTGTTTTTTTTTTTTTTTATCCCCATTACTGGTGTGTCTGTGTGTGTACATGGGGCGGGGGAATTTATATCCTTTCTATATACAATTGGTTTCCTTGGGTCAAGATTTGTTAACAACAAATGGAGTGGAGTTGTTGTGGGTTAAATATGTAACACTACTTTATACTGCTCAAAATAGTTACATTGTCTAAAAACAGGTGTATTTCCTTTATTTCAGGGGTCTTACCGCAGCTTTTATAAAATTGTTGACCAGGAATCTGTTGAATTTACATATCTTGCTCTGTAACTGGTTCCTTTCAGAATCAAATGCTGATGTAGCCTGTGAATGAGTAAAAGTAATCAGCATTTTCTTCTTAAGATGATAGTGTATAATCATCATCATTATCATCCCTAGTGACAGAGTAAATGTTTCTCTATTTGTTTCTTTAGTAAAACATTGTAGTTAATATCAGCATTTAGATGTGGAGCTCCCTGAAAGCTCCTTTTTCCGTATGTGTAAATGTACAATCTCTTCTGCAGCCATGGAAGCATACTATATAAGCAGCAAGTGCTTTTCTCCCATCCATACTTAACGTTTTGGATGTCACTACATGTTAAAAAAAATAGGTCAATAAAATTATTTTTAGCACTTAAGTAGTATCAACTAACTTACAGACAGTGTTTTGTTTCTAGGCATTTATTTTTTTATTTAAAGAAGTACTGTCCTTGTGCTTATATATTATTATACTTCTCTGTTATTTTTTTTAATAAAAATTCCTAGTAGGAGGTCTTATGTTGAAATTTAGGTACATGTTGAAATTGAGATACCTGTTTTCAGATGTTCTAATTTTGAAATGCTCTATCAATTTATGTACCCATAAAAGTATGTGGACGTTTCCTGCACTTTGACATTGGTATTTCAAATATTTGCCAGTGGTATTTAATGTTATAGATGATTTAAAAGTCTAAAAATAGAAGCATTGTTGTCTTTTTCATTTCATTATTACTAAGGTTGGACATCTTTTTGTATCTTTATTCGCCATTTCCATGTACTTCCAGCCTATTTATGCTCTTATCTGCTTGCTAAGTCACTTCAGTCGTGTCTGACTTTTTGCGACCCTATGGACTGTAGCCCTCCAGGTTCCTCTGTCCATGGATGGAATTCTCCAGGCAAGAATACTGGAATAGGTAGCTGTGTTCTACTCCAGGGGATCTTCCCCACCCAGGGATCGAACCTGCGTCTCTTATGTTTCCTGCATTGACAGGAGGGTTCTATACCACTAGCGCCACCTGGGAAGCCCATGTTCTTTATTCCTAAAAAAATATTTCTCCAACTAATAGGTTTGCACTTGGGAGAGAAAATAGTGGGCTGTTTTTCCTTTTTGATAATGGTTTAGATAGGACTTGGAGTTCATTTAAATGGAATATTATTAATACCTGAGGAACTGTTTAAAGGAAGGATGTTTGGTGCAGATAATAGACAGATCACAGTAGAGCACCTTTGGTGACAGAACGCCTTCACTTGGTGCTTTAATATGTGAGTGCCTAATCAGATGAATTAAGATAAACCCAGTTTTGAGATTGATGTAGAATCTACAGTTTTCACTTGTTCTGGACCTCAAAGCTGGTGGAAGTGTTTCTTTGGCTACCATTTTTTAAACTTGAGTTAATTCAAACTTAATTTATAAATTGCATAGAAATAGAAAATAAAATAATTTGATACAGTATTTTATTAAAACTAAAGCTTTAATGTTGGGGTTAATATGGTAGAAAATAGATTCTGGTTTTATTATTAATCTCTTTATATGTTTTGATATTAATATAGAGAGTGTCTATTATAAATATGGTAAAATAATGGTGATTAATTGTCTGGATATGTTTGTCATTTTGTGATTCTTGAGTTTATTAAACTGCTAGAAAGTTCTCCTTGCCTGCCAATTTCGATAGCATGTAACATGATAATTCTGTAAAGGTGTCTTATTTCACATCATGATGATAAGTGCCTTGTCATTTCTCCATTACTTGGAAGCAACTGCAATTGCAAACATAAAACCCAATGGGAGCATTATAATTATGTGATAATAAGTCTGCTTTAAGGTAGCTATTCAGGTCATCTGTAATGTGCTTATTACTTTTCAAGGGTATAATTGAAATGAAGTCTCAAAATTCTTGTACAGAACTTGTTAACACCCACAAATAAGTCTGCAGTCTTCAGGTTTAGAGTCACTGTGTTGAACATTAATAAAGATATGTACTGCTATAGCTTTTGTATAAATTTCAAGATTTAAAATTGCTTTCAAATTACTATAAGCATTTTTCAGTGCTTATCTTTTATTTCTGTTCCTAATTGTTAACAGGCTAGTAGTAAATAGTTCACAGATTGACCCTGGTCCATGGTATATTTTGAGACATTGTAGATAAGAAGGAATGAACAAGAAGGTAAAATGATGGATAAATCAGGGAAAGGCAAATGTCAGTTAAGTAAAAATGGGCAACATAAGTGAAAATGAAGTTTAAGAGAACATTGAAAGTGATAAATTAGCTGAACAGTGAAGATTTATTGTAACTCAAAAGGGAAAATTAAGAGCCAGGAAATGCTCTGGTGTTAAACTTTTATTGAAAGATAACTAAAGAAATAGAATCAATTAAAATAATGCAAAATAATTTTAAATTTTAAGTGGTTAGGCTATCATAGTAGAAAATAGATTGTTTTGACTTTCCAGCTTCCCTAGTAGCTCAGCTGGTAAAGAATCTGCCTGCAATTCAGGAGACCCTGGTTTGATTCCTGTGTAGGGAAGATCCTGTGGAGAAGGGATAGGCTAACCACTCCAGTATTCTTGGGCTTCCCTGATGGCTCAGCTGGTAAAGATTCTGCCTGCAATGCGGGAGACCTGGGTTTGATCCCTGGTTTGGGAAGATCCCCGGGAGAAGGGAATGGCTACCCATTCCAGTATTCTTGCCTGAAGAATTCCATGGACTGTATAGTCCACGGGTTCACAAAGAGTCGGACACGACTGAGTGACTTTCCACAAGTGCATTCTACATGTATTGTCATGCAATATGCTTTGATTAGATTTTTCCTGAGTCCTAGTTCTCAGATAATATCTGTATATGGGATCACAGATGCCTACCTATCAAATATTACAGAGCAGAGTACTAACATTTCCATACAGATTGATGATAGGGTTGACATTTTATATCAGACAGTAGTTCTGTGTTTAAAAGTTCAGTATCTGTAAGCAGAAATCAGATATCTTCAGTCAAAGAAAGCTGCTAAGTCAGCATCGAATTTGTGTATGTCTGATAAGTAAGTTTATTTGGTGACTCATAGATATTACTGATCTATTTGAGTTATTTTTGGCAGAAAATAAGCTTTTTATCTTACTTGTATTTTTTTTTAACAAGGCCAAAAGATGTCTTCTACCTACTCATAGACATTATAAATTTATTAACTGTTTGCATATTTTCCTTTGTAGGCCCAGATTATTCTTCATCAGCATGGTTACCTGGTAATGAATCATTGTGGCAGGCCACAACTGTCCCATCTAACCAGCGAAATAGCCATATCAGGAGACATAGTATAGCTTCTGACAGTGGTGATACTGGCATTGGAACTTCCTGTTCTGACAGCGTGGAAGGTGAGTTAAATTCTTACTGGTTAGACATGAAGCTTTGTAGAATGGTTGTAATTGAGAAAGCAAGGGACATGTCTTATTGTTCCAAACTAAAAAATTATAAAATAATGTTTGAGTATTTAGTAATATTCAGTGTTGTTGTATATCAAATGAAATTGTTCTGATCAGATTAGTTTTTCCTTCCTTCATTTTTAAATTAAACTTTTTATTTTGAAATAATTGTAAATTCACACGTGATTTAAAGAATAGTACAGAGATGCTAATGCAACCTTCAGCTCATTGCTCCCCCACCCCTTGGTCTCTTGCAAAACTGCACTGCAGTATCACATTGATAAGGTCAAAATACAGAACATTTCTCTCACCACAGTATACCTGATTCTGTTCATACCCACTTTCCCTCCCACCTCTTCGTAACTGTTGGAAACCACTGATCTATTCTCCATTTCTGTAATTTTGTTTGTCATTTCAAGCATACCCTATAAACTGTACCATACAGTATGTAACTCTTTGGAATTGGCTTTTCTCTCTGTAGATTTATCCTGGTTGTTGTGTGCATTAATAGTTCCTTTCTTTGTATAGCAATGGTGGTATTGGAGAGACCACATTTTGCCTAACCATTAAACCGCTGAAAGACGTCTGGGTTGTTTACAGTTTGGGGCTTTTAGAAATAAAGCTGCTATTATAAACATTCATGCATAAGGTTTGGTGTGAACATACGTCTTCGCTTCTCTGTGGTCAGTGGCCAAGAGTGCAGTTGCTGGTCGTATGGGAGCTGCACGTTTAGTGTTTAAAGAATCCGTCACACTGTTTTCCAGAGTGACTACTGTGTTTCCATCAACAATGTAAATAGATCAGTATGAATAATCAAACTTTCTCTTCAGCCTTGCTAGCCCTTGGTGATTTTTATTTATTTGTTTTTTTCTTTGGTTTTTAAATTTTAGGTTTTCTGGTAGGAATGTAGTGATATCTCATTTTGGTTTTAATTCTCATTTTTTTTTAAAGGTTAAAAATGTTGAACATTTTTTCACAGATGTTTATTTGCCATCTATCTGTTCTGTTTGTTGAAATGTTCTTATCTTTTGCTGTTTTCTAGTTGGATTTCCTCCATTTTTATTGTTGAGCTTTGAGTATTCTTTGTATATTTCAGACACTAATCCTTTGTTGGCTATTTGATTTGTAAACATTTTCTTCCAGTCTGGCTTGTCTTTCATCCTCTAACTGTGTCTTTTGCAGAGCAACAGTTTTTAAGCTTATAAATCCAGTGTATCAGTTTTTGCCTGTATGGATCATGCTTTTGGGATCAAGGCTAAGAACTCTTTGTCTAGTCCCAGATCTTGAATATTTTACTTTTTTCCTCTTTTTTTTCCCCCTAAAAGTTTAATCATTTTATATTCTGTAAGTCTGTGGTCCATTTTGAGTTAATATTTTTATAATGTGTATATGTTCGGGTGTTTCTGAGAACACTCTTAGGCTCAGTTATTTGCTGGAACTCAGAAAAGATATTATACTAGTGGTTATAGTTTTTTTTACAGCCAAAGGATACTGATTTAAATTAGTAACAGAGAGGTAAAGGGCAGGGTCCAGAAAACACCAGGTCCAAACTCCCAGTTGTCCTCTCCCAGTGGAGTTGTGTGGACAGTAATTAGTTCTCTCAGCAGTGTTGTGCGAGGGCACACACAGTGGCAAGGCCCAATCCTTGGTGTTTGGGATTTTTACTGTGGGTAGGTTATATTGATATGGTTGAATGCCTGTATGCATGACCTTAGTTTCCAGCCTTTGAGAAGTCAAGCTGACCTTACGTGGTTCAAGACTCCTACCATAAATCACATTATTAGCATAGACTATATGCTTGGAGTTACCCAAGGTCCCCAGGTAAACAAAGACACTCTTATTAGGCAGGGTGTTTCAAGAATTTAGAGGTTACATCTTAGGAGCCAGACAAGGGCCAAACCTTTCTTGGAATGTGCAGTGTGTGGAAAACCCAGACATGCTGATCCTTAACTGCACAGTGTGAGATTTAGATTGAGGTTTATTTTCTTTGCAATATAAATCTTGAAACCAGAATAATATCCACTTACTTTTTTTTGAAAATTGTTTTAGCTATTCTGGTTGTTTTGTTTTTCTGTGTAAGTTTTAAGTAATTTTGACTATACAAAAAGTCTTGCTGGGAACTTAATAGGAATTATGTTGTCCATATATCAGTTTGGGGAGAGTTGCCATCTTTACTCTGTTGAGTCTGCTAATCCATTAAAATGGTATGTTTTCCCATTTATTTAGATCTTATTTCATTCACCAGTGTTGTATAGTTTTCAACATACATGTCCAGTACATGTTTTGTTAGATTTATAGCTAAGTATTTCATTCTTGGGAGAGTGAATGTAAATGGCATTTTATAGTCCAAGTTTGGTACCAGTGTGTTAGTTGTATATTACAAGATTGCTGAACTCACTCTTTCATTCTCAGAGGGGTTTTGGGGGTTTATTTCTTGGATTTTTCTCTGTAGATAGTTATGTCATCTGTAAGTAGGAGTATTTTTCCTTTTGATATCAGGATAATACTAGCTTTCTAAAATGAATTGGGAAGTGTTTCTTTCTATTTTCTGGAAGAGATGGAATAGAGTGGTTTTAATTCTTCTTTAAATGTTTAGTAGAATTCTTGTGACACCATCTGGGCCTAGGAATTTCTTTTTTTTTTTTAATATTAATACCTTAAAATCATGAATTAAGTTTCCTTAATAGTCGTCGTTCTTCACTCAGTCATATCTAACTCTGTGACCCCGTGGACTGCAGCACACCAGGCTTCCCTGTCCTTCACTATCTCCCGGAGTTTGCTCCAACTGATGTCCGTTGTGTCAGTGATGCCATCCAACCATCTCATCCTCTGTCACCCCCTTCTCCTCTTGCCCTCAGTCTTTCCCAGCATCAGGGTCTTTCCAGTGAGTCAGCTCTTCTCATGAGGTGGCCAAAGATTTGGAGTTTCAGCTTCAGCATCAGTCCTTCCAATCAATATTCAGTGTTGATTTCCTTTAGGATTGACTGGTTTGATCTCCTTGCAGTTCAAGGGACTCTCAAGAGTCTTCTCCAGCACCAATAGTGCTAATAGTCATAGAACTACTCAAATTATCTTTCATGTTGGGTGAGTTGCAATAGTTTGTCTTTTTGAGGAAGTAGATCATGTTGGATGATGGTGTTGATTTTTTTCTATATCCTTGATGATTTTCTGTTGAGTTGTTCAGTTGTTGAAAAAAAAAGTATTAAAAGTCTCAACTGTAATTGTGGATTTGTACATTTAATTTTTTAGTTTTATAACCTTTTGTTTGATATCTTGCAGCTCTGTTGTTCAGTGCATATGCAATTAGGATTGCTATATATTCTTGGTGGGTTGTCTCTCTTATTATTGTATGATGTCTTTCTCTGTCTCTGGTAATTTTTTTGTGCTGAAGTCTACTTGGACTGCGAGGAGATCCAACCAGTCCATCCTAAAGGAGATCAGTCCTGGGTGTTCATTGGAAGGACTGATGTTGAAGCTGAAACTCCAATACTTTGGCCACCTGATGCGAAGAGCTGACTCTTTTGAAAAGACCCTGATGCTGGGAAAGATTGAGGGCAGGAGGAGAAGGGGACAACAGAGGATAAGATGGTTGGATGGCATCACCGACTCAATGAACGTGAGTCTGGGTGGACTCCGGGAGTTGGTGATGGACAGGGAGGCCTGGTGTGCTGTGGTTCACAGGGTCGCAAAGAGGCGGACACGACTGAGTGACTGATCTGAACTACTTTATCTAGTTTAATATCTTCTACTTCCTTTTGATTAATGTTTAAATGATATATATTTTCTGTTCTTTTACTTCTAACTTGTCTAAACATTATATTCAAAGTTAAATCATTATTAACAACGTACAGTTGGGTCATGGTTTTTAATCCACTTTGCCAGTCTTTGTCTTTTAGTTGGTATATTTAGACTATATATAATGTAATTATTGATGTATTAATACTCAGATTTTCTGTTTGTTCTCTTTGTTTTTGTTTTCACTTTCTTGGCTTTCTCTGGGTTACTTGAACAGTTATAGAATTCTACCTGGATTTAACTATAGTATTTCTAAAAGGGTATCTCTTTGCATAGCTCTTCTAGCAGTTGCTCTAGGTATTATATGTTATATATAATGTGGATATATAATATAAAAGCTTATGTATATATAGCTTACCATTTTAACATTTGGACTATAGAAGCATTTTCTCCCTTTATATCCTTTTATGTACCCCATTTATAATAAAATTATTTCAGCTCTTTCCTTTACATATAACCATAACTGCATCAGACAGTGTTATAATTTTTATATCATCTGTTAAACATAATCTAGGAAACTCAGGAGGAGATAGAGAACCTGCTATGTTTACTCATATTTTTGCTTCCTGTGTTCTTCCTTTGTGTTGTTCCAAGGTTCCATTTTATTGGTTACATTTGGTTTAGAGGATTTCCTTTAGTCAGTTGTTTAGGATACATTTGCTGGCAACAAATTATCTTAGTTTTTCTCCAACTGAGACTGTCTTGGTTTCACCTTGATTCCTGAAGGATGGTTTCAGTAGGTATACAATCTGCCTAGTTTGACAGTTCTTTTATTACTTGAAAAGTATTGTCACTTCTTTCTGACCTCCATGGTTGATTAACAATGTTGTGATAGTTTCAGTTATACGGCAAAGTGTTTTCAGTCCAGTTCAGTTGCTCAGTCGTGTCTGACTCTTTGTGACCCCATGGACTGCAGCACGCCAGGCCTCTCTGCCCATCACCAACTCCCGGGGTTTACCCAGACTCATGTCCATTGAGTCAGTGATGCCATCCAACCATCTCATCCTGCCGTGCCCTTCCTCCTGCCGTCAATCTTTCCCAGCATCAGGGTCTTTTCCAATGAGTCAGCTCTTCGCATCAGGTAGCCAAAGTATTGGAGTTTCAGCTTCAACATCAGTCCTTTCGATGAACACTCAGGACTGATTTCCTTTCGGATGGACTAGTTGGATCTCCTTGCAGTCCAAGGGACTCTGAAGAGTCTTCTCCAACACCACAATTCAAAAGCATCAATTCTTTGGCGCTCAGCTTTCTTTATAGTTCACTTTCACATCCATACATGACTACTGGAGAAACCATAGCTTTATACATATACATGTTATCTATTCTTTTTCAAATTCTTTTTCCTTTTAGGTGTTACATAATACTGAGCAGAGTTCCCTGTGTTGTGCAGTAAGTCCCTGTTGGTTATTCATTTTAAATATAGTAGTGTGTACATATCAATCCCAAACTCCCTATTTCTTCCCCTGACCCATCCCTCTTGGTAACCAAGTTCATTCTCTAAGTCTGTGAATCTGTTTCTGTTTTGTGTATAAGTTCATTTGTATCATTTCTTTTTAGATCACTGCATATAAATGATATTATACGATGTTAGTAAACTAGTTTTCAAAAGATGAAATGATTTATTCTCATCAGTATGGTGATTAAGAGCTATAGCTTTGGTTAGACCTGTTATCAGTTAATTATCTGTGCAACCTGGAATAAATTCTCATTTCTCTGAGCCTGAGATTTTTCGTCTTCAAATTGGAGATAATATTTTTTAAAAGTCTTATGGAAATTTAATAATATGACTTTTAAATTGCTTAGCACGGTTTCTTTGTATTACCATCAGTACTTTAATAAATAAAGTGATTATTCTCCTTCCCCGGACTCTTACTTTTTCTCATGTCTCTTCAAATTTTCCCTCCCTGGGAAGGTTCCCTGAAACAGTGATACTTCTGTTGCCACTGTCACAGCTTTGTACCTACTACCCTGCTTTACTTTGGGTTTGTTATTTGTTGTTTATTGCTTGTTATTTGGGTTTGTTATTTATTGTTTGTATCATAGAATAGGGACTGGTATAGGGACTAGTATGTACTGGGTGCTCGATTTTGTTCAATGAAACGATGCATATATATATGTGTGTGTGTGTGTGTGTGTGTGTGTATATATATATGTATGTATATATGTATATGTATATAGAGAGACTTTCAGTTACAGATTCTTGTTTTAGCCTGCTTTGTACTTGGTATTTCTGAGATTGGTGCCTCTTTGATATTTCCCCAGAGAGATGGACTCCCTGTGCTGCATTCCCAAGACTTATTTTTTCAATAGTTACCACACTAAATTTTCTGTCTTCTGAAATTTTGTTGTAATCTCTTATTGCTGATGGTCCTATATTATTCATTGCCATGAGTTTCCACTTTATTACTTTTTTGTTATTTCAGTGGGTTTTAGAGGGGGAGAATGTAACTTTGTGAACTTAGGCAATGATCTTGAACAAGAGAATTTGTCATGTAGATATAAATGAGAAAAAATAAAGAGAAAAATAATTAAAAAAAGATTGTAAAACTTTTCCTTAATGTCAACTAGTATGTGTATTTTTTCTATTCCCCCCACCATGATTTTAAAAAAGGTGAAAAATGCACATTTTTAAAAAGCACATTTAAAATGAAGTAAATTTATTTTATATGAACATAATTTTAAAAGCAAATTTGTATTTCAAGTATTAAATTTATGGGCTTTGAAAATTTTGAATTCATTTAGCATTAAATAGAGGAAAAGTAAAATTTCCCTTTATCTTCTGTCTTCTGATCCTTGCTTTGTTGTCAGAGGTCACAAGTGTTATTAGGGTATTGCATGTTCTTCTAGATATTTTGTTCTGTGTTTATTCACATACACACAAACTTTAGAATAAAACTGGATCATCCCATATATACTTTGTAATTGGCTTTTGTGTTTTTTAAGTCTGTATTGGAGTTCTAAAAAAAGAGTTTGTTTTCTTTTTTCATTGTGATATGAGTCATATAAGCTAAGGCATACTACCCGAGGCTCCTAGAATTGCTCTGTTCTCCACGGAAATCCAGCCATTGAGATAAGCCGAGGACTGGGTTAGACCCAGGAATTCAAGGGTTAGGCAGGCTTACATGGGGGCTTTCTTCACGATGCTTTGAAAATAACACACAGAATGAATCAAAGTCCTCCTACCAGTTTACAACAGAATCAAGCAACAAATCAGAGAAGAAAACAAACTTATAATCTCTATTAGATATTGAGATTTCTCTAGCACATGTATCAACCTAAGTACTTTTTAAAAACACATGCTTATTTGGAAATTTAGTACATGATATAAAAACAACATTTCAAAGTAGTAAGGGAGGATTAAGCCTGAAAAAAGTGTTATTAGAGCCTGACCTCAAACTGTAAGAAAATTAAATTTAAAATGGAGTAAATTTATATTTTTACATTAGAAATATTCTTAAACAAGCCATACAACACAGATTTTAATAGAAATTTAAATTTTGAACACTGCTAAAAGCTACTAAATATAAAAGGAAACATACTAGGAAAAAAATATTTGTAATCAAATTAACAGGAAAATAGTATCCTTATTTAATGCACCCAAATAGGTGTTTATCTATAAAATTTTAAATATTTAATAATTTAAAAATTTCACAGATAAAAGAAATACATAATTCATGTAAAAATTACAAATGGCCAATAAACATCAAAAAGATGATCAAACTCAGTCATAGTGAAGTGAAAGACTGTACAATTAGATACCACTTTCACCAGCGAAATTGCCCCTTTAAAAAAAAATAGACTGTAATATCCAGTGTCTGAGCAAAGATGGGAAAAACAGTACTCTAAAAAATAGTATATGTAGTCAGCCTTTATAGAGGGCAATTTGGCAATGATAACTAACAGCTGTGTGGCTGTTAACCATGTTCTAGGCACTTACAGGTTAACTCATTTAATCCTCACAGCAGTTCTCTGATGGGAAAACGAGACAGAGGTTAAATTACTTACCTGTAAATAATATATGTACAGTGTATATATCCTTGATTCAGCACACACACAGGTAAATAAAGATAACATATATAAGAATATTCACTGTAAAACTGTTTTGAAGAAAGTTAGAAACAAATCCAAGTGTCTTATCAATAGGGAAGTGGTTAAATATTTCACTGTGTATTCAGTCAAAATAATTAGGTAGCTATATATATGCTGCTGCTACTGCTAAGTTGCTTCAGTCGTGTCCGACTCTGTGAAACCCCATGACGGCAGCCCATCAGGCTCCACCGTCCCTGGGATTCTCCAGGCAAGAACATTGGAGCGGGTTGCCATTTCCTTCTCCAATGCGTGAAAGTGAAAAGTGAAAGTGAAGTTGCTCAGTCTTGTCCAATTCTTAGCGACCCCATGGACTGCAGCCTACCAGGCTCCTCCGTCCATGGGATTTTCCAGGCAAGAGTACTGGAGTGGGGTGCCATCTCCTTCTCCGAGCTATATATATACCAACCTAGAAAGATATTGAAGTGAATTTGCAACTTAAGATAATAAACTAAGCACATTCCTCTACTTTTGTTTTTTTCTGGAAAACCACTAAAAGTCAGGAAAAAAATTAAAAAACCAAACCAAATTTTACATTCTAAAACAGCAACAAGAAATTCAGGAATAAACCGTTGATTTATACTATTAAAAATGCTTAGAAATGCTCAAGAACCAGTAGTATCAGACTTGCTATGTTTTCCCACCATATAGTAAAGGTTTTTCTCTTTTCTATATTCTGTTCTTTGGATGCAAGTTAGAAGGGAAGGATTAAACTCTGCCTCCTAGAAGAGGAAGTTTCTGAGTTAATATTTGAAATTATTCTTTAAGATATGTTTGTCCTTTCTTATTTATCTATTTGGTAATTTGTAAATATCAACACGAGCACTTTGTTAAAGTGCTGCACTCAATATGCCAGTGAATTTGAAAAACTCAGCAGTGGCCACAGCACTGGAAAAGATCAGTTTTCATTCCAATCCCAAAGAAAGGCAATGCCAGACAATGTTCAAATTACCATACAACTGCACTCATTTTACATGCTAGCAAGATTATGCTCAAAATCCTTCAAGCTAGGCTTCAGCAGTACATGAACCAAGAACTTCCAGATGTACAAGCTGGATTTAGAAACGGCAGAGGAACCAGAGAAAAATTGCCAACATACACTGGATCATAGAAAAAGCAAGGGAATTCCAAGAAAATCTATTGTTGCTTCATTGACTATGCTAAAACCTTTGACTGTGTGGATCACAACAAACTGGAATATTCCTGTATAGAGAAAGCCATGGGAGTTTCAGAAAAACATCTCTCTCTGTTTCATCGATTGTACTAAAGCCTTTGACTATGTGGATGATGACAAGGAAAGCTCTTAGAGAGATGAGAATACCAGATCATCTTACTTATCTCCTGAGAAACCTGTACGCAGGTCAAGAAGCAACGGTTAGAACCCTGTATGGAACATCTGATTGGTTCAAGATTGAGAAAGGAGTACAACAGGGCTGTCTGCTGTCACCCCTTTTGTTTCACCTGTACGCTGAGCATATCATGAGAAATGCCAGGCTGGGTGAGTTACAAGCTGGAATCAAGATAGGCAGGAGAAACATCATCAGCCTCAGATATGTGGATGACACCACTCTAATGGCAGAAAGCGAAGAGGAACTAAAGGACCTCTTGATGAGGGTGAAGGGGAGAGTGGAAGAGCCGACTTAAGACTAAATATTAAAAAAACTAAGATCATGGCATCAGCCCCATTACTGCATGACAAATAGAAGAGGAAAAGGTGGAAGTAGTGACAGATTTCATCTTCTTGGGCTCTAAAATCACTGTGGACAGTGACTACAGCCATGAAATCAGAAGGTGATTGCTTCTTGGCAGGAAAGCGATGACAAACCTAGACAGTGTGTTGAAAAGAAGAGACATTACTCTGCCGACAAAGGTCTGTATATCAAGGCAGTGGTCTTCCCAGTGGTCAGGTATGGTTGTGAGAGCTGGACCATAAAGAAGCCCAAAGAATTTATGTCTTCAAACTGTGATGCTGGACAGCAGGGAGATCAAACCAGTCAATCTTAAGGAAGATCAGCCCTGAATATTCATTGGAAAGACTGATACTGAAGCTGAAACTCCAGTATTCTGGTCATCTGATGTGAACAGACGACTCAACTGCCCTAGAAAAGACTGAGGGCAGAAGGAGAAGAGGGCATCAGAGGATGAGATGGCTGGACAGCATCACCGATGCAATGAACATGAACTTGCGCAAACTCTGGGAGATGGTGAGGGACAGGGAGGCCTGGTGTGCTGCAGGCCATGGGGTCGCAAAGAGTTGGACACGACTGGGCGATGGAACAACAACTTTCTTAAAGAGATGGGAACCACACCACATTACCTGCCTCCTGAGAAACGTGTATGCAAATCAAGAGGCGACAGTTGGAACTGGACATGGAACAATGGATTGGTTCAAAATTGGAAAAGGAGTATACGTCAAGGCTGTGTATGGTCACCCTGCTTATTTAACTTACATGCAGAGTACATCATGCAAAATGCCAGGCTGGATGAAGCACAGGCTGGAGTCAAGATTGCCTGGAGAAATATCAATAACCTTAGATATGAAGATGATACGACTTAAATGGCAGAAAGTGAAGAGGAACTAAAGAGCCTCTTGATGAAGGTGAAAGAGGAGAGTGAAAAAGCTGGCTTAAAACTCAACATTTGAAAAACAAAGATCATGGCATTTGGTCCCATTACTTGGTCCCATGGCAAATAGATAGGGAAAAAGTGGAAGCAGTGTCAGATTTCATTTTCTTGGGCTACAAAATCAATGAATATGGTGACTGCAGCCACAAAATTAAAAGACACTTGCTCCTTGAAAGAAAAGCTATGACAAACCTAGACAGTGTATTAAAAAGCAGAGACATCACTTTGCCAACAAAGGTTCCTCTAGTCAAAACTATGGTTTTTCCAGTAGTCATGTATGGATGTGATAATTGGACCATAAAGAAGGCTGAGCACTGAATAACTAATGCTTTTGAGCTGTGGTGCTGGAGAAGACTCTTGGGAGTCCCTTAGACTGCAGGGAGGTCAAACCAGTCAATCCTAAAGGAAATCAACCCTGAATATTCATTGAAGGACTGGTGCTGAAGCTGAAGCTCCAATACTTTGGCCACCTGATGCGAAGAACTGACTCATAAGAACAGACCCTGATGCTGGGAAAGATTAAGGACAAAAGGAGAAGGGGTTGACAGAGGATGAGATAGTTGGATGGCATAACTGACTCAATGGACATGAGTTTGAGCAAACTCAGAGATAGCGAAGGACAGGGAAACCTGGTGTGTGGCAGTCCATGGGGTCACAAAGAACCAGACATGGCTTAGCTACTGAACAAAAACAACAGCAGCAATCATTTATTTTAGTGTGGACTGGGTTATTATCCAGTGTGTGTGTATTAGTCTCTCAGTCATGTCTGACTCATTGCGATCCCATGGACTGTAGCCCGCCAGGCTCCTCTGTCCGTGGAATTCTCCAGGCAAGAATACTGGAGTAGATTGCCATTTCCTTCTCCAGGGCATCTTCCTGACCCTGGGATCAAACACGGGACTCTTGAATTGTGGGCAGATTCTTTATCATCTGAGTCACTAGGGAAGCCCAAGGAACCAAAACCAAAAAATATAGATGACCATACAGCATCCTTATTGCCAAATTCAGACTTAAATTGAAGAAAGTAGGGAAAACCACTAGACCATTCAGATATGAACTAAATCAAATCCCTTATGATTATACAGTGGAAGTGAGAAATAGATTTAAGGGCCTAGATCTGACAGAAATATCAATAACCTCAGATATGTAGATGACACCACCACCCTTATGGCAGAAAGTGAAGAGGAACCCAAAAGCCTCTTGATGAAAGTGAAAGTGGAGAGTGAAAAAGTTGGCTTAAAGCTCAACATTCAGAAAACGAAGATCATGGCATCTGGTCCCATCACTTCATGGGAAATAGATGGGGAAACAGTGTCAGACTTTATTTTTCTGGGCTCCAAAATCACTACAGATGGTGACTGCAGCCATGAAATTAAAAGACGCTTACTTCTTGGATGGAAAGTTATGACCAACCTAGATAGCATATTGAAAAGCAGAGACATTACTTTGCCAACAAAGGTTCGTCTAGTCAAGGCTGTGGTTTTTCCTGTGGTCATGTATGGATGTGAGAGTTGGACTGTGAAGAAGGCTGAGCGCCGAAGAATTGATGCTTTTGAAGTGTGGTGTTGGAGAAGACTCTTGAGAGTCCCTTGGACTGCAAGGAGATCCAACCAGTCCATTCTGAAGGAGATCAGCCCTGGGATTTCTTTGGAAGGAATGATACTAAAGCTGAAACTCCAGTACTTTGGCCACCTCATGCGAAGAGTTGACTCATTGGAAAAGACTCTGATGCTGGGAGGGATTGGGGGCAGAAGGAGAAGGGGACGACAGAGGGTGAGATGGCTGGATGGCATCACTGACTCGATGGAGGTGAGTCTGAGTGAACTCCGGGAGTTGGTGATGGACAGGGAGGCCTGGCGTGCTGCGATTCATGGGGTCGCAAAGAGTTGGACATGACTGAGGGACTGATCTGATCTGATACAGCATCCTATAGTACCTATAGTAATTTGTTGCTCAAATTATTCCAGCTTTTGCCATTGGGAACTCGTTCAGGTTGACTCCTGTGATACTTTGTGTTCTCCCCCCATCCTTTTGTTTTTGAGCACTTCTTTTGAATACTGTAGGGTGTTGTATGGTCATCTTATGTTTTCCCTACCATAGACCTAGAATCAGCCATTGCTCCAAAGAGCCCTAGTTTTTTTTGTTTTTGTTTTTGTTGGAGAAGAGTATTTAGAAACCAAGATCTGTGTGCTGGGAGTGCTTGTTACTGCTGGGGTGTCATTGCTTCTGTGCCATCATGAAGGACAGAAGTAGCTTCTCTGGGGTATATATACTCACCTGTATATATGTGCATATCTAAAATTATTTGTGTCTATTCATAAGTATCTGTATTAAGCTAAGTTAGTTCCTACTGATGTCTCTCACTCTAGTCCAGTACAGCAGAGCTCATTTTAGCTTTTTCCCCTCCTTGTCTGTAATTTCCCTCTCCAGCAGTGAGGCACCTCCTACCATCTACCATCCATTTACATATTTGTTTATCTCCCAGTGTACAAGTAAAGCACGTTTGGAAGTATTAACCCATATTTCACTGTATTCGTTTCCCAGGGCTACCATAACAAATTACCATAAACTGGGGGCTGCTTACAACAGCAGAAATATATTTTCTCACAGTTCTGGAGACAATAGATTCAAAATCAAGGTATCAGCTGGGCTATGTTTTTCCGAAGGCTCTAGTGACAAGTCTTCCTTAATTGCCTCTCTAGATTCTGCTGGTCACTGGGAATCTTTGACCTTCTGTGGTTTGTGGCACCATAGCTTTCTTCTCTGCTTCCTGTACATGGCCTGCTTCTCTAGGTCTCCTCTGTGTCTTCATGTAGCTCTCTTTCCCTTTGTAAGGACACTGGTCATTGGATTTAGGGCTCACCCACATACAGTATAACCTCATCTTAACTTACTACATCTGTAAAGACCTGATTTCAAAATAAGATAACATTCACAGGTACTGGGGGCGTTAGGATTTCAGTGTATCTGTGTGGAACACAGAATTCATTCCACAGCACTATTACATGTATTAATATCTGGTTAAATAGAAAGGCATAAAATTTTTGGAGAGTAATTTGAACTAAGTGGAGTTGAAAATAAAACAGGAAACTACTGTGATGTTTTAAAAAATGTATTATTAGTTATTTGGTCTCATCAATAAACTTTAAAAACGTTTTTGAGTATAGAATTGTGTGGAAAGGATACAGATAGGGAGATTTAAACGTTATAGAATGGATGTTCTGGGGTGTTTTTTTTTTTTTTTTTAGTGCTATTGCAAAGCTGTTTAAGCAAATCAGACAGTCTGTTAACTCTGTTTCCGTGTTGTGACTTCTGAAAAGTTTACTTGGATTCAGAGATAAATTTCACTTTTTTAAGCTTTGGCTTAGACTTTCAAGATCAATGCTCTTTTTCTAGTCAGTTACTTCCCAGGTGCTGCAGTGGTAAAGAATCCACCTGCCGTGCAGGAGCTATAAGAGACACAGGTTCGATCCCTGGGTCAGGAAGATCCTGTGGAGTAGGAAATGGGAACCATTTTAGTATTCTTGCCTGGGAAATTCCATGGACAGAGGAGCCTGGTGGGCTACAGTCCATGGGGTTGCAAAGAGTCGGATGCGACTGAACATGCACTCATGCACTTTAATTTCCATAGAATATTATGGTATTAATCTGGGTCCAGCTGCGAAATTTTCTTCCTGAGTTCTTCCAGGGAAAGCTTTAAAAAAAAAAAAAATCCCTTCTTTTGCCCATATTAGGCCACACAGTGTCAGGGCTGTGATGCTATATTTTCTTAATGAGTGGCTGAAAAACTGAAAATACCTCACTGAGAATATGATAGTACTTTTTAAATAATTTCCAGAAACTCTTTGATTCTGCTCTGTATTATTATATATAATTACTCATCTTTTCTATTTCTGTTTAGAAAAATGCCTTTTCTCTTTATTCTTTGAATTAATTTAAAACTTATTTGTGTCAATAGCAAATATCACTGCTTTTCTCACTGAATAATTCATCAGGTGTTAAATACAAATCCCTATAATATTTTAGGGATAAAGAACATGATTTTCACTTTCTTCTTGAATTGGGCTAATGTGTGAAGATGTTGTTTTCTTTTGGCCTTTCATTATTTCTTGCCATTACCTCCAAGTTGAACTCAAACTCCTTTTCCTGCTTGTTATTTAAATTAATACATAGAATCAGTGATTTTACTGGTATGTTACAGAGCACTGTACAAGATATTCAAATGGACAAAGAATCCATTGAGTTTAAGGCATTATCATAGAAGGTAGTGTTATTTAGAACCTATTATATATGGATGAAGCAATGTCAAAGTTTGAAGACAGAGGGCAAATAGGGCAAGAGTTCTAGGAAAGGATAGTAACGTGTAAGGGTGGTGCATGAAAATAAGGTGGAGTTATAGGATTCTTGGAAATTGGCAATAACAGAGACTTGGTGCTTCTGTGGAAAATGAGTCAGAATTATGGTTTGAGTGATAATACTGATAACAGATGACTTTGATTGCAATTGTTTGACTGTCAGGAGAGGTGCAGGGTACTCCTGTTAAAAAAATCAATTGTTTAAAAATTTTATCTAAAAATAGGGAATAGTTTTAGCAGGCTTGTTAAAGATTATTTATTTAGAATGAAAGCTTGGTGTGTTTGCTGATGTAACACCTGATTCCAGTTAGTGTAGTTTTCTTGCCTGAATTTATGTCTTTCTGAAGTTCTCATGATTTCTGCTTTGTGAGAGCTGTTCATTGATTTTTTACCATCTCTGTTCTTTGGAAACTTTCCTGAGTTTTCTAATTTGTGATCTTTGTTTTTCCTTGTTGGATTTGCTTCATGTCATCATATCTGTTTAGTATAAAGGGCTCAGGGAAAAAAAGATCGTGGAGGATTATTGAGTCTTGAAAATAGCCTTGCATTAGAGTGTAGCTAATAGGTTGATATTTCTAACATAATGTCAGCTTTAAAACATGCTGTGGATTAGATTATTCCATATCAGTGTCATGTGGATACTTTATATATGCTTTGCATATTAATACTTTGGTCTTTAATTATATCATTTTGTCATTCACTAACCGTAGGCTTACGAAGTGTTTGTTTTTTCTGATTTATAAAGTTAAATCTATCCTTATTAAATTCCAAACCTCATCAAATAACCTAAAAAATGTTTATCACCTTTGTACTAAACCCTCCAGCTGAGAATTGTGGTAGTGTACAATTATATTAATTTAAATAATATACATGAAATTTGGACCTGTTACCAAACACAATTGGAGTTTGTTTTAGAGTGTATCTGCAGAATATTTTAGTGAAGTTTTACTATTAACATTTGTCTTAGAAGAGGGTACATATTCCTTCTGGATTTCTGAGGCTTTGGCATGAAGTGCTGCATTATTTGGTTTGCTGTGACAATTTTTGGGTGAAATGTGTAAATGCATTTGAAATCTTAAAACCGATTATTTGCTGAGCAATATTCCACTATATGTATACATACCACATCTCCTTTGTCCATTCATCAGTTGAAGGGCATCTAGGTTGCTCCCCTGTCCTGGCTATTGTAAACAGTGCTTCTGTGAACATTGGGATGCATGTGTCTTTTTTGATTATGATTTTCTCAGAGTATATGCCCAGTAGTGGAGTTGCTAGGTCATATGTTAGATTTATTCCTGGTTTTTTAAGGACTCTCCATATTGTAGTCCCTAATAGCTGTATCAGTTTATATTCCCACCAACAGTGTACGAGGGTTCCCTTAGCTCTAGTGAGATGGACGAACCTAGAGCCTGTTATACATAGTGAAGTAAGTCAGAAAGAGAAAAACAAATGTAGTGTATTAACGCATATGTATGGAATCTAGAAAAATGATATCGATGAACCTATTTGCAGGGAAGGAAATGAGACGCAGAGGTGGAGAATGGACTTGTGGGCAGTGGGGGAGGGAGGGAGTGGGATGAATGGAGAGCAGTGTCAACAGACATACACTGTCGGGGCAAGATGGACAGCTGGTGAGGAGCTGCCGTGTCTAGCTAGAGAGGGCCCAGTCTAGCTCTCGCTCATGACCTGGAGGGATGGGAGGGGAAGGGGAGGAAGGCTGCGGAGGGAGGGTATGTATGTATAATTATGGCTGATTTGCGTTGTCCTGTGGTAAAAACCAACACAATGTTGTAAAAATTTCTTAAAAATCAAAAAAAGATTATTGTTAAAACCTCAATATACATAGCAAATAACTGCATGATTTATATACTACATTGGACTGACTAGTAACAAAAACTCCCAATTTAATTCTTACCACAATTTACATACTATGCTTGATACAATATGTGTACTTACAGCCATTGTAAATTATTGTCATTTCCTTTCTGAAGATATCTAAGGTAGTTTATGGAAAACAGTAGTATAGCACTGTGTGATCCAGTGTGGTAGCCACTAGTAACATGGGGTTACTGAGTGCTTGAACTATGTCTACCCAAATTGAGATGTAAGATTCACACTGGATTTGAATAAAGAAAAGACTGTAAAATATCTTATTAATACTTTTTAATATTGATTGCATAATGATATATTTTAGATATAGTGGATTAAATAAGTTATTGAAGTTAGTTTTACCTTTTCATTTTAATTTTTGATGTGATTGCTATAAAACTTAGAATTATAAATGTAGCTTGTATTATATTTTTATTGGACATTTGGTAGTGACAGTGTAATTTGTAAAGGGTTTACTTTCAGATTTCATGAGCATATATGTATGTTTATATATTTCCCAGTAGAAATGGCATTGGCTTCTCAAAATAACTCTTGTCTCTCCACTTAATACTCAATATAATAGAAATTTATATTGATTAGCATTATTTCTATGATAAACTATATTCTGCCGTCAGTCTGGGAGTCCTAAGAGCATACTCCTGCTGTCATTTTGACAGTGCTAAAGGCCTCACTGAAGTGGAATTGCCCTGGTTCTTTTGGCAAACAGAAAGTTAATGTGGCTATGGTGAGATATAAATGTCTGGGTTAGGGGAGATTTTAGATAGGAGAATCCCTGAAATTCTAAAGAGTTCTCTTGCCCACTGAGAGGATAGAGTAAAGGAATAATGTCAGTAATTGTTGCTAGAATTCTCCAGTCGGGTGTGAAGTGCAGGCCCTCAGGCTTCATTAGGAGGAAGAGGGAATCTTACCCTGGAGTCTCAGAGCATACTTGGCTGCTAGACCAGCGGATACCCACGTGAAGCTGAGAAAGTAAAGAGTGTGATTGCACCAGTTTTTCATGTGTAAAGTTTGGTTGGAATTTGAGTGTTTAGGAGGGAAAATCCTATCTTGCTACAAGCTTCTAAAATACGTTCTTTGCCAATAATATTATGCATGTGTTAGATAATTCAAATATGTAACCTGTAATAGTAAATTTTGAGTTCTTGTTTATCTTAGCAATTATTTATTTTTAAAAGATGATCATGGTTAAGTGGTATACCTCTATATACTAAATGTAAGTTTAATTTTTGAGGTAGACATAAAAGAACATGAATAAGTTTTACTTCAATTCCATGACATATTAAGTAAGCAGTACAGCTGTGAAGTAAGTCATCAGGCTTTAAACAAACTGAAAGGTACTGTCTAGTCAGACCTTTAGTATTGTTTGCATGTAACTGATGTTCCAAGTGATGCTGGTCATTGATGTTGGTCATTGCTGAATCCTCAAGGTATTCTATGCATCATCTGAAAAAATAACATACTCTTTTTTACTATTCCTCTTTATTTTAATGTTGTGTTTTTTGATTATTTAAAAACTTAAAATTCATACATGAATGTAGAATATATATTTATCATACAGACTCTAAATGCTTTAGGAATTAGAAATATCCAATTTTATAAGTGACCTTATATGAAAAAGTTACCTTTCTATGCTCTCTTCTGTGCAGCTTTTGGAATCTGTTCATTTATTCACTTCATAAACATTTATTGAATACTTACTCTGTTTCAAGAACTGCAGAGATCAACATGGAGAGGATTACATCAGAACTCAGCAGGGAAGGGACTCTCGTACAGAAAAATACTTTAAAATTACCACTGAGTGATTTACTTTTAGCATGGTATTTTGAGATTTTAAATAATGCTAAATAAGAGTGTGACATTTTTGTATTTAACAAGTTGGAACACTAATTCGACATTAGCGGCGCCACTTTTTAGCTGTGGTAATTTGTTCATGGGGTGTCAGATTCCAGGGTGGGAGGAAATAGATCTGTGACGTGAGGCGATGAGCCTGCAGGACTACCAAATTGTAACGTAAGCCACACTGCAGATCACCTGTTTGTTCCGTGATTTTCTTTGCTGAGACCTGGAGGCCGTGTAAATAGCTGCTGTTGGCTCAGAGAGGAGAGTTGTCTTTGAAGTATACAGCACTTGTTGTATAGGGCATAACCTCGATGTGGTTCCAGACTTGAGTGATTAAGGGAGAAGCAAGAGGAGGAGAGGAGCCTGTCTAAAAAGGACTTAAGTTTTCTTAGACTTGGCTCTGTAAGCTTCCATAGGAGCCGGCCTCTCGTGAATCACAAGGTGCCTGAGAGGCAGGCTCACATGCAGTTCTTTTATCTTTTAAAACTTGAGTTCGGAAATGTAGCTTTAAATAGTCTATTTGGGGCTAATTTTCAAGCATATTTATATATTTTACTAATGAAAAGGTAAGGTGGAATTAAATATTTTTTCTTTGATAATTCCCAACTGCTATATGTATTAGAGATAATTTTCTTACCTAATTAACCTCATTTATTTCAAATAGGAGGGACTGACAAAAGTGGACTTTAGTTTAATCATATCTTCATTAGTTAGTTGTTTTTACTAAGAAATAATAGGACTGTCGAATAGTATACGTTCTGAGGTCATCTTGTGAATGTATGTCAAAAAGGAAGACGACGGGGAGGGAGGAGGGAGGAGGGTTCAGGATGGGGAACACATATACCTGTGGCGGATTCATTTCGATATTTGGCAAAACCAATACAATATTGTAAAGTTTAAAAATAAAATAAAATTAAAAAAAAAATTAAAAAAACAAAAAAACAAAAAGGAAGACGAATAAGACAGGTTAACATTTGTTGCGTTGTGGTTATTTTATGAAGAAACTAAGGCCTTGTAAGGTAATGATTTGTTCAGTCATTTATTTATTCATGTAACCAATATTTATTGAGTGTATATTACGTGTCAGGTATTATGCTAAAGGTTAGAATTAAATAGACATTTTCTCTCTTCATTGTATGCATAAAGTCTAGTGGAGAAGACAAGACAGGAAATAATTATAAAAGATGAGATGGTTGGATGGCATCATTGACTTAATGGATATGAGTTTGAACCAGCTCTGGGAGATAGTGGAGGACAGGGGAGCCTGGCGTGCTACAGTCCCTGGAGTCTCAAAGAGTCAGACATGACTCAGTGACGAAACAATTGAAATGTAACTTACATACCATACAATTCACCCATTTAAAGTGGACAGCTTAGTGGCTTTTAGTATAGTCACAGAGTTGTATAAACATCATTGTATGAATTTTAGGACATTTTTACCACCCTAAAGAGAAACCCGACTCCCCTTAGCCACCACCCTCAACACCCCTATGCTCTCAACACTAGACAACCACTAATTTTGGAAGACATCATACAAATTTTCCAGGGCTCTGTTTTCTTTGCTTGTGTGTTTTATTACAGTGAGTAAGTTTCATTACCTTACTTTGCTAAATGGTTTCTTTCTTTCTTTTTTTTAATATATCTTTATTTATTTTAACTGGAGGCTAATTACTTTACAATATTGTATTGGTTTTGCCATACATCAACATGAATCCACTATGGGTGTACACGTATTCCCCATCCTGACCCCTCCTCCCACCTCCCTCCCCATACCATCCCTCTGGGTCATCCCAGTGCACTAGCTCCGAGCATCCTGTATCATGCATTGAACCTGGACTGGTGCTTCGTTTCATATATGATATTATACATGTTTCAGTGCCATTCTCCCAAATCATCCCACCCTCACCCTCTCCCACAGAATCCAAAAGACTGTTATATACATCTGTGTCTCTTTTGCTGTCTTGCATACCTGGTTATCATTACCATCTTTCTAAATTCCATATATATGCGTTAGTATATTGTATTGGTGTTTTTCTTTCTGGCTTACTTCACTCTGTATAATAGGCTCCAGTTTCATCCACCTCATTAGAACTGATTCAAATGTATTCTTTTTAATGGCTGAGTAATACTCCATTGTGTATATATACCACAGCTTTCTTATCCATTCGTCTGCTGATGGACATCTAGGTTGTTCTGGTTTCCTTGGTGTGTATTCCCAGCAGTGGGATTGCTGGGTCGTATGGCAGTTCTATTTCCAGTTTTTTAAGGAATCTCCACACTGTTCTCCATAGTGGCTGTACTAGTTTGCATTCCCACCAACAGTGTAAGAGGGTTCCCTTTTCTCCATACCCTCTCCAGCATTTATTGCTTGTAGACTTTTGGATTGCAGCCATTCTGACTGGCGTGAAATGGTACTTCATTGTGGTTTTGATTTGCATTTCTCTGATAATGAGTGATGTTGAGCATCTTTTCATGTGTTTGTTAGCCATCTGTATGTCTTCTCTGGAGAAATGTCTGTTTAGTTCTTTGGCCCATTTTTTGATTGGGTCATTTATTTTTCTGGAATTGATCTGCAGGAGTTGCTTGTATATTTTTGAGATTAATTCTTTGTCAGTTGCTTCATTTGCTATTATTTTCTCTGATTCTGAAGTCTGTCTTTTCACCTTGCTTATAGTTTCCTTTGTTGTGCAGAAGCTTTTAATTTTAATTAGGTCCCATTTGTTTATTTTTGCTTTTATTTCCAATATTCTGGGAGGTGGGTCATAGAGGATCCTGCTGTGATGTATGTCGGAGAGTGTTTTGCCTATATTCTCCTCTAGGAGTTTTATAGTTTCTGGTCTTATGTTTAGATCTTTAATCCATTTTGAGTTTATAGAACACAAACAAAATAATGTGTTCTCGTTCTAGAACACAAACTAGAAAGTGTTCTTTCATTTCATTCTTTTACAAGTGGTTGACCAGTTTTCCCAGCACCACTTGTTAAAGAGATTGTCTTTTCTCCATTGTATATTCTTGCCTCCTTTGTCAAAGATAAGGTGTCCATAGGTGTGTGGATTTATCTCTAGGCTTTCTATTTTGTTCCATTGATCTATATTTCTGTCTTTGTGCCAGTACCATACTGTCTTGATGACTGTGGCTCTGTAGTAGAGCCTGAAGTCAGGCAGGTTGATTCCTCCAGTTCCATTCTTTCTCAAGATTGCTTTGGCTATTCGAGGTTTTTTGTATTTCCATACAAATCGTGAAATTATTTGTTCTAGCTCTGTGAAAAATACTGTTGGTAGCTTGATAGGGATTGCATTGAATCTATAGATTGCTTTGGGTAGTATACTCATTTTCACTATATTGATTCTTCCTATCCATGAACACGATATATTTCTCCATCTATTAGTGTCCTCTTTGATTTCTTTCACCAGTGTTTTATAGTTTTCTATATATAGGTCTTTAGTTTCTTTAGGTAGATATATTCCTAAGTATTTTATTCTTTTCGTTGCAATGGTGAATGGAATTGTTCCTTAATTTCTCTTTCTATTTTCTCATTATTAGTGTATAGGAATGCAAGGGATTTCTGTGTGTTGATTTTATATCCTGCAGCCTTACTATATTCCTTGATAAGCTCTAGTCATTTTCTGGTGGAGTCTTTAGGGTTTTCTATGTAGAAGATCATGTCATCTGCAAACAGTGAGAGTTTTACTTCTTCTTTTCCAGTTTGGATTCCTTTTATTTCTTTTTCTGCTCTGATTGCTGTGGCCAAAACTTCCAAAACTATGTTGAATAGTAATAGTGAAAGTGGGCACCCTTGTCTTGTTCCTGACTTTAGAGGAAATGCTTTCAATTTTTCACCATTGAGGATAATGTTTGCTGTGGGTTTGTCATATATAACTTTTATTATGTTGAGGTATGTTCCTTCTATTCCTGCTTTCTGGAGAGTTTTTATCATAAATGGATGTTGAATTTTGTCAAAGGCTTTCTCTGCATCTATTGAGATAATCATATGATTTTTATTTTTCAATTTGTTAATGTGGTGTATTACACTGATTGATTTGCGGATATTGAAGAATCCTTGTATCCCTGGGATAAAGCCCACTTGGTCATGATGTATGATCTTTTTAATGTGTTGTTGGCTTCTGATTGCTAGAATTTTGTTAAGGATTTTTGCATCTATGTTCATCAGTGATATTGGCCTGTAGTTTTCTTTTTTTGTGGCATCTTTGTCAGGTTTTGGTATTAGGGTGATGGTGGCCTCATAGAATGAGTTTGGAAGTTTACCTTCCTCTGCAATTTTCTGGAAGAGTTTGAGCAGGATAGGTGTTAGCTCTTCTCTAAATTTTTGGTAGAATTCAGCTGTGAAGCCGTCTGGACCTGGGCTTTTGTTTGCTGGGAGATTTCTGATTACAGTTTCCATTTCCGTGCTTGTGATGAGTCTGTTAAGATTTTCTTTTTCTTCCTGGTTCAGTTTTGGAAAGTTGTACTTTTCTAAGAATTTGTCCATTTCTTCCAGGTTGTCCATTTTATTGGCATATAATTGCTGATAGTAGTCTCATGATCCTTTGTATTTCTGTGTTGTCTGTTGTGATCTTTCCATTTCATTTCTAATTTTGTTGATTTGATTTTTCTCCCTTTGTTTCTTGGTGAGTCTGACTAATGGTTTGTCAATTTTATTTATCCTCTCAAAGAACCAGCTTTTGGCTTTGTTGATTTTTGCTATGGTCTCTTTTGTTTCTTTCACATTTATTTCTGCCCTAATTTTTAAGATCTCTTTCATTCTACTAACCCTGGGGTTCTTTATTTCTTCCTTTTCTCGTTGTTTTAGGTGTAGAGTTAGGTTATTTATTTGACTTTTTTCTTGTTTCTTGAGGTATGCCTGTATTGCTATGAACCTTCCTCTTAGCATTGCTTTTACAGTGTCCCAGAGGTTTTGGGTCGTTGTGTTTTCATTTTCATTCATTTTTATGCATATTTTGCTTTCTTTTTTGATTTCTTCTGTGATTTATTGGTTATTCAGCAGCGTGTTGTTCAGCCTCCATATGTTGGCATTTTTAATAGTTTTTCTCCTGTAATTCAGATCTAATCTTACTGCATTGTGGTCAGAAAAGATGCTTGGAATGATTTCAATTTTTTTGAATTTACCAAGGCTAGATTTATGGCCCAGGATGTGATCTATCCTGGAGAGGATTCTGTGTGCACTTGAGAAAAAGGTGAAATTCATTGTTTTGGGGTGAAATGTCCTATAGATATCAATTAGGTCTAACTGGTCTATTGTATCATTTAAAGTTTGTGTTTCCTTGTTAATTTTCTGTTTAGTTGATCTATGCATAGGTGTGAGTGGGGTATTAAAGTCTCCCACTATTACTGTGTTATTGTTAATTTCCCCTTTCATACTTGTTGACATTTGTCTTACATATTGCGGTGCTCCTATGTTGGGTACATATATAATTGTTATATCTTCTTCTTGGATTGATCCTTTGATCATTATGTAGTGTCCTTCTTTGTCTCTTTTCACAGCCTTTGTTTTAAAGACTATTTTATCTGATATGAGTATTGCTACTCCTGCTTTCTTTTGGTCTCTATTTATGTGGAATATCTTTTTCCAGCCCTTCACTTTCAGTCTGTATGTGTCCCTTGTTTTGAGATGGGTCTCTTGTAGACAACATATATAGGGGTCTTGTTTTTGTATCCATTCAGCCAGTCTTTGTCTTTTGACTGGGGCATTCAACCCATTTACATTTAAGGTAATTATTGATAAGTATGATCCCGTTGCCATTTACTTTATTGTTTGGGGTTCAAGTTTATACACCCTTTTTGTGATTTCTGTCTAGAGAAGATCGTTTAGCATTTGTTGGAGAGCTGGTTTGGTGGTGCTGAATTCTCTCAGCTTTTGCTTGTCTGTAAAGTTTTTGATTTCTCCTTCATATTTGAATGAGATCCTTGCTGAGTACAATAATCTGGGCTGTAGGTTATTTTCTTTCATCACTTTAATTATGTCCTGCCATTCCCTCCTGGCCTGAAGAGTTTCTATTGAAAGGTCAGCTGTTATCCTTATGGGAATCCCCTTGTGTGTTATTTGTTGTTTTTCCCTTGCTGCTTTTAATATTTGTTCTTTGTGTTTGATCTTTGTTAATTTGATTAATATGTGTCTTGGGGTGTTTCGCCTTGGGTTTATCCTGTTTGGGACTCTCTGAGTTTCTTGGACTTGGGTGATTATTTCGTTCCCCATTTTAGGGAAGTTTTCAACTATTATCTCCTTCAACTATTTTCTCATGGTCTTTTTTTTTGTCTTCTTCTTCTGGGACTCCTGTGATTCTAATGTTGGGGTGTTTAACATTGTCCCAGAGGTCTCTGAGATAGTCCTCATTTCTTTTAATTCTTTTTTCTTTTTTCCTCTCTGATTCATTTATTTCTACCATTCTATCTTCTACCTCACTAATCCTATCTTCTGCCTCCTTATTCTACTATTTGTTCCCTCCAGAGTGTTTTTGATATCATTTATTGCATTATTCATTATATATTGACTCTTTTTTATTTCTTCTAGGTCCTTGTTAAGCCTTTCTTGCATCTTCTCAATCCGTGTCTCCAGGCCGTTTATCTGTGATTCCATTTTGTTTTCAAGATTTTGGATCATTTTCACTATCATTATTCAGAATTCTTTATCAGGTAGATTCCCTATCTCTTCCTCTTTTGTTTGGTTTGATGGGCATTTATCCTGTTCCTTTACCTGCTGGGCATTCCTCTGTCTCTTCATCTTGTTTATATTTCTGTGTTTGGGGTGGCCTTTCTGTATTCTGGCAGTTTGTGGAGTTCTCTTTATTGTGGAGTTTCCTCACTGTGGGTGGGGTTGTATGGGTGGCTTATCAAGGTTTCCTGGTTAGGGAAGCTTGTGTCCCTGTTCTGGTGGGTGGAGCTGAATTTCTTCTCTCTGGAGTGCATTGAAGTGTCCAGTAATGAGTTATGAGATGTCAGTGGCTTTGGAGTGAGTTTGGGCAGCCTGTATATTGAAGCTCAGGGCTATGTCCCTGTGTTGCTGGAGAATGTGCATGGTATGTCTTGCTCTGGAACTTGTTGGCCCTTGGGTGGTGCTTGGTTTCAGTGTAGGTATGGAGGCTTTTGATGAGCTCCTGTTGATTAATGTTCCCTGAAGTCAGGAGTTCTCTGGTGTTCTCAGGATTCAGACTTAAGCCTCCTGCTTCTGGTTTTCAGTCTTATTTTTACAGTAGCCTCAAGACTTCTCCATCTATACAGCACCATTGATAAAACATCTAGGTTAAAGATGAAAAGTTTCTCCACAGTGAGGGACACCCAGAGAGGTTCACAGAGTTACATGGAGAAGAGAAGAGAGAGGAGGGAGATAGAGGTGACCAGAATGAGATGAGGTGGAGTCAAGAGAGGAGAGAGCAACTAGCCAGTAATCACGTCCTTATGTGTGGTCCACAGTCTGGACCATTCAGAGATGTTCATGGAGTTATACAGAGAAGAGAAGAGGGAGGAAAGAGACAGAGGTGGCCAGGAGGATAAAGGCGGGGAGTCAAAAGGAGACAGATCCAGCCAGTAATCAGTTCCCTAAGTGTTCTCCACTGTCCGGAACACACAAAGAGATTCACAGAGTTGGGAAGAGAGGAGAAGGGGGAGGGAGGCGATATAGGTGACCTGGTGGAGAAAAAGGAGAGTCCAAAGGGGGAGAGAGCAGCCAAGCCAGTAATCTCACTCCCAAGTAAAAATGGGTACTGAAGATTGGGTTCTTAAAGGTACAAAATTGATAACAAATACCAAAAAGCAATGATTAAAAATCTGGAGTAGAGGTTGGATTTTCAAAAATACATTAAAGAAAAAAAAAAGTCACAAAAATTGTAATATATATATATATATATATATATATATATATATGAAGTTTGCTTTAAAAAATAGGGTCTCTTTTTTTTTGCAAAGTAATAGTAGGTTATAAAAATGAAAATTAAAGGAGTAATAGAGGACTTAAAAATAAAAAAAATTAAAGAATTATAGTAAAAATATATCTGGGACTTTCTCTGGTGGTGGTGTGGGTAGTTCATTTTCGGATAGTTCCTTGATCTGCCTTATATTTCTCAAGATCTATAGGCCCCTTCCTGTGTAGTTGGTACTAACTACAGGGTTTTAATCTATTGCACCTGTCTCTGTTTTAGCTGCTTCTGTTTGCTGGTCTCTTCAGTGTCTAATTTCCGCCCTGACACAAGGGGGCAGTGGTGGACAGTTTTTTGGCTCACTTGTTCAGTCGTGCTGTGGGGAGGGAGGGACGCTGCAAACAAATAACACTGGCGTGTGTTCACACTGTCTCGGCCACACTGGGTTTGCCCCTGCTCACAGGCGTGTGTACTTTCCCTGTCTACACTGCTTAGCCTCTAGGTTGCTCTGCCGGGAAGTGTCCGATGCTGGCCCTGGGCTGCATGCACCTTCCAGGTCTAAGCCGCTCAGGTTCAGGCACTCAGGTAGTCCTCAGAGGCGCAGACTCAGTTGGGCCTGCGTTTTTGAGCAACTCAGGTGACCAGGTGTTTGGCCAGCATGGTCGCTGCAACTTATCGCTGCTCGGTTTTCTGGGTGTACAGCCGGTGTACCTTCTCAGGCGGATGTTGACCATCCAGAATCCCAAGAAGTCTTAGTTAGCAATAAGCCTGCTTGCAGTTTGGTAGCTGATGCCTCTCTAGGGCCGCGATTGCCCCCTTCCGGCTCTGGCTGCCCTCCCCTGCCTGTCACTGGAGGGTTGTGGGCTGGTCTGCAGCCGGCTAGCTTTGCTCAGTCCTTTGCTCTGTGAGCGGGCCTGGCGGTGTCTTAGGTTAGGGCTTTTTGCGTGGTAGCTATCCCCCAGTGTGGTTTGCTATCCCAAGTTAGTTACCTCAGATTGCCCTCAGGGCATTCAGGCCCGGTCCTTACTCTAAGCAATGCAGCCCACGCCTCCCTGCCCAGCCCCCGCTTGCTAGCAGCGGGTGCAGGTGTCTGCGCTGCTGCTCCGCTGGGGCAGTTACTGTTGGGCACTTAATCTGTGGGTTTTAATTATTTATTTATTTTTCCTCCTGGTTATGCTGCCCTCTGTGGTTCCAAGGCTCACCACAGGCTCGGCAGTGAGAGTGTTTTCTGGTGTTTGAAAACTTCTCTCTTTTTTAAGACTCCCTTCCCAGGATGGAGCTCCGTCCTTACCTCTTTTGTCTCTCTTTTTATCTTTTATATTTTTTCTTATCTCCTTTTGAAGACAGTGGGCTGCTTTTCTGGGTGCCTGATGTCCTCTGCCGGCATTCAGAAGTTGTTTTGTGGAATTTTCTCAGTGTTCAAATGTTCTTTTGATGAATTTGTGGGGGAGAAAGTGGTCTCCCTGTCTTATTCCTCAACCATCTTAGGACCACCTTTCCTAAATGGTTTCTTTAAAACACCTCAGCTTAATGTAAAATATCTTCTCGTTCTTACCCCTTTTTTCTTTTTTACAGAATATTTTAATTGTTACTAAGGTAAAAAGATGGAGAAGGAAATGGCAACCCACTCCAGTGTTCTTGCCTGGAGAATCCCATGAACGGAGAAGCCTGGTAGGCTGCAGTCCATGGGGTCGCACAGAGTCGGACACGACTGAAGCGACTTGGCAGCAGCAAGGTAAAAAGAAGGTGAAATGGTAAACCTACATGTACACAATGCCAAAGTTATACAGGTATAAATTCTAACACATGGCAGTATTATTTCAGATATTCTGTGCTCATCCCCGTACCTTAGGTAATATTTTAAGCAAACTGAGAGTTCCTTCTTAAACTTTAATTAAAATAGTAGTAATATTTATTTTGCATTTACTATGTGTAAGGCATTATAAGAGGTTTACGTGATTGTTTCAGTTAATAAAAAAATTACGTTAGGTACAATTCTATATCCATTCTGTAGGTGACATAAATGATATTTAGACTGTTCTCTAACTTGTTTCCCTATTTTATTAAGGTTCATTTCATTGGTGAACAACCTTATGTTGCTGTAACTTCATAGCTTTGGCACTTTCAGGGCTCTTGATGATGGGTACTCCCATAACATGATCTCCAGAAAATTACAGTAAATTAGATAGTCAGTTGACCTTAACCTTAATGAGAATATGTGCTGTATATTTTTGCAATGTGAGGTTTTATAGTTCTGATGTGGTGGTGGTTCAATCACTAAGTCATGTCTGACTCTTTGTGACACCATGGATTGTAGCATGCCAGGCTCCCCTGTCCTCCACTATCTCCCAGAGTTTGTTCAAATTCATGTCCATTGAGTCAGTGATGCCATCCAACCATCTCATTCTCTGCTGTCCTCTTCTCCTTTTGCCTTCAGTCTTTCCCAGCCTCAGGATCTTTTCCAGTGAGTTTGCTGGAGCTTCAGCTTCAGCATCGGTCCTTCCAATGAATTTTCAGGACTAATTTCCTATAAGATTGAGTGGTTTAATCTCCTTGCAATCCAAGGGATTCTGGAGTCTTCTCCAGCACCACAATTCAAAAGGAACAATTCTTTGGTGCTCAGTCTTCTTTATGGTCCAACTCTCACATCCGTACATGACTACTGGAAAAACCATAGATTTGACTGTACGGACCTTTGTTGGCAAAGTAATGTCTCTGCTTTTTAATATTCTGTCTAGGTTTGTCATAGCTTCTGTACACGATTAAAATTTTTTTCACTATAGAATCCTTCTAAGGTAAAATACCTTGGACATGGAACAACAGACTGGTTCCAAATCGGGAAAGGAGTATGTCAAGGCTGTATATTGTCACCCTGCTTATTTAACTTCTATGCAGAGTACATCATGAGAAATGCTGGGCTGGATAAAGTACAGGCTGGAATCAAGATTGCCAGGAGAAACATCAATAACCTCAGATATGCAGATGACACCACCCTTATGGCAGAAAGTGAAGAGGAACTAAAGAGCCTCTTGATGAAAGTGAAAGAGAAGAGTGAAAAGTTGGCTTAAAGCTCAACATTCAGAAAACGAAGATCATGGCATCTGGTACCATCACTTCATGGCAAATAGATGGGGAAACAATAGAAACAGTGACTTTATTTTTGGGGGCTCCAAAAATCACTGCAGATGGTGACTACAGCCATGAAATTAAAAGACGTTTGCTCCTTGGAAGAAAAGTTATGACCAACCTAGACAGCATATTAAAAAGCAGATACATTACTTTGCCAACAAAGGTCCATCTAGTCAAAGCTTTGGTTTTTCCAGTAGTCATGTATGGATGTGAGAGTTGGACTATAAAGAAAGCTGAGCGCTGAAGAATTGATGCTTTTGAACTATGGTGTTGGAGAAGACTCTTGAGAAGTCCCTTGAACAGCAAAGAGATCCAACCAGTCCAACCTAAAGGAGATAAGTCCTGAATATTCATTGGAAGGACTGATGCTGAAGCTGAAACTCCAATACTTTGGCCACCTGATGCGAAGAACTGACTCATGGGGAAAGACCCTGATGCTGGGAGTGATTGAAGGCTGGAGGAGAAGGGGATGACAGAGAATGAGATGGTTGGATGGCATCACTGACTCAATGGACATGAGTTTGAGTAAGCTCTGGGAGTTGGTGATGGACAGGGAAGCCTGGTGTGCTGCAGTCCCTGAGGTTGCAAAGAGTCGGACGTGACTGAGTGACTGAACTGAACTGAATTGAAGGTAAAATACAATTACCTTCTCTTTACTGAGAGAAAGTAAAAAATAAAACTTAGAAGATGTTAATAACATATCTGGGGTTGCACAGCTGTTCAAGTGATGGAGCTGAGGTTCTTCAAATCTAACTCTAAAGGTATACCCTTACCCACACCATTAGATATCTGTTCTTAAAGTGAGACACTAGAGGAGGAAAACGGAGAGGTGTAGTGTAGTGTGTAGGATAGGATAGGTAACACTAGACTGAGAAACAGGAGACTGGGATTCTGTTTTGAGATCTGTACTTGGTCAAGTAATCTAACCTTTATGGATTTAGTTCTTCATTTGCATATGGAATTAGGTCAGAAGTTACACACAGAATACTTTTTTGCTTGTGAAATCAAATAATTTCAAGGCAGTATTCAAAACAATTATGATTTATGTTCATTTACAAACCAAATAACTGTTTTCCTTAGCCCTGCATCTCTACTTAATTTTCTTGTTAATCTACATTTTTGCTGAAAAGAAAATATTTGAATTTAAAACTTTAAATGTGACGTATAAGAGCATTTCAGCTGTAGTAAATTTGCAGAAATTAAAATTGTTTGTTGGAGGTATATTTTGTATCTTTTTGGACCTCATTTTTACTTTCATTGTTATCCGTCCATCCATCCATCCATTTATACACTCAGGTTTTTCTATCATTTTGCATCTTAGCATGGTAGAATATGACTTCCTGAGCCTGACCCAGCTGACTGACCTGAATGTAGTCCACTTTTGAGACCTGTGTTGAACCCAGGTATTTCTGACCTGGAAAGACTCTCAGTCAGACAGCCATGGGTTTAGAGTAGAGGTTAATGACTTCATATCTCCCCAGACATGTAGGTGGTTAGAGGACCAGATGCTAATTTTTTTGTCAGTTCTATCATAAAGTAACAGTTTTTTTTTTCCTGAGAAGATTTGAATTTTCAAAATCAGTCTTCATAATTTGAGATCATTACAATTTGATTTATAAACATTTTTAGAGAGAAAGAACACTTGCAGCTTTTTGCAAGTAAACTGCTGATGAGACAATCTAAATTGAAACTCGTAAGAGATATCTAGAAAATGGTACAGTTGAAAGAAATTTTAAAAGCCTTTCAAGAACATAAAAATCCTACAGTTTTGGTGTAAATACAAAAAGGAGCTTCTTTTTTTTTTTTAAAACTGACCAACTTAAAATGAGTTTTGCCTTGAATTGTTGACCTCTTTAAACAGTACCTAGATTGTCCTTTAAGTTGCCAATAATCTGACTGCAGATCAGAAATGCTCCCCCCACTTTAAAAACCAGCTTTTCATCTTATTTTACATAAACTTACAAAATGAAGTTTCTTAGTTTGTTGTGAATGATTGGTAAGAGGGTACAAAAAGGGCTTGAGAACTAACTTGTGAACAGTATAGACTTCTATAATTATTTTAAACAAGTAATTTTAGAACTTGTCACTCAATTTCTGCCTCAGTAGGATTTGAAGTGACTTCACAAAATACAATTGAGAAATATAAAATAGTTAAGAAAAAAAGGTGATTGGTGATAATGATTAGACAATAACTAAATGAGAACCAAGATTTGCACATAATTGTGTATTATTACTATCAAGTACAATTGCTGAAATAGTAGGTCATATGTTTGGCAGTAGGGAAACAGAAGCTTCTCATTATAACAAGTAAAAGCAAGCAGTTCAGGAAAGTATGCTTTTCATGATCTTGATACCTGATACACAGTTCTCCTCATGTTCTTGATGGTTATTTCTGTATGATTCTTTAATGCAATCATTCTCAGTTTCTATGCAGATACCATAGTGCCAAAATAGGATTTAATATTTTAGGTATATCTTTTGTAAACATTTAGCTGGATTTAAAAATTATGTGAACAGTTCTTTGAGTGGATTTTTACTTACTGTGATTGTTAAATTTTGATTTTTAACCATATTGTATACTTTCTGTTCTGCTTTTCTCAAGCTTTTTCTTTCTTACCTTTTTTTGATTCACTTTTTCTCTCATGACATTTTCCTTCTAGTGTATCACAAGTTATACACACATATCTTTAAAAAATCTTTACTGAGCTATAATTCATATACTGTATAATTCACCCATTTAAAGTATACAGTTTAATGCTTCTTAATATATTCTCAGAATTGTTCAACTGTTATACAATCAAATTTTAGAACATTTTTTAGCTCCTCCTCCCCTAAGAAATCTGTAATCTCTCTCTCTCCATCTTTCCTTCCATCCCCTTAAGCAGTCACTTATCTGTATAAATTTCTTTGTTCTGAACATTTCAGATAGAGTCATCTAATATGTTGTCCTTTGTTACTGATTTTCACTTAGTGTAATGTTTTCTAGATTCATTCATGTTGGAACACATATCAATCAATACTTCTTTTCATTACTGTATAATATTCCACTGTAACACTTTTTATTTATCCATTTATCAGTTGATGGATGTTGAGTTATTTTGACTTTTTGACTACTAATAATACCTCTATGGATATGTTTTCATTTCTCTTTGGTGTATACCTTGGAGTGGAACTTTTGGATCATATGGTAACTCTTATTTTTGATTTTTTAGGAACTGCCAAACTGTTTCTTAAACAGCAGTACTATTTTACACTCCTGTCAGCTTTGTATGAGAGTTCCAATTTCTCCACCTCCTTGCCAACACTTATTATCTGTCATTTGGATGATAGCCATCCTAATGGATGTGAAATGGTGTCTCGTGGTTTTGAATTGCATTTCCCTAAAAATGTTGAGCATCTTTTTGTGTGCTTTAATAAGACCATCTGTTGATCTTTGGAGAAATGACTTTTCAAATTTCACATCCATTTTTACATTGGGTAATTTGTATATTTATTATATAATCTAATTGTGTTTCTCATATAATCTGAAGTCCCTAACAGATGTATAATTGCAAAGATTTTCTCCCATTTTATGGGCTGTCCTTTCACTTTCCTGATGGTATCATTTGTAGCAAAATTTTAAAAAATTTTATTCAGTTCCAATTTATCTTTATTTTCTTTTGTTGCTTGGGCTTTTGGTGTTGTATCTGACAGATTACTCCCTGACTTAAAGGTCATGAAGATTTACACCTATGGTTTCTTCTAAGGATTATATAGTTTCAGCTGTTACATTTAGGCCTGCGATTCATTTTGAGCAATACTTGTTGAAAGTATAAGAGAGGAATCCAGCTTTATATTTTTTTGCTTGTGGCTGTACAGTTTTGAGCTCTCCCTATTCTTTTAGTTGTTTAGAAATTATAATATGCATCTCTAACTTGACTATAATGTTAGAATGCTGTTCCATCCTTGTTTTATTCATCATAGTTGATATTTTGGTTTTCTTTGCCCTCTTTTTGTTAACCCACAAGTTAGATATTGTTATATAACCATTGGTGTTCTTAGGTTTAATCACACGTTTATTTATTTATTTTTTTATCTTGTTTTTACAACTCAGGACTCATTTTTCTTTTTTAGTGAAAGAACCTTAAATGTTAGTATGATTTTAGTGACTCTCTTGGTGATAAGCTATGTTTTTGTTTAGCTGGATTATGTATTTTGCCTTTGATCTTGGAAGATAGCTTAGTGCTCCAAACAATTCTTGGGTGCCAATTATTTACTGTTAACTTTCAGGAGCTATTTCACTGTGCTCTGGATTCCATTATTGCTATAAAGAAGCTGGCTATCATTCTGAGACTTGTTGTATGAATAAGCTGCCTTTTCTCTCCAGTGCATTTCATACTGTGTGGTGCTTTGTAGTTTCCTTATGATAAGCTGTAGTTCTGTCCTGCAGCTGTGTGTGTGTAATGGTGAAATTGTAAACCCCGAGGAGGGCTATTTTCATATTTTATTGTGAATAATATATTTGTATAGTCTTTTCTGCCTAGTACAGTGCCTTGTACATTATACATTGCTAGAAGATTGTTTGGTTGAATATCATTGAATTTCCTTATATAGCTCTTTTCCTACCAGAGTATAGTTAAGAATATTTTAAAAATATTTACCTAACAATGTAAGGAATGCTTAGAAATGTTCATTTGTTTAAAAAAATGGGGAGAGTTAAATGTGGCTTAAATTTTTTTTTTTCTCATGATACATTATCACGGCATTAGCAGGAACGGGAAAAAGTCATGGTGTTCTATAAAACTTAATTATTGCCTTTGGGTTAGGCTTAATATTTTTATTTAAAATGTAAAATACTATATATTGAATGAAAATACAAGCTGTTATTTTTAAAATCAGAATATTTTAATATATTTATACAGTTTCCTGATTATTTTTTAATTGTAAACATTTATGATTTCTTATTATACTATAGATCTGGAAGGTGTGGTTTTTTAAAAAATTTAATTCCTTTTTACTATAAGAAAGAATAGAGAGACTGTCCCTACATGTAAGAAGATAGAATCAATCTGGCATGAATTGCCAGGTAAGAATAAGATGACAGTGATTTTGTTCAGAATCCAGAACTTTTGTTGTCTTAAATGTAATTCACTTGCATTATCAGGTTACAGCAGTGTCCTCTTCTTCTCTTTTTCCCCTATAAGCTGAAATCTGTCTGCAATCATTAGCTTTTCTGTGTTCTCTGTGAATACTATGGACCCTGCCCTCTGGCTTTTAAAAGGACTACCTTCTGCTGGTTTCAGATTTCACTGTTCTAACTTAGATACTGCTGGATGCCATCATAATAACTTGCCTTTGAGATTTGTGGCTACAATTAGGTGGTATAATGAAGCACATTAGGAAATGCGTTGCATCTGCCTCTAATTGTGTTTCATTAGGCAAAATAAATTAATTTTCAATTCATCTCTGAGAATGGTCGTTTTTTTTCAGGTATCTATCCTGTCAAATGTTTAATTCTTTGTTCATTAATTTATGTTGTGTGTGTGCGTGTGTATGTATGTGCATATGTATGTGGATAGAATAAACTTTAATTCTGAGTTTTCACAGAACAAATTCTGAATGTCACAGTAAATCAATTTCTACAATGAACCTCAAATACTGTTGATAGTTGGACTTGAGATATTTAATCTTGAAATTGAAGGTTTCAGAACTGAAATCAGTCACAGGTGTACTGAATAGAACATTGTACTGAATAGAATAGCAGAATCACTTATTAAAAAGTGATGTTTCCTGGACCTTCTCTACTCTTTAATTGAATGAGAATCTCTTGGAGTAGGGCTCCAGATACCAGGTAACTGTGTTTTGTGCTGAAATTTGAGAACTTTAGATGTAAGTGAGTTTTGGAGTAAATTCTATTCTTAATGTAATGTTCTATGAACAGGATATATTACAGTAGCTTTTAGATTTGTAGGAGTAAATACTAGTGTGATGTAGAATTGGTTTTTATCACCAATTGTTGATTTTCTATGCAGTTTGAAAATATGAAGCTGGCAAAGATAGACAGGAAGTTAGCACATTTTCAGATAGAAGTAGCACCCAGGACTGGTGAAGTTTCAGCTGGTCTCAGAAGTTTCAGCTGTGGCATGGAATGTGAGACAGTCACTTCATATATAATTCAGACTTTAGAAGCGGCGTTCTTTGATATTTCAGACTCTCTGAGGTGACACAATAAAACATCTTTGCAGAAGTTTGGCTAAATGGTAAATTTATGCTCTTTGGAAAGAAAATAAGACATTGTGTAAAGTAGAATGTAAAAGCATCCTTTCTTTCTCTCCTCTTTCTACCTGTGTTTATTAAGTTTTGAGTATATTCCTCCAGATCATTTATGTGCCCATGAATATGTGTGTACTTATATACACAGCTTCCCTCGTAGCTCAGTCAGTAAAGAATCTGCCTGCAGTGCAGAAGACCTGGCTTTGATTTCTGGGTCATGAAGATCCCTTGGAGAAGAAAATGTTAACCCACTCCAGTATTCTTGCCTGAGAAATCCCATGGATGGAGGAGCCTGGTGGGCTACAGTCCATGGCGTTGCAAGAGTCGGACACGACTGAGCGACTAAACCACCACCACATATTCCTCCAGATCATTTATCTGCCCGTGGATATGTGTGTTTGTTTGCATATTTTAAATATTGATGTATACATATTACCCCTCTTCTTCCAAAGGCTGTAACAGTTTTATGTCCTATCATCATAGGATATTAGCAGTCATTAATAGTTTTATGTGTATAGTAGGGAATGCACTTTTACTGTTCAGTGAGTTTAGCATCTTTTTTTAAAAAATAAGTATTCTTTTTAAAAACATTTATTTTATTGAAATATTTTCCTGGCTTCATACTTGGATCAGTTAGTGTTCTTAATCAGCAGAAGAAGCTGACTGGATGATTGAGAACAGGAGGAATTTATTTAAGGGTGTTCTGTTAACTCAAAATTTCTGAGGAGCATTGGAGAACCAGGCTTAGGGTTAAGCTTCCAGGTAATACGCCTCAGGCGCCTCTGAGAATGGACACTCTCCTGCCCCATTGGAGGAACCAACCAATGCCGCCCAGTTACTGCCCCTTCTCTGCCAGCACTTGGTTTGGCCACCTCTACTGTTGTCATTGGGAGGCTAATGTGTCTGCTGTTGCCAGAAATGGTAGCTCCACACAGAGCCCATTTTCTCATGTGACTCACTTCCAAACTGAAATCTGTGCAGGTGCTTCTGAATGTCTGTATCGTCGTTGCAGGGTATGTTGGGAATTTAAGGTCTAAAATTTATTTTGGGAGGTTGGCTTTATAATATGGGGATTTTCTTGAGTATGAAAGGGTTTTGTAGAAGCTGATGGGAACCTGTAATATGGTAAGTTACAGTGATATTTTGTGATACTTATTCTTTCATCTGTAATATTTTTCCCCTTCCATCTCCAGGTGACTAAATTCTGTGCAGAGACCTCTTGGAATTATATTTTTAAAACAGTTTGCCTGGCTCTTTCTCATCTGAATCTTCTTATGATTTCCTCAGCATTTCTTTTCCTGTTACTTTATTTAAAACAATATCAAAACTCATAAGTAATATTTAAATATATACTGAGTCAAACATTATGGAAAGACATAGAGAACAAACTGTAAAAGTTACATTTCACCATCTACCCCTGCACTTCAAATTGCTATCACCTTTCAATCGACTCCAGCACTCTTGCCTGGAAAATCCCATGGATGGAGGAGCCTAATAGGCTACAGTCCATGGGGTCGCAAAGAGTCGGACACGACTGAGCGACTTCACTTTCACTTTCTGTATATCATGTGATAAAATGATAATCTTTGATTTTAGTTAGGCATATTTGATGGCGGTTTGGCATTTGATAGTAAGTCCATTGAGTGTAGAGGCCCTTTGGGCTTTATTTATTCTTTGGGCTTCCATATTGCCTACTACAGCTGTTCCTATGTTTGGGATAGTATTATGTGAAGGTCTAATCTATGGCAATAGCTATGCAGTCATTTTGGAAGTAAAAATGTACAACCTGGGAATTTAGTAAATGTTCAGAGAAAGATAGGAATCAAAGTAGATGTCAGGTGGTCTAGCTTGGGAAAATAGATCATTGAGGATGCCATTAAGGGAGACTGAGAATGTAGAAACTACTCTCCATCTGCAAATATATTGCTAGAATCCTTTCTGTTTATTTTCCATTACTGAAGGAGCACCTTTACCCATATTTCTGATTTGCTTTCGAGTGTGGAGAGGTACTACAGTGTTCAGGTTGGGCCTAGATTTCCACAGTTGAGGAAAGACACTAAGAGATACCATTTTTTAAGTAAAGTTAGAAGTTGTGTCTGAGGCTTCAATGATTTATCATGAATAAAACCTTTCAATGGGGAGATGGATTTTTCTTTGAAGGCATAGTACTTTGGTTAAATAGCATGAATATATACCTGTTTTCTAGTCATTTTCATCTGTAAGTAGATTGCAAATGAGCATATATTTTATGTATCCATTTTTAGAAAATGTATGAAAGTAGGTTTGATTTGTTTCAAATGACCAATAATAATAGTAACAGTAATAAGTAGTAAGTCTCTCATGTTGATGAAGTGCTTTTGAAAAACTTGTGCTGGGAAACCATATTCAGATTTTTGTTTTGGCATTTTACATTTTACCTCTTTTTTTTTTTTGGTCTGTTAATTACAACTAATTTGGCATTCTTTTTTTTTTCCAGATCATTCAACTTCAAGTGGCACATTATCTTTTAAGCCTAGTCGGTCATTGGTTACTCTTCCTACTGCCCATGTCATGCCGTCTAACTCCAGTGCTTCAGTTTCCAAACATAGGGAATCATTGACATCAGATGGCTCAAAATGGAGTATAAGCCTCATGCAAGCATTGGGAAATCATAGTAGGGGGGAGCAGGACTCTTCACTGGACATGAAGGACTGCCGGCCCCTCCGGAAATGGTCATCTTTATCCAAACTCACCGTCCCAGAGAACTGTAGCCAGGGTGGCATGGTGCACACAGAAGAATCAAGGAGAGGTTTGGAAAAGACAGGGAGAGACAAGGCATTAACAGCACAACTAAGGACCATTGGACCTAGCTGTTTACATGACAGTATGGAGATGCTTAAGCTAGAGGATAAGGAAATAAATAAAAAACGACCATCAACTCTGGACAGCAAATATAAATTTGAGAGCTGTAGCAAAGAGGACTTTAGAGCTTCTTCCTCCACTCTTAGGAGACAGGCCTTAGACATGACATACAGTGCCTTACCTGAAAGCAAGCCTATTATGACAAGCTCAGAGGCTTTTGAATCTCCGAAATATTTAATGCTTGGTCAGCAAGCAGTAGGTGGAGTTCCCATTCAGCCTTCTGTGAGGACGCAGATGTGGCTCACTGAGCAGTTGCGGACAAACCCCTTGGAAGGTAGAACTACAGAGGACTCTTACAGTTTAGCTCCTTGGCAGCAGCAGCAAATTGAAGAGTTTCGGCAAGAAAGGGATACACCAATGCAGGTAAGGCTCAGAACCTAGTGTTTGCCTCCCTCCAGTGGATGCTCTGAGTACTAGCACACTTGAAGTAAGCATTTGACACTGTGTCTGTAAGCACAGATTGCTTTACTTTTCCTTTCCCGTGGACAGTAATAAGCATAAATGTTATAAAACTCTAGAAGTATTGTGTTGATAAAACTTTAAAAATATTTGAGACTTATTAACATGGAAAACTTGAAACTTTGTACTTGACTTGTTGGTTTTCTTCTCATTTGTTTTGCTTTTGTTCAGTTGCTCAGTCATGTCCGACTCTTTGTGACTATGGGCTGTAGCATGCCAGGCTCCCTATTCTTCACTGTCTCCCAGAGTTTGCTCAAATTCATGTCCATTGAGTCAGTGATGCTATCTAACCATCACATCCTCTGCCACCCGCTTCTTCTCTTGCCTTCAGTCTTTCCCAGCATCAGGATAAACACAGCAAAAAATATTCAATCTAAAGAAAATTGAAACAGAAACAAAGGAGGCTGGCATGATATAATAGAAAGAACATTAACTTGAATGAAGGCTTGGATTTTGTTTCTGGTTTTATCAGATTCAGAATCTGGATGATTCTCTTATCTGTCACTTAATACTTAATATCTCTGGGCCTGAGTTTTTCTTTCTTTCCTCCCCCCTGCCCCCCAAATTGAGATATCATCGACATATAACATATTAGTTTCAGGTATGTAGCATAATGATTCGATATATGTGTGTTATAAAACGATCACCACAGTAAGTCCAGTTAACATCCATCACCATACTTAGCTACAGAATTTTTTCCCTTGTAATAAATAAGATCTACTCTTAGTAACTTTCAAATATGCAATACAGTATTATTAGCTGCAGTCACTATACTATACGTTATATCCCTGTGATTTATTTATAACTGAGGGTTTGTACCTTTTGATCGCCTTCATCCATTTTACTCACCCTCCAGCCTGTGCCACTGGCAACCATCCATCTGTTCTCTTTATATGAGTGTAATTTTTTTGTTTGCTTTTTTAAAAAACATAATTTGTCTTTCTCTGGGTGACTAATTTCACTTGGCATAATGCTGTCAGGATCCATTCATGTTGCCACAAATGGCAAGATTTCCTTCGTTTTATGTGAATGTTCTAGCGTGTGTGTGTGGAGAGAGAGAGACAGAGCACGTTTTCTTTTTTCATTCATCTATTGATGGATACTTAGGTTGCTTTCATGTCTTGGCCATTCTTGTAAAACTGAACATAAGGTTGCATATATATCTTTTCAAGTTTGTCTTTTCTTTTTCTTCAGATAAATACCGTGGAATTACTAGATCATAGATAGGGTAGCTCTCTGATTTTTTTGAGGAACCTCCGTACTCTTTTCCATAGTGGGTGTGCCAGTTTACTTTCCCACCAACATGAATAAGGTTTCTTTTTTCTCCGCATTCTTACCAACACTTGTTATTTCTTGTCTTTCCGATAATAGCCATTCTAATGAGTATGAGGTGATAGCTCATCGTGATTTTGATTTGACTTTCCCTGATGACTAGTGGTGTTGAGTACCTTCTCATATATTTGTTCGCTGTGTATATGTTTCTTCAGAGCTTCTGCCATCTATAAAATGAGGAGGTGGAAATAAAGTCATTGATAAAGCTTTGGCAGTGGTTGGTATGTATTCAGGTTTATAAAACAGATGCGCTTTTAAAAAAATTGGGTTTTAAGATTTATTAATCATTTTAAGGAAAGTACTGTATGATAATATTACATAAAAAGAAAAGTGTGTACTTCCTAATGTCACATGTAAATGTGTAAATTTCTTGATGTGAAAATGTCTTTTGTTCCAAGGTAATTGTCTGCAGCGCATTTTAACTGGGAAACCTATTGTCTATAGAATTTTTCATAAATCCTATCATCCATTTTTTTCTTATTACCGGAGTTTTCGGAAACAAAGTGATTTCATCGAAAATTGCAGAATTTCCCTGGAGTAAAAACTTAAAATTACTAATAAAAAATAATGAAGATTAAAGGAATATATTCTATGAAAGAATAAGGAAATCACTTATCTAGTAACATCACGAATCTGAGCGCAGCCCCAAAACATACACATAACCTAATGTGCTCCATTCACAGGAGAGCCCTTAACACCTCCTCCGCGCTTTCTTTACTCTTATTTTGAACATAGTTCTTATCATCTTGATTATATATATTTAAACTGCATAACCAAACAGATGTATCATAATGTTTGAATAACAAATCATAAAAGAGCAGTTTAACCAGATTTATTGTGATTTATCTGTTCAAGCAGTTGAAAGATAGGAAACCTAATTTATCAAATGCTGTCATATTTTAGTTCTCAAGTGCTTGTGGTTATAGGAAAACAGGGATTGGATAGTTGTTTCTCCAGCTGGTGTCTTTACACAGAACTGGAATAACCTGGGATGGTTGGGGGAGGGGACTGAATGTTTTGCTCCAACCTGAAGTAGGTGCCATAGAGAGGTAACTGAGAAGCTTGAGTGAATTTCAGAGAATAAGTACTAATTTCACTCCTTCCATTCTGTTGGGAGGATCCTCTTCAGTAATCAAAGTTTTCCCCAACCTTGAAGCAATGCAGAGAATAGGTAGGTAGCTTGGAGGTGCTTTGTGGAGCAAACTTATTTTTAAATATTCTTGGTGCATGGTAGAGGAAGAAGGTGAAAAGGGACAAAATTTGCATGTGCTTGGAGAGTCCTACTTTTAGATTAACCTTTAGGATGGTCTCTTTATAGTGCTTAAACTTAAAGTTTAAGCTCAAAGTTTCATAGTAGAAAGGTGAAACCAGGTAAAGAAAACCTAGATACTTTAACTGAAATGTTTGACAACTTCTCTTCTAATTCTCCTGGACTGTTATAGAAGAAAACAATCTTCAATACCTTCTCCTTGGAGCTTGCAAATATCTTTCTTTTAAAGTTCTCATCTTTCTTGTTTCTTAGGTCTCTTTAAAACATTGACTTCTTTTTAGTCTAATTTTTGTATAAAGGGAAGAGCCTTAATAATAATTATTCCATTGATAAATTGTGAGAATGTGATTTTCAATGACAACTGATTGTCACTGTGAAGAAAAAACAAAACATTTTACAGCTAAGAAAAGGAATTTGGCTGAGAGTCACAATCTAACATCACCATAAATTTATCTAGAACTTTTGTAGCTGTCAGAATGTTTTACTTCATTTGATGCTCAGAGCCTCCTTCCTCCTTTTACTCCCTCAAAAGATTAGTATTGCGACATGAAAGTGTTTCTCTTCTTAGAACTCAGTCCTGAACATCTACTGAGCCAGCCTCACAGTCTTATTTGCATGGTGTTCCTTGTTTCTCATAGTTCCTTACTAAATTAGCTAGAATACAGGTGGTGTAGAACTCTGAAACATTTCCCCTTGTGAATGAAGAGAAGCATCGGGTGTCCTTAGGTGTCCTTAGGATATAGGTCTCCATGTACAATGTCCACCATAGTCTTTGGTTCTTTCCTCTGCTCTACATTAGCAGCTCTCTTCCCACCTTTGCCTAAAGCTGTTTAACCCTACAAAAACTGTGACGTAAGAGGAAAACTAACAGCAGACTCTTGTCTTCTCTGGAAAGACTGTGTCCCTTTCTAAGCCCCTTTTGCATTTCTTTTTGGGGGATGGGGAGAGGGGTGGGAAGGAAATGGAGGATGCATATTTCTACATACAACACGATCCATTGAATCCCTATAAGCTCACAGTGGATCTTCCAGACAGAAGTGAAGGAGTGGTCTCTTTATTGACAAAGTAGCTCTTCTCTTCTCTTATATTCTGTAGGATGTTTCTGAGTACTGTGTTGCAGACATTAAAAAGAAGAAGATAAAATTTTGTGCTTGTTTTAAACAAGGAAGGGCTTGATCATCCAGGATATTGACACCTAATGATTTCAACGTATTTTACTGGAAGATTTCTCCTGTGTAAATGAAAAATATAAATATTTAGTAGAATGACTTAAATGACTTGGTTTTTGTCTTAACATGACATAAGAATGGTTTATTTTTAATGTGAGAGCATTTTGTGTATTCTATTACATTTTCTGAAAAGAAAGTTTTCTTGTTTTTATTTTTTTTGCACCCTGTTTTTTTTTTTTACTGTTTAAGATAATTTTACATAACTATATTGAAAGATGTGAAAACTTCGACACTCTGAACAAATAGACTATGACATTATGACATTCACTAGGTAACTAAAATGCATAATTGATTTTTGTTATACATGTTTTAATGAATAAAATTATTAATGTGTTTGACTTTTTCCAAGCCATCATCTTTTCTATATAGTATTGGCACATAATCTTTAGACATTTTAAAGTGTGCTATTACTTAGAAGAGCAAATTGTTTTGAAATTTTACTGTTTTCTCAGTATGCCAGAAGACTCAAAAATAATCAAAGGATAAATAATTTCTAGCTAGTAGGAAATTCATTGTTTTATGTCTGTCTGCCCTCTTGTGTCTCTACTAGGAAAATCTTGATCTTATTTGGGGAAAGTTACTGAAAACAGCTTACAAAATCAAAACTCCTTATAGATAGATTGTTTTATGGTCATATCAATCATGAGCAATTTCACTGAGTTCAAGAAGGTTCATTTTAATGTAGGTGATTTGAATTAAATAAACATTTTGAACCAAATAATATAAAAGGCAACATTAAACATTTAAAAAATAGTTCCGTTTTGGTTCCCTGTAAAGTAAGGTTAGAATTTGAGCATTTGGTATATAAGTTTTTAAAATACATAATTCATTGTATCTTACTCTTTACAGATTATGATAAACAGAATAAATAAGTTCCATTTTAAGAATGAGTATTTATTTTACAATATAATCTGAGTTACAGTATTCTGTAATCCTTAAGTATAAGGTTTTAATTTCTATTAAAGGCAGAATGAACAACAAAACAATTCTTATTTCTGTTTGACTTTGGAAAAGCTCCATAACCTCACAGTTTATGATTTAAAGTTGATGTTTGTAATGAACAACATAATGAAAAGGCTAGAACCTATTATTTCAAAATTTCCACTTGTTTTTAGGATCATTGCAGCTAATTAATTATAGAACTTGGTTACTTTTTGCCTGGGTAATTATTGACACTAGTGAAGTGAATGCATTAATTACTTCTTGTTTATAAGCTCTTCTGGTTGATATTAGGGATATCCGATCCATAGTGAGACTTAAGAAATCCCTCTCTCAGTATGAAACCTCTGTTCTCAGATATCAGTGAACCAACATTATCCCCCTTTCTATCTCTAGTACCTCTCAGGGATTACAAAAAAAACAGTAATATTTCTTTCACTATTTTGTTAGTAGCATTTGTGTTACAAGCCATAGTCAAGATTGACTTTTCCAATGTTTTTTTTACCATATTTTGGCAAATTTTATAGTAAATTATGTCTATTCCTTTAATAATTACTATATTGGTAGTATGTCTTTAACTGTAGTAAAAATTGTTGAATTGTGTAATATAGGTGTAAACTGTTTTAGACTTAATTTTAAACTAAGTCAATGTACCAAATTTTTGTGAATGTATTTTCCAAACCAGCTTTTGCTTCTGTTTTATGAGTTGTTTGAAGAAATTTTTAAATGACCAGTTTTTGCTTCTATTGTTCTATGAGTAGTTGGAAGATATTTTTAAATGAAGAGAAACTTGAAATGTATTCAGCAAGAAAATCATTGTAGATTAGTGTTGCTGGTTAGTGTAGTAGAGTGGCCTACCTCATAGGTGTTTACAACCTGGTTGATAGATTAAGAAAAATAGCTATACCTTATGATGAACAGTAGTGGGATAAAAATTTTACTTTAAAATTTAAGAATTTGTTGATTTTGGAGAGAGAGTTAAAATTTTCATTTTCTGATGCTTGAAGTAATATTTTTTCTTTTATTCTTTTGCTTGCCTACAATGAGCGTGAGATTAAAATAGAAGACAACCTGTAGAATCATTCTAATCTTAAAATTTTATGATTCCAGTGGCAAGTTATGTGCTCTAACTCAAGTAATTAGCTATAGTGCTTTAAAGGGAGAGGTTCTGTTCTACTAGTGTATTAGTAATTATGGCTAATCACACTGTCAGATGTTAAATTAGCCAACAGTTCTTGTCTATTGATCATAAAGTCCTGGTGAGAACAGATTATGGTTTACCTGCACATATTAAAATTCGGTAATTCTTTGAGAAGATTAGTTGTTTTATTATCTAAGGGTATGGTCTTGCTTGTTTTTACTGGATTCTCATAAACTTAAAATATTAGGGTATTGTAGAAAAAGTATAATTTCTGTTTTAGAGTGTAGGGTCTGATAGAGTTACTATGGAGACTTCTGTATGATGGTAAACAAGATAACAGATATGAGGGGTATTTCAAACGATATTTCATTTGAATGATTATGTTGATATACTTGGTGAGGACCTGAAAAATACTCAATAAATCATCCAAGAGGCTTTTACAGTACAATATAAATTATATTTATCCCAAAGTGTGAAGCTGATGCTCTCTATATGAAGTGAACTTATTAGCAGTGCAGTTTCAAAACTAAACTCCTAGTTCATCCTTAGGAACGATTTGGGATAGAAACTTAAGGTCTGTTTAGAAAATTAGCAGTTACATTATGCACACTTACATTATAGTCACTTTAAAGTTAATTTTTGAAAATAAAGCCCTTCTTATGTTTACAACATCCAGCAGATGAATACGTTTGCTAACAATTTGCTCTGTTCCAAATCTTGACCTTTTCACAAAGAAATTCTTCTATTTAGGAAGTGGTCTCTTATATAGTATTGTTTCCCCTTCTTCATGGGATGACAGATTTTAAGCAGATGGTGGTAAGTGGCAGCACTGGGATTGCAGCAGAACTTCAGAGAAGCATCACGATGATGCAGATCAGCAAGAGACATATTAAGATGAGACAGAAATTGATAAATAGGTTCTGGAGATTTTGACGTGCTTGTTGAGGCATTTCAATGGTTGAAGCTCTTCTTATAGCAGAGCGAGTGAGGTACTGGACTTTATCCATGGTACCAGGAAGGCAGGGAGCCCGGAGTTTCAAATGCTCAAGAGAAAGATAAAAAGCTGCCAGCCAAGTGCGTCTTCTTTTTGGTAGCCTGGAATGTAAAAGTAGTCAATGGTTTAGGATCATAGGTGTGACCTATCCTTTGAACAGGTAAAATACTGTTCTGTGTTAATCCCTCTTCCTCAACCTAATTTGTATTTACAACATCAAATACCTCTATAGTCTTTGTGTATTGCTCAGGCTCTGTCTTTTTTGGTGATGGTACCATCATATCTTATATTTGGGGTATAGTAACTTCAGTCTTTGGAGAAGGCAGTGGCACCCCACTCCAGTACTCTTGCCTGGAAAATCCCATGGACTGAGGAGCCTGGTAGGCTGCAGTCCATGGGGTCACTAAGAGTCGGACACGACTGAGCGACTTCACTTTCACTTTTCACTTTCATGCATTGGAGAAGGCAATGGCAACCCACCCCAGTGTTCTTGCCTGGAGAATCCCAGGGACGGGTGGGCTGCCGTCTCTGGGATCGCACAGAGTCGGATATGACTGAAGCGATTTAGCAGCAGCAGCAGCAGCAACTTCAGTCTTGGCCTCCTCCTCTCAAAATGACTGGAAGTATAGTTTGGTTAGGATGCAGCTTGTCTTGGGCTACCTTGGGCCAAAGTTCTTATGTGTTATTTCATTAAGACTATTTTCTCTGTGAGCACAGTTGTTCTGAGCATCAGTGTATAAATAGCTCCAGAGCAAACTTTATAAAAAGAAATACATGCAATAAATTATTCTACAGATGTTGACTTCACTCCAAAATAAAATAGTTCAATGAGAAGTGTTTTACCAGAACTATAGATTGAAATGTTTCTCATTTGTTTTGACGATTTTATAGCTTTGTAAAATATACTACTTTAAGTAGCATTTTAACAGGATGATACTAAGTACTAAAGATTGTCAGACTCAGAAGGCATAGTAATAAAATTATCATTGTCTCACTGTCTACTACACGTAGTTGCCATTTGCAAAGGGCCTATACTTACGAACAGTGTTTGCATTTGCTTTCTTTCAGAGCTCCCACAAGCTGTTCTGCCTAATTAATTAATTATTTGCTGCCTGATCAATTAACCTGTGCTGATTAATAAACAAAATAAAACTTAAAACAGTACATCATTGTAGAAAATTAGGTATATTCAGTAGATTAAAAATTAGCTGTAAGTTAAGTGCCCAGAGGTAACAGTTTGGCAATATTTGTTGTCAGTCAGGATACTTCTGTGTATTTTGAAATAAGAAAAATTAGAAATGAAATTTTAAAAATAGTCATAATTAACTTCCAGAGATAATAACTGTTAACATTTCTTGATACATCTCTGCTGATCAAGATATTACTGCCTTAGCCCAGCTGCCTGGTTTCATTTTCTCCCTAGTGGTTGTACATCTCATGAAGACCCATCTCAGTCTTCAGCTGTATTTTGCAAGAGAGACTAGTGCTGAAGAAGAGGGAAGAACTGAAAGAATGAGAAAGGATCTTTAGGCCTGATCTTTAGATTAGGTTAGAACTCATTTACTGTTGCAAAGACACCACGTGATACACAGTGGTTGGTTGGATTCTGTACAGTTTCAGCACTTCAGCTTGGCTCCATTGGCTGAAGACCCTGTGGTCTCCTTCATAGACTAGCCTGTAGTGAGGAGATCCAAATAAAGAAATAAAGGGTTTTTCTTTTGTTCTTTAAGAAAAAAGTTCTTTAACTTGTTTCAGCTTATATTTGCTTATTATAGATGTAGTGGGTTTCTACTGTTGGGTAATTGTGGAGAAGATTATTACTTTTTTATATAAACTTGACTGGTCTCTTTATATAACAGAGCACAACCTAGAAGACTGTAAAGAATGAGCGTTGGTAGTTCCTATCTGAACTTAATTTTTATGAAGCTTTAGGACTTAAATGGTGTACAAGCCCTGAATTTTAAAGTTATTGTGAGATACAACATGGAAAAGGAAGAGCAAGCCAGTTCATCATGAAGTCACTCCCCTCCCCTGACACCGGGGAGCGGCACTTTAGTCACATGAAACGTGTCACCTTTCCATAAATACTTCATTCCCTTTTATGATTGTCTTTTGCACATGTTTTTCTGGCTCTGCCTGGAATGTCTCCCCTCCCCCAGCCTCTACCTTTGATTCTTTGCCAGACAAACTTCAGTTAATCCTTAAGGTCCAGTTTAAATATCACTTCCTAATGAAACCTTCCATTACTCATTAAGGCAGGATTGGTTATCACCTCCGTTGGGTTTTAGTAGGGCTCTAGTGCTGCCTGTATCAAGATGTGGCTAGCAGGCTGTGCTGTAATGTTGATTTGCATGCCTGTTCCCCCTTCTAGACTTCCTGTTCATGAGTATAAAAATTCACGGGCTTACTTTGTATTCTAGTACTTAAGTGCAAAATGAGTACCATTTGAATAAATCAGTGAAGCTGAACGGTGATTTATTTTGATTTACTTTAATATTTTTAGAAAATTTTTAATGATCAAAGATAGTGCTTTGATTAACAGATGAACCATTTAGGTCATAGAATTTGATAAACAAAATGTCCAATATTCTTCTCAAGTCTCTTTACAGATGAGGAAAGTGAGGCTTAGAATATTTACTTTAGAAATTAAAACTTAAATAAACTATTGTTAGTGACTAACAGAATTAACCTGAACTGAACTTTGTACAAGTGGGTATTTGGTGTTTATGAAATACAAAGAGGTTTGTCCTGAAGAAATGAGCTATCCGATGATGATGAATAATGGATAGACTTAAAAGATGATCTCATAATACTTCAGCCAAGTATTGTCAGAAAAGTTCCTGGAGACAAATTGGGTATAAAGGAGACCACCAAAAATACTGTCTTGTTTCTTGTCAAACTTAGAAATATGTTATAATTCTAAATAGTCACTTTATAACCTTATGCTAAAACCAAAACAAATCTTGTTTACGTGCTGAAATGTTAAGCTTTGTGCGTGCAGTATTTTGGGCCCAGTTCTATTTGATGGTGGTACGGTCTGAAATGTGTTGAGTCCTAATTCTGCTGAACTTCCAAAATGTATATGATAGTAATTAAGCCAGAATTTGTCCCTACCAGATGGGGCTTCCGGTTGTAAGTTGAGAATTGAAAAGCTGTGTGTGGGAACAACACAGCCCTATTTTTAAAGCTGTCTGTGACCTTCACTCCATCATAATTTATGGCATGGTTGTCAGGTGTTTTATTCTTTTTCCTCCTCTCTGCACACAGTCATCCTGTGAGTTTAGAACTCCTGTAGTCTTTTTTTTTTTCCCTTCCTTTTCTTAGAGCTAAGCTGTGAATGCAGCAGTATTTGGTGGAAGAAAGAGAGAACAAACTACAACTCTAATCTTTCAGCATTTACCATGTGTCATGTTAGGCCACATTTTGGGTCAGCTTCGGCAGCAGTTCTCACTTTGTAGTGAGTTCTATTTCTTAAGGTAACATCAGATGCATTCTTGTGCAAAAGGAACCTTAATAGACCTTTGAAAACTTTTTGGTGTCTGCATTAGGTTTTGCTTACAATTGATACTTTGATGTTATAAATGCTGAACAGTAATTCCCACCTGTAATTTAAGCACTTCAGTGCTTTGCAGAATTTACTGAACTTCAGTTTTTTTCAGTACTCCCTCTGCTGAAACCATGAATTCTTTAAATTCTTTGTGGCATTCAGAATTTTGCTTCCTTTTAATTTTTGTCTGCTTGTTTATGCGTTTAGTGAAATAAACATGGGGATATTTTGTGAGTAACTTCAAGTAATACACATCTAAGACTATCGTCTGATAGATAATTTTTTGAAAAATTTTTCGATTAAATTGATTCAGAAGATTAGAATTCTCTATAGGTTTGAGTTACAGGATTTGTGTGTATTAGGATTATCGGAGGGTTTTATTTTTCCCCTACTCTGCAGTCATTTTTGCACATAATCCAGAAGCGATTGTGTATGCATCTTTGTTGTTGTTGTTGAATTAAATCAGACCAGTTCATCTTTAGATTTGTCATCAATTAGTTGGCATCCACAAGTTCACTTTGGTTGGATCTCTTTTCTTTTGAGATTGCCTAGTGCTTTGGCTCAGATGGTAAAGCATCTGCCTACGATGCAGGAGACCCGGGTTCGATTCCTGGGTGGGGAAGATCGCCTGGAGAAGGAAATGGCAACCCACTCCAGTACTCTCGCCTGGAAAATCCCACGGACGGAGGAGCCTGGTGGGCTACAGTCCATGGGGTCGCAAAGAGTCGGACACGACTGAGTGACTTCCCTAGTGCTAATAAAAGGCAATGGCACCCCACTCCAGTACGCTTGCCTGGAAAATCCCATGGACGGAGGAGCCTGGTAGGCTGCAGTCCATGAGGTCACTAAGAGTTGGACACGACTGAGCGACTTCCTTTGACTTTTCACTTTCCTGCATTGGAGAAGGAAATGGCAACCCACTCCAGTGTTCTTGCCTGGAGAATCCCAGGGACGGGGGAGCCTGGTGGGCTGCCGTCTATGGGGTCGCACAGAGTCGGACACGACTGAAGCGACTTAGCAGCAGCAGCAGCAGTGCTAATAAACTTGGAAGTTGTATTAGAAGTTATTTTGTAACAGCAACTTCCCAGAACTTTGTTGGTCCACAGTGGCTATTTGAAAGAGTCTTCAAACTGCTTCTGCTGGTTATGAAAAGAATTGTGTAAACATAAAAATCAACATATCCTCAACCCCTAGATTGATCTCATAATGAAATGTTTCCCTTGTTCAAAGCCCTGCCTTTAGGGAACTTCATTAAACAGCAGCGTTAAAGCCCTGCCTTTAGGGAACTTCATTAAACAGCAGCGTAGAGATTTTTCTCTTTGAAATTAGCAGATTGCTGTTGCCAATCTGTAGGCTTGTCTTTAGTATCTGTTCGTTATGTTAAAATTAATTTATTTGCAATTAAAATACTCTTTAACCTTCAGATTCTTCTTTGGGGGGAAAAGCATGTGGGGAGGAAGTTTTAAGGAAAATGAATGCCAGTTAAATGCGCCCCCACTAATGAGTAAGTTGGTCCCCTCTCTCCACCCTTTTTTGGAAAAACCTGTAGGTGAAATGCATTATACAAAGCACTAGAGGTCCTCAGTTGACTACAAGTATACTGGGATGGAGCTGTACACCCAGGCCTCATTTTGTTGTGTTTATTTGGTGCTGCATGCTTCAGAATTATGTAGGATAAGAATATTGATGGACTATTTCTGAAAATGTTCAAAAAGATACATACTATCTCATTTAGTTGATTGTAATTTATAAGCATCACTTACTTGACTTCTAACCTTTAGATTTTCTTCTTTGCTGGTATGATCAGTACTGTGTTAATTCTTACTTTTAGATGAAAGTGATTTTTCATAGCATAAATAAAGCAAGATTCCTCTGTTCAAGCACTGCAGAACAAATAGGCTTGAATATTTTAAATGGTATGATGTGAGGAGGTCAGAAATGAAACCGAGGAAAGCTAAGAATTTAGTATGAAACTGGAATAAAATATGCAAGTGTGGTTTCTGTTTATGCAAATATTCTCCTATCTCTAATTAATTAGTGAGATTAAGAAACAATATCAATATGTAACCAAACGCAATTTTGGGGAAAGTTTTGAGGAGAAATTAACCTGCATTTTCGATATCAAAGCTAAATAAAGACATGAGTATTTTAGCAATGAAACAAAAAGAAACTTTGATTATCCTTGTTACTGTTCTTTAAGGTCTGTGCCAGTTATTTTGAATTTTGTCTTCCAAGATGTTTCGCTTAATAATTGAGGGACATCTATAAGTATTATATCCCTAGCTTTTAAAATGGTCAGGAGAATATTATAAAGGTGATTAAGGACATCATGCCTCAGGCATAAATTTAACTTTAAATGAAATGGTGTGGTTTTAAATTAAAATAGAAGTTGTATCTCCTAACTTTGCCTTTTGGAGTGCCATATAGTATTTGAGGACTTGGAGTTCATTTTGTTTTGCCAGTGTCGTGATTTATTTTTAAGCCGTTGATCAGTGGATGAGATGTGTGTGTGGTGTAGAGTCTTAAAATCTTGGCTCTTGCCAAGGCGCCACCATTTCCTAGCTCTCTGACCTTGGGCAATTCACCTTTTTGCATCTGTTTCCTAAACTGTAAAATAGAGATGGAGTGTCAAACATTTGGGAATTAAGAGGATCAAATGAAATATTTGTGGATGGTACATTTAGAAAATTGTTAAAGAAGAAGGAAGTTTTAATTAACTGTTTCTAGGATTGGTAAGAAGTATACAGTCTAACTTAGATACTCTAATTTTTACTTAAAACTTTAATACATTACATAATTAATATTTTACCTAGTATATTAAAATTGGGGGAACTATTTTGTTCATTCAAATATTCTTCTAATTAGTGAGATTAAGAAATAATATGTAACCAAATGCAATTTTTCTGGAACATTATTTTCCTTTATGTCCACTGGAATACTGTTAAAATAATTTTGATGTTTGAGTTTTAGGAAATCGTAGTGACACGACTCTGCTTGCTTAAGCAAAGCACTCTAGCTCTTACCTGTGTTTTTAAAACTCACTCAGTTTTTCGCAATTTAAACATATTTCACATTTCTCCTACTTTATTTCATCAGACTTATTTTTTAGCACTTAGTTTTAAACTGCATGAAACAAAGACAGTATTTAAATTTCACCTTATGAAAGAGATGAACTAGTTAGGACATAATGTTTGACACCATGTATAAAATTTGGGTAACAGTCACTAACTATGTAATTTCTGTTAATCTGGACACATGAAGGATAACTTTAGTAGAATTTCTGCTCTTTCTAGAAATTATCAACTTTGTGGAGCAATTATGTAATGTGAAATTTTGGTACTATAAAAGAACTCAAGAACATCTCATTTGAAGTGTGAGAATGTTATTTGATGGATATTTGAGTAAAAATGTACAAATCTGCTCAAGTAACACACCTACACTGAGTGACTCTTGAGTAATATCAAAGGAAAAATGTTTTATGAATATGAGGACACTTAGAGGCACTTGACAAAAACGAGAAAGGCATGCTTGTAGATGCCTTAAGGAAAGCTGCTTATGGAATTATGCAAAGTTCTTATCTCTTAAAAGCAGTAGAGTTAACATTTGTCTTAAGAACTTAGAATTCTAGAATTAAATTTTATTTTGACATATATAAAAATAAAACTAATGAAATAAAATCAATGCAGTATCCTTTATGCCCTGACTAGAAGTTAAGAATGAAAACACATTTTGTATATTAAATTAAGAATCTAGAGTGGAAAAGAATATAAGCAGAAGTTATAAAATTTATGATGGCATCTCCATTCCTGTGCATTTTTTTCATACTGCTCCCCACCTTCTAAATGCCAGAGAGGAAACACTGGTGGACAGTAACTTAATAAAAATATATTCATTAATAGGCAGAATAAACATTCATTTCAAATTCACTCAAATGAGATTCTTAGGAATACACATACTACCAAAATAACAAGCATATGGCAATTATTTTTAAAATAAATTAATGTTCTGTAACTTTAGAATTTTACATATTTTTGACGAGTGTTTTGAAATGTCCAAAGTCTTAGTTTGTGATTTAATATTGAATTTAATATAAATAAATCGATTTATTGAAAGCTTTTTTTTAATAGAAGTAGACTAGACTTTGTAAAAGTAGTTTGTGATATATTTCTTAAACTCTACTTTGTTAATATTCACTGTAAAGAATCAGAATAATATTGGAGTAGTCATGCCAGTAATGTGCCTCTTGTACAGTCACACAACTGTTCATAAAATTCTGGATGTAAGTAGACCAGTCCCACCCTACTTCTCAACAGAGTAACACATAGCAAAATGAAATCGTTATTTTTGCATAGAGAAATCAAATCACCACTAGGACCAAACATGGTAACATAATTGAAAGATTTTAATTGGCAGAAATTTAACAGCAAAGCTTCATACTGAAGCTTCATAATGTTAGCTTGTAAAAATATAATAATTTTTGAACAGCAAAATAAAAGTGAAAGTTAAATCAAAATGACAAACCAATAACCAAGATCAAAGATGAATGCTACCTTTATGATTTCTAAGTTGTCTTATTCTTACTATCACTGCTTAGATAAACATTTATTTAGAAATTAAGCTTTATGTCAGTCAGACATTTTATTATTTAAATTTGAACTGAAACTCAGAAAATATGATTAACTCTTTTTTAAAAGTTCAGTAAGTTTGAGTTCTAGAAAGTGCCATAATCGGTGTAATCTGTTTCTTACCTTGGCTGTTGTGACGATCACAATATAGAATACTGTGGGTTACATGAAGTGTTATCCGACGTTTAGCTGGAAAGTTTTCTGACTCTTACCAGAGTTATGGGAACAATTGAAGTAGGTGGAGGAGAAAAAGTGTTCCAGGGAGGTCTTATGATGTCACACAGGAATTCTGAAGTTATGATTGGTTAACCATAGTCTTATCACAGCCAAACATTTTAGAATGTCATTTATCTTAACCTTAGGTATGGAAAGGTCATTAACACTTTGTGCCTCATTTTTTTGTTTTTAACTTTAAAAAGCATGTGGGAGATAAGTGAAAAAGTTCGGAGTGGTAGAAAGCTCTTTTTTAAAGGTTCATGCATCTTCAGCTCAGAAGTAATTATAATCTGAGGGTGATAATGTTAAAGAACTAAAATTGTTAAAATAATAGGAATTTTAATAGAGTGAGAATAATAATACTGCCTTAAGCCAAACAGCTTTCATTGAGTTGTTGTTGCTGTACTGAAGCTTCATAATGTTAGCTTGTAACAAGATAATAATTAAATTGCCACAGAATCAAATTTCCTATTTTTTCCCGACTTATTCTTTTCTCATACCTATTTGTATATGGGGGAGAGAGTATGTGTGAGAAAGCCAGAATGAGAAATCTGATTTTGGTTTTAAAAAATTAGCTTTATCTTATAGTTAAAGTAAGAACCAAGAAATGTATTTAGTTCACTTTTGTCTTCTCAATTAGTGCTCTAAAAATAGCAATGTATTTACGAACATTAATTCTCATTTTTTAAACTGATAGATATCACCCCAAGAAAAGTTGTTGTTTTCAAATTTAAGTATTTAGGTTTTTTAACCAGCTGCAGTAAATTGCCATACAATCTTACTAAAATTCCAGTAAGCTGATAGTATCAGGAGTAACTTTCTAGCCAAAAAGATGTAATCCCACAAAACTGATCAATGGCATCCTAGTTAATGCTACTTTATTGACGATAGATGTGCATGTGTCTGGAAATTTAAGTAGTATTTCTAAAATGGTGTGCCTCACTTAATGCAGTAGTTGTTTTCCTGAAATTTACTATGTAAATGAAATTTTAGTAAATGAAATGATCTTTTGAACTTCTGAGAACAGAAAAGAATTCCTTTGACAAACCAGGCATCGTTTTCCTGTCCCCCACCCCCCAATTTTTTTTGTTTATATATTAGATTAACTTAAAATCACCACTCCTCCAAATTCTGATTCTTAAATCTCGACTGTAATTCTGGAGAAGCTACTTGTTATTTTTAATTTTTAAAATGCTTACAGCAAAGTGAACTCAGCCTGCTTCACTTTCTTATGGGTAACTAAAATCTTTTGCAGCAGCTGCTTATGTGTCCTTAAATGGAGATGATTTTGGCTTCTTCCAAAGAAAGATAAATCCTTTGCTAAAACAAATCTCTTGTTATTTAAAGAATCGGCTAAAACTATCAGAGAAATAATGTTCAGCAAAGGCCCTCTGTGAACATTGCTAAGGGAAAATTTTACAGCTTAAAAGGAAAACCCGAAATTAAGTAAATTGCATGAACGTTTGACATTTTGCTCAGTGCTATTCAAGCATTTTTTCTTTCAATCCTTACATAATAAGGATCTCTGATTATTATCAATTGCCAGTGATTACTGACATTCAAAACCTAGGGACTTGAAATACAACCCTAACATGACTTATAGTAATTTGTCAAATATGACATAGCTGCTAAGTGACAGATGGTTCAGATTTGGACCTCTTTAGTTATAATTCTCTGGTAGGTTGGCATGTTAGAGGGGGAAGCTATAGTGTAACATGGATATGCATTCCAGAGAGTAGCATTTATCAACTAAGAAACTATAAGATGGAAATAGATGAATTATTAAAAACAAACTAATTTTAGCAAGTCTGCTTTAAGTTTGCCTACACATTCATTTGAAAATGAACCTTAGAGGATAGATCATTGTGTGAGTGCCTCTAGTTCTAAGAAAATAGTATTAGTAATACTTAACTTGTATAAAGTAAGAAACTACCACAGACTGAATAAAATATGGCCTAGGTATTTCACATGTTGGCAGATTTGTTCAAAAAGCCTATATAGGTTGACACACACACACGCGCATGCACACACACACATGTACACCCAGAAGGATATTAACAAAGTGTGTGTGTGTGTTTAGAGTTGGAAAGAGGAGATAAAAATCTACTTTTCAGATTTGTGCAAGAGTGGGGAGCTTCTGTGTCTACCGTTTTCCTTTGGTTTAGCTGCTATTGCTGCAGCTGATCATCATTGTTAGTCTAAACGGAGCTCTAGAAAGTGTTACATCTTCCTTTTGGGCTGATTGCCTAAACAGAAAGTTGTATACTAGGAGCTTTGGTGAACTACAGAATAATCAGTAGGTATTTCCTCAGAAATTCCACTGTGATGGTCTAGAAAGTGTTTTTAGAGGTGCTTTGTCAGAATCTTCATTTGGGTTCAGACTATAGTCTGAATCCATTTTTGGTATATATGACCTTATACAAACTTCTTTAAGCTGCCTTATCTGTGGGATGGGTTTGTCGTGAGGATTTTCCTAAGATGAAATATGTATATAATGACTTAGAGATCTTGCAACACAGTGTCCATTTAGTGTTAGTACTTATTTTCCTTTTGAAGATGATTCTTACAGCCCAAGGGTAGAGTTCAGTGCCCTTTGAACTTGGATAGGAAACATGTTAAAGATCTTTATTTTTACTAAATTCTGAATGAGATTTAGCCTTTCCTCAGTTGTATGTTTACTGTCACTATAGTAGTCTTAGATAATTTCATATAGAACAGTTGGAGGGATATAGCTTGAAATACTATTCATATTCATACCACTTGAAATTATGCAATTAAGCTGTCTGTAAATATTGTTATTTAATGCATTAATAAAGAAGAGCAGAAAAGAAAAAAGGAAATAAAGCAGAAATATTACAACATAAATTTGTTTTTTTTTAAAATATTTATTTTGGTGAAATTTCTTTTCTAATGTATGTTTCTCATTTTTTCAAATTTTATTTTAAAACAGTTCTGAATTTACAGAATTAGTGCAAGTATATGGACAGAGGAGCCTGGTGGGCTTGCAGTCCATGGGGTTGCAAAGAGTCGGGCACAACTGAGAACTAACACTTACTTACTTACTGTAGTGTAGTGTAAACCCCACACCTGGCCTCCGCTGTTGTTGACGTATCCGACACAAGTCTGGTACATTTATCACAACAGGTGTACCAGTGTTGATACTTTATTTTAAGGAAACCCATTTTTTCAGTTTTCCCTGGTGTTCCTTTTCTTTTCCAGGATTTCCCAGGACACCAGATTACGTTTAGTAGTCGTGTCTCCTCTGGTCCCCTTGGTTGTGACAGTTTCTTACAGAGCGTCCACAGGTGGGACTTGTCTGATGTTTTTCTCGTGGTGAGGCCGGTTGATGTGTTTTCGAGAGGAAGATCAGAGAGGTAGAGTACCGTTCTCAGCACATACCAAGTGTACATGCCTATCGGCATGACTTACCAGTGCTGTTAACCTGGACCACCTGGCTGGAGTGACGCATTCGTCAAGCTTCTCCATGGCAAAGTTACTCTTTCCCTCTCCTTCCTTCTTTTACTTTCCAGAAGAAAGTTACTGTACACAGCCCACAGTTATGCTTCCCTGCCTTAGGAGTGGAGTGTCTATAAAAATTACTTGATATTCTGTGTATTTTATGATATAAAAACACAAAAACGGATCAGTCAGCTTCAGCCATCTGCCAGAAAAAGTCCATGGCACAGAGAATTAAGAAGTCCTGTGCTGGAGGCAGTTTCTGTCTTTGTATGGGGTAGCCCTTTTTGGAAAGAAGACTGACAGGCTAAAACCAAGATCTCCCAGTCTGCTTTTTTAAGCCCTGCTTTTCCAGCTTGTCTCTTATCACATTCCTTTGTATCCTGTGCCCTGGCCCTGTACAGCTGCCTGCAGCTATTTGAACAAGCTATTGTTCTATTTTAAGCCTCCTCACTTTTTGTAGGAATGCCCTCCTCACTAACCTGTGTCCCCGTTAAAGCACTGTTTCAATTTTCGTCTTCTGTGCAGCCCTCTCTTTCTTATGATAAACACTTTTGCATGTACCCCTATAATTATCTATCTCATTTTATTGTGTTTAGAAATGTATCTGCCTAAAGTAAATTGCAAGCTCTGCTGATCCAATAACTCATGTTTATAACCTCTTTATTCCTTATAGTATTTTTATAGCACCTTGCTCATAGCAGTTCTTATAGATACTGATTGAATGGATGATTGGATGAGTGAATTAATAATGGAGGAACCAGGAAAGATTGCATGGTGGTACTGAATGATTCTGCAGAAGTCTTTTAGGCAGTTAAAAAAAACAAAACATAAATTTTAAAGCTCATTGTGGGAGAAGAAAATAATTGGGAGAGATTGGGGATAAGAGTACAGTAATTGAGAAAATAACTTTCTTGTCATTTAAAAGTGATGTAAATATATTTATAGAGTAAGAGTGAGGGAACGTTGAAATATAAGCCTATACTTGCTAAATTTGAATCTATATATAAATTTTTTAAAAATTTTATTTACTGTGCTCATTTGATTCATAATAATTCATGGTGATTTATATGCTCTTAACATTGCAAAGCCTGCTTTTATGTAATTACTAGTTTTATTAGTTTTAATTTTATTTTAATAGTTAAAAAAATAAGTACCTCTACATTTACCACCTAAACAAAAGCCAAATTTTTAAAAATATTTTTTTAACGTGGACCATTTTAAAAATCTTTGTTGAATTTGTTACAGTATTGCTTCTGTTTTATGTTTTGCTTTTTTGGCCACGAGGCATGTGGGATCTTAGTTTACCCAACCAGGGATCAAACCCACACCCCTTGATTTGGAAGGCAAAGTCTTAACCACTGTGCCACCAAGAGAGTCCCCCCAAATTGGGCTATTAACGTATACCTAAATAGTTATATGATCTTGCCCATATTCCCCCTGTTTTCTCCTCCCAGGTAAATGATTAGTCTGATTCCTAGGTTAATTTCTTTACATTTGTTTTTATAGTTTTGTGGCATTTTTAATTTGGTATTCTTTAAAAGTTTGTGTTTTTTTTGAGATTTTACTTTGTTTAAGGGAAATTATGATGTATAAAGCGAGTCCCAGGTGGCTTAGTGGTAAAGAATCGGCCTGCAATGCAGGAGCCGTAGGAGACGCAGGTTCGATGCCTGGGTTGGGAAGATCCCCTGGAGTAGGAAATGGTAACCCACTCCAGTATTCTTACCTGGAAAGTTCCATGGATGGAGGAGCCTGGCAGGCTACAGTCCATGGAGTCTCAAAGAGTCAGACATAACTGAGCACACACACACATGATGTATAAAATCTTTTACACTGAGTGTTTAAACTCCAAGTTGTGGTGTGTGGAAGCAAAAGACCTTTCTAGGTAGACCTGTTTTTTTTTTTTTCCTTCTGGAAACTTTTTGACAAGAAAATTTAAGTTGTGACAGAATTAAAGCATTTTAATACTTAAATATGTAATACAGTAAAATGCAAGTTTTGAATAAATTTTTGTAATACTTGAAAGAAAAGGAGCTTTTCTGGGTTAGACTCCCAGGATTTTACTTAAGTCGTAAGGATTTTGTTCTGTTGAAAGTTTGAGAAATTACTGCTTTAAATTTTAAAGCTACCTAAAGAAGAATTTGTTGAAAAGACATCTAAGAGCAAAAATGATAAGAATAGTAGTCTATGACTTAGGGAATGGCAAAGTGCCTAAAATCATAGAGAAGGGAGGATAGGAGTTATTCATCAAGTTGGTTAAAAAAAAGACCAATACTAAAGTAACTTATAAAACTTAAGAAGATAGATTTTAACTTATAAAACTTAAAGGAAGGTAGATTTTGCTTTAGAAGTTGACATGTCAGATGCTTGAAGGCTAAACCATTTTTTTTTTTAATAAATGCTGAACTCTGGACAGACTCTTGCCTTATTAAATATTAATAACCCAATTAGGAAAGGGGAAGAATTTGACATCAAGAGAAGCCAGTTAGTTTAAAGGAAGTGCTTGTCATGTTGGTTCGCAGAATTTGGGAGAAATTTATGAAGCACACTCCAAGTGATGGAAAGAAATGCTGTAGCATGCTCTGTGGCTTTTTAAGGAATTTGTCTATCAGTAAACAAGTAATGTACAGATAAACATTTAACATTTGGAAGTTAACCACTAGTGCAAGATAACACTAGGAGGACAAGAAAATTCAGAATTGAGAGTCAAATTAGCACCAATATGATTTCTAAGAGAGCTGCATATTTTATACAAAAGAAGTTGACAGAACTGAAGCCAAAAGAAGAAATGGAAAATCTCATTCACACACATACACATAACAGCCAATTTAACAACAGAAGGCGACCCTCGAGTCTCCAGATACTTGCTTCAGAACTCTGTAGACCATGAGGTTATTCCTTTGTTAGGAAGATTCCAATCCAATTCAAAGATTTGTAGATCCCGGGGTACCCCACCCCCGTTACATTCATTATCTTTTGCTCTACACCCCAGTGCTTGAGCTCCTTGATTCCTGGTCTCTTTGTTGGCATCATTATTTGTCATCCAAAATGGAAATTTGGGACTGATCCTTGTTTCTGTCTTCTCACAGACTCTGGTCCACTAGGAAATCAAATGCAGATTGCCGATTCGAAATCTCTGTTCCCATGGCCTCATCAGCTCTCCTCTGAGCTTTTATATAACCTACTGTCTTGACCCTCTCCTGTTCTTTACTCTGATATCCAAGCTGCCTTCTCATGGGTAAATTTGGTTCTCACATGCTGAGAACTTTTCTTTATTATCACCATGTCCCTCAAAATTAAAAACCCAAATTTTACAGCCATTGCATACAGAGGTTTTTCCTAATTTGGTGTTGTCATCTCCTCCTAACTGACTGTATTTGACAACTCTGCCATTTGTGAGTTTTATTTCTTCTATCTGGAATCTATTCCTTTCTTTCTTGACTTTATTATTCAAAAATGTGTAGGGAGAAGCCTGTTTGTTTGTTCTTAATTTTTAATTGCGTAAGTATTAAGTATCTCTTACAATTCAGGAAACTCAGATAAATCAGAAGTTGGAGGGGTACTTAATATGTTTTTTAGGTATTTATTTTTTCTTTGCATGCATTTCATGAATGGGGGCTGATTTATTTTTTCTTTACTCCTCATACTACTTATCCCATAGAAGTTAAGGTTAATGGATATTTAAAATATTTTTTGCCATTACAAATGAGCTTGTAAAGGGCTAAGTCAAAGGAAGTTATGGAATACAAATGCAAGTGACCCTTGAATTTTTAGCATAGATGCATTCTTGAAAAGGTTATGTAAAATGGATTTTAATATGTAGAAATCATGTTTATCTTATAAAGCAAGAGATGTCCCAGCAGAAAAGATTAATAAGCACAACTTTCTAATGTGCAGATGTTAAGTTTTTATCAGCAGTTTAATGCATTGAGAATTGTACCTGTTGTACACTGTTTTGATATATCGCAGTGAATCTGTACTTCCTCCTTAACCCATCTCCAGATTAAAAGCTTATATAGCACAGCAAAAGGATGTGAACATGTCATCTGCTGTTTTCATTTGCCCTTGAGTTGGTCAGAGGAAGTGAGTAGGTTCCAGGGCCAGCTGTTAGCATTAAGATCAAGAGCATACTTTTGGCAAATTTGGTTGTTCAGGCTTCCCTGTTAAAGTATTCATTTTTATAGGTTTATTGCTTAGTTGGGGCCATAGATATCTGAAGAGTTGATTGTTGACTCCAGCATTACTATGTCAGTTTTAAAAATCTAACTTGAAAACATAACATATCTAAAAATTCAGTGTTTGGATTATTATGAACCTGGGTGCTGAATGTGTGAGAATCAAAAAGTGCTCTTGAGACTTTACACGTACAGAATAGAAGTACAACATAGTCACTGAAGACTTTTTTCCCCAAATGTATGTCTAAAATGCAAACTAAAATTAGTTATATAGATTACTCAAAGATTACCTGGGTCTGAGAGAAATGAGGCTGAGCCTCAAGGTTTGGAAAGCATCATTTTTATTCAAATGTAAGTCTGTTGATTAATCTTTGAACTATGATCTTTAGAGTGTGTATACATATCTTTTTTATTATATATATCATTGCTATAAAAATGTTAATAGAGGTTTTAAGTAATGATAATTTCAGGGATGGTAACCTTTTGAAGTTTGTAAATTTTTAGATTGCTTAATATTTAGCAAATATTACCAGATTCTATGTTGTGTACCAAGAGTTTTAAAAGAATAAGGCCGGGCTTATCAGGATACAGACTAAACTGGGATAGGAAGCACTGTCATAAGTACTGTCATAATACTCTTAATTGCAATACCTGTCTGTGCTGTTCAAAACAACTTTGGATTTTTTTGAAAACTGAGAAACATCCTTGAGGGATCATCGTTAGTCATTCTCTTTTTGTTGATTGTGTGCTATGGTCTAGGGAATGAACTAGACTCTGGGCATTTACCACAAAAATTTTAAAAAATCTCTAACATTGCTGCTGCTGATACTTTTTAGAAAAATACGTGAAGGCATGTTTAAATTGAGCAGCAGTCAACTTGCCTGTCTAAACTCTCAACAGTTTCTCTGAGATTACCCATTGTTGACTCTTGGAATATATATTAAAAAAAAACAACAGTGTTTTAACATATGAAAGAAGAAAGTGCTTAATGGCCCTTAACTGCACTGTCAGAAAAGAAAAAAAGTAGTATATGTATGCCAAGCAAAGTCAGTTAATCCCAGTTGATGTAAAGTAGAAGCCGACTCCCTGTCTTCTCACAAGATAACCATCATTCATAAATTCCTTTTGTATCCTTCTAGAAAAATTCTAGATAACATTTTTAAATAATGTAGGCAGTACTTTGGCCCCAAAACACATTTATTATTTTATACTTTTCTTTTACCTCTCAGTGGTACAATATGATAAAAAAATTGATAAGACACATTTTGGTAATCTGCTTTTAAAAATAAGTGGAATATGTCAGTGCTCATACTACCGCTTTGTTTTAGTAGACTCTGGCTATGTAATCTAAATTTGTTATCCTTAAGTAATTATGCAAAAGGTTTGGAAAATAACTGCATTCTCTTTTTTTACAGGTGAAATACATTGTTACATTTGAATACTTAAGCACTTCCACTCTGAATCTTCTGATTGATTTGCTTAGGGAAAATGGTTCGCTCCTCAATCTTGGATATATCATTTACCCCTTCACTTTTGTGTTACAACTGTAATGAGATCATGTTTCACGCGTAGATCATTCCTTTGTTGGCATTTTTAAAAAACATGCTGATGCTAACAAAGATTATACATCAACCAGATTGATTTTTCAGAGGAAAAATGTCTTTTCCTCCAAAAGAAGAGTTAAATTAATAGTAACTTAAGCTGTGTAGCATGGTGGAAATCAGTAACACTTTTACAGTTCTATTTTCATATACATGTACTTTTAAGATATAAAATGTAGCTATGTATTCCTCTCATCAGTTTCTTTTTATCATTTTTTAGAGTCTTTTACCCTTGAAGTAACTTGATATATTTGTATTGTTATTTCAGTAAAGCATATCAGGATGGCAAAAATAGCATCATAGAATTAATAATACAGACAAAGAAATAGTGAGATCATTAAAACCTCAGTTCCTTCTGTAGTTTTAACTTCAAGAGTCATGATGCAGACTTTTGTTTATAATTAGTCACTCTGATAAAAAGTTTATAGATCGAATTTTTTATATGATTTGTTTTTATTTTTTAGAGAAATATGTAGTAATGCATTCCATAAATAATAACATGGGCTTAAAGATAGAATTTTTTTTATTTTATGCACATTCTTTTAGTAATAATACAATATGTAAGATACAGATTTTGTTGTAATGATAGTTCTGTAATCCATGTTTTTCCTTCTCTTTGAATAAAAACTCTAAATTCTACATAATTTGTAATTTATTTTCATCTATATTGTTGAGCTTTGTGAATTTACCTTTGGGTGAGGTATCCTGATATTTTTAACAAAAAGCACTCGTAGAGTATCTCTTCAGATAGATTATTCCAGGAAAGAGAGGAAGATTTGCTGTGTTATTTGACATGTTGTGAGTGATGAATGAGCTAAATAACAAAGGCAAATGAAAGAGAGATAACAAACTTGAAGATTTGCAGAGGTTGTAGTCCAGTTAAGTGTGGCAGCACTAGATTATCTAAGTTTAACAGTATTTGTCCAGGCTGAGGCCAAAGAATTTGGAGCTATTTTCAGATGCAAATAGTGCGCTTATTTTAGAAGCATGTTTGACCATTACGTGACATGTTTTGGCAACTTTTCATAGCATCTGGGTCTCATCTAAATAGGTATATTTGGGATTGTTGTAGATGCATGTTTTCCCTATTCAATTATTAGACTGAAATTTGCTGTTTACAATGAGGTGGCCATACATACGTTAGAATTCTGGGTGGTTGGGGTCTAGATGCAGAAGAGTTATGCTAGTATACTGGCTAGGCTGGGTTTCCCAGGTGGCACAGTGGTAAGGAACCTGCCTGCCAGTGCAGAGGATATCAGAGACACAGGTTCAATCCCTGGGTTGGGAAGATCCCCTGGAGTAGGAAATGGCAATCCACTTCAGTTTTCTTGCCTGGAAAATTCCAATGGCAGAGGAGCCTGGTGGATCCCAGCTGGTGGGGTTACAAAGAGTTGGACATGACTGAGCAAGAACACTCTGGCTAGACTGTGTGGCTAGGCTACTGTTTTCTTTTCTAAACCACCACTGCAACAGTGTATCTTAATGCATTTTTAGGTAAAACATCTAAATGAGGAGTTCCCCTCCCTCCCTGAGTTTGGTAACTACCAATTATGTATTAAAAATGTTTACTTATAAAAGATGTCCTTGTTTTGCTGAACACATTTTGAAATGTTCCTGACTTTAATGACTTCCTTTCTGTTCCATACTTGGAGTTCGCTCACAGCTACATGCCTTTGTAATTATCTTCTAGATTTCATGTTCATGTCTAGTTAAAGTTTTATTATTATTCACAAGCTATAAATTATATGTTCATATGTTTAAATTACTTTCTCTTTGATTACTTACATTAGTTATGGGCAAGTAAAAATATGACTGATGACGAAATTCTGCCACAAAATGGTATTCCCCTCCTGACCAGCTACAACTTTATTGAATGGAAATTCTTAATTGTTTTCTAAATACTTGGGATTAAAATGTATTACTACTGGTCATAGGGAAGACATTATTTGAATATAAAATACTTTCTTCTTTTTCATATCTGGGAGCAGAATTGCCCCCTGTTTAATTGGACAGCTTCATTGTTCTTCTTCAGTATTGACAGCTCTTAAGAACCATCTTGTAGGTTGTTGTACAGGAGGACAAATAATTTTCTCCCTACCATTCTTAGTTCTTAGCTGAGACCCTCATAATAAAAGATGGATTACAAGAGAAACAAATAGAAGTTTATTAACATGTGTACCTTGTGTACCCATGGAAGATACTCAGGGGAAAATGAGGAGCTCAGAGTGGTAGCTTTAGAATTCAGGATTAGATACCGCTCAATTCAAGAAAAGCAGAGGAAGGTGATACAGGCCTCTCAGGGGAGATACGTGATTTTTAAGAGAGATGAATAGGCCTTAGAAGAATAGATAGGAGCGATGATAACCTTTGAGGAACTTTGGGTACACTGTCTGCTTCTAGTCTTCTTTTCTGTGCTAAGAGCCAGTCCTCTCTGATGAAACTCCTGGGGAGGAGATTTATGACAGTTGAGTTCCTTTGGGAGGATCTGTCTTTAGGCGGAGAGTGGAGTTCAGAGAAAGCCTCTCCCTGCATTGGCTGGATTTCAACTGCCTACCGCTCAAAATAATTAACATGTCATTAATTATGGTGGCATGTTGATGAGCTCCTACAGTTGTGTTTTGGAGTGGCATGTTCTGCTGCCCTTCATTGCCAACTCTGTTTTTGCATCCTTGGTGTACAGTATTGACTTCACCTGATCTTTCTCTCTCAATTATTTGTCAATGTAAAATGGTACCATAGTGATGAACAGGTAGGAAATTATAGCCGAGGCAGTGCATTGTCTCATCCACAGTGCATCTTTGAGTACTTACACATTTTCCCCAGGCAGGCAAGACCTTGATTTTACCGCAGTCTTTCTTTGAGGTAGAAAAATAAAGTTTAAGCCCATGGCGTTTAGGTATACATTTTGTTTTTGTTAAGTTAGTATTGCATTTTGTGGATATGGCACAGTTTATCCATTTATCAGTTAATGGTTTGTTTCCAGTTTGGAGTGATGAAGTGTTTGCCTGTAGGTCTTTGTAGACATACATTTTTCACTTCTTTTGATTAGACACCAAATTCAGTTCCCCATTTAATTAGCTTTGTACCCCTTATGAAAGTTAGTTGACCAAATGAAATAAGTCAGAGGAAGACAAATACCATATAATGTCACTTACATGTAGAATCTAAAAATGCCAAACTTATAGAAATAAAAACTAGAGTAGTGGTTACCAGAGGTTAGGGCGGTGGGGAGATGGGAAGATGTAGGTCAAAGGATACAAACTTCCAATTTGCTATAAATTATATTAAAAATAAAATTTCATCAGTTTCTTTTCTGTATATCTTAAGTAATGTAGTTGTTTATATAGTGTGCAAAATCATAAAGGTACAGTAGCTGCCTTGCTATGATTTTAATAACTCTTACTAGGTGTTTCAAATTGTGTTCTATAAGTTCATTTAGAATAGCATACACTAAGGCCTCATTATAAAAGCCTTAAAAGGTAACATGTTTCCATAATTGTCATTTTCAGTGTAGGGCAGATATAAACAGATTTTTAAATTGCATGTAACTCTACCTGCAGCATTTGGTTGTTAGGATTCATTCTCTTTTTTGAACTATTTTAATGAGTCAGGATTAAGGCTTCCCTGGTGGCTTAGATGGTAAAGAATCTGCCTGCAATGTAGGAGACCTGGGTTTGATCCCTGGGTTGGGAAGATCCCCTGGTGGAGGGCATGGCAACCCACTCCCGTATTCTTGTCTGGAGAATTCCCATGGCAGAGGAGCCTGGCGGGCTATAGTCCATGGGGTGGCAGAGTCCGACACGACTGAGCGACTAATTACACACCGCCTGCAGCATTTGGTTGTCATGATTCATTCTCATTTTTAGACTATTTTATGAATCAGGATTGAAGTTTAGTAAGAAGATTGCCATGCAACTGGTTTGGTAATTGTTTAATTGTCTTAATTACAGAGAAAGGTTTCCTTTCCTTTCTTCCTATTTGCTCAATTTTCTAAAGGGTTTAGATCAAGGAAGGTACAAATTGGAAGAATAAAGTCTCATATTTTGTTTTATATATATTCATAAATGTGTCTGGCAAGTATTGGATTGGCCAAAAAGTTCATTCAAGTTTTTCCATACACCGTTACAGAAAAACCTGAATGAAATTTTTGGCCAACTCAATACTTCAGCAGTCCATCTTGTCAATAGATGAAGTGCTATAAACCAAGTATATTGTTGATTGCTTTTCTACTGCAGACCTACTTTTTTCTTTTCTTTACTTCTTTCTTGATGCCAAGAAGTTTTATAAAATAAGAAGAGACTTCTTAGGAAGTTGTCAACCATGGGGAAAATTTTTAGCAGCTAACTTGTGGAAGAATAGAATAATTCATGTCATCTTGTAAATGTCATCATGTATTGTCTAGGCACTTGTCTTACTGAAATAAGTACAAGATGTGTAAAGTAAAGCATAGCTTAAAATATCGTGGTATAGGTCTTTCCTGACTTGTAATCCTCAATGGAGGAAACTTTTTTAGATCCTTGGAAGAGGATACCGTAGATGCTCAAGCTGTCTTAGAAGTTTTCTGTTAGGCATGAAAATGATATACAAAAACCAGTATTTAAAATATCTGTAACATGTTACCAGGAGATTAATATTTAATTCAATATATAAATTAAATATATATTCACTTTTATTCTACAAATGTAATAATTATAGCACAAACAGTTTACCATATCATTCTGATAATTTCCACAACTTATGTTGAGTTTTAGAATTATTAATATGGTCTTAGTTGTTACCACTTTTAATGAATTCCTGTTTGAACTACAGTTTGACTAAATTGCATGAAATGACTACCCATTAAATTGATAGTCACTGGAAAAGGTCAGTTTTCATTCCAATCCCAAAGAAAGGCAATGCTAAAGAATGCTCAAACTACTACACAATTGCACTCATCTCACATGCTAGTAACCTGGTGGCTCAGAGGTTAAAGCGTCTGCTTGGAATATGGGAGACCCGAGTTTGATCCCTGGGTCGGGAAGATCCCCTGGAGAAGGAAAATGGCAACCCACTCCAGTACTCTTGCCTGGAGAATCCCATGGAGGGAGGAGCCTGGTAGGCTACAGTCCATGGGGTCGCAAAGAGTTGGACACGAGTGAGCAACTTCACTTTCACACGCTAGTAAAATAATTCTACAAGCAGGCTTCAGCAATATGTGAACCGTGAACTTCCAGATGTTCAAGCTGGTTTTAGAAAAGGCAGAGGAACCAGAGATCAAATTGCCAACATCTGCTGGATCATTGAAAAAGCAAGAGAGTTCCAGAAAAACATTTATTTCTGCTTTATTGACTATGCCAAAGCCTTTGACTGTGTGGATCACAATAAACTGTGGAAAATTCTGAAAGAGATGGGAATACCAGACCACCTGATCTGCCTCTTGAGAAATCTGTATGCAGGTCAGGAAGCAACAGTTAGAACTGGACATGGAACAACAGACTGGTTCCAGATAGGAAAAGGAGTACGTCAAGGCTGTATATTGTCACCCTCTTTATTTAACTTATATGCAGAGTACATCATGAAAAACGCTGGGCTGGAAGAAGCACAAGCTGGAATCAAGATTGCCGGGAGAAATATCAATCACCTCAGATATGCAGATGACACCACCCTTATGGCAGAAAATGAAGAGGAACTAAAAAGCCTCTTGATTAAAGTGAAAGAGGAGAGTGAAAAAGTTGGCTTAAAGCTCAACATTCAGAAAACGAAGATCATGGCATCCGGTCCCATCACTTCATGGGAAATAGATGGGGAAACAGTGTCAGACTTTATTTTTTTTGGCTCCAAAATCATTGCAGATGGTGATTGCAGCCATGAAATTAAAAGACACTCCTTGGAAGGAAAGTTATGACCAATCTAGATAGCATATTGAAAAGCAGAGACATTACTTTGCCCACAAAGGTCCGTCTAGTCAGGGCTATGGTATTTCCAGTGGTCATGTTGGATGTGAGAGTTGGACTGTGAAGAAGACTGAGTGGGCTGAGTGCCAAAGAATTGATGCTTTAGAACTGTGGTGTTGGAGAAGACTCTTGCGAGTCCCTTGGAAGGACTGATGCTAAAGCTGAAACTCCAGTACTTTGGCCACCTCATGCGAAGAGTTGACTCATTGGAAAAGACTGATCTCTCATCTGATGCTGGGAGGGCTTGGGGGCAGGAGGAGAAGGGGACGACAGAGGATGAGATGGCTGGATGGCATCACCGACTCGATGGACATGAGTTTGAGTGAACTCCGGGAGTTGGTGATGGACAGGGAGGCCTGGCGTGCCGCGATTCATGGGGTCACAAAGAGTCGGACACCACTGAGTGACTGGACTTAACTGAACTGAAGTAACATGGAGTTGTAATAAGCAGAGACTTTCGCTTAATATCAGCAATATTGTTTATAGTGCTTAATTGTCTCAAGTTTTTAAGAGCAGTTACTGTCAAACATTTTTTCCAGCTCCTATGATATGAAATTTGAAATACCTTCTTGGTCAGCTGGGCCATAATAGAAAGAGTGAGACGGTGTGGTACTTTTTTGCTAGACTGCCTGTATTTGAATCCTGGCTCTGGCCGCTACATATAAGCTGGTAGATAGTGTTGAAATGGGAGAATTTTGAGAGACTGATTAGCAGAAACCAGCCAGTCAGGAAGGATGCCATGAGTGGTGTCCTGAAGGCCCCCATTTATGCCAGGAAGTAACTCTTTGTTGGGTGATGGAAAACTCTGAGGAGTGGCCTAAGTAGTGGATAGGACATTCAGGGGTTTGAAAGTGTTAGTCACTGAGTTATGTCTGACTCTGCGACCCCGTGGACTGTGGCTTCAGGCAAGAATACTGGAGTGGGTTTCTATCTTCTCCAGGGGCTCTTCCTGACCCAGGGATTGAACCTGGGTCTCCTGCATTGCAGGGAGAATCTTTACCATCTAGCCACCAGGGAAGCCCTTCCAAGGTGTTTGGGCAGCATCTATTTTCAACCACAGTGAAAATGCTTCAGTACTGCAACAACTAATATATCCATACTGGCCCATGTTCGCCCAGTGTCAACCTGAGTTGTATATTAGGCAGAAGAAAGAATGAAATTCAAAAACTAAATCTCTGACTAACCTGTCTCTATAACCCTGTGTGTCATCTCAACTCCAAATATCTGCCCATTTGACAAAGTGAAGTACCCTGTTATCACCTGGTTTCTACCATTCTTAGTCTGTTCATCTGCTGCTGCCTGAAACATCCTGTCCTTGTATACTTGACAGGCATTTTAAAGGTTTAATCTAGGACTAGTTGATGTCACCCAGTTACTGGTTTATTCAGAAGCAAGTCTTGTCAGTAGATCTTTGGAAAGCAAAGGATAAAGATATTGCTGCAAGTTTGAATTCCTTGATAGTTGCTTTTTGGTGTTCATGTAGCATCTCTTAGCTTGCCAAGGAATTTGTGTTCCTCTTTGATTTACCAATTGTATTAGTTTCTTAGAGCTGCCATAACAGACAAACAAGGTAGCTTACACAACAGAAATTTATGTCTCACAGTTCTGGAGGTTAAAAGTTCAGAATCAAGGTGTCAGCAGAATGCATTCCTTCTGAGGGCTGTGAATAAAAGTCTGTTTCAGGCTGTTTCTAGTGATTTTCTGGCAATCATGTTATGTTCATCTCTTTACACAGTCTTCCCTCTGTGCATGTCTGTGTTCACATTTCCCCTTTTGTGTTAGTCTAATGACTTCATCTTGACTTTATCTGTAGAGTCTGTATTTCTAAATGAGGCTCCATTCTGAGGTATTAGGGGTTAGAACTTCAGCATCATTTTGAGGAGTCAGTTCAGCCAGTACCACCAGTATTAAAATTTTAATTTTGTTTCAGTGATAGAAGTTTGAAGATATGTTAAATTGGTTTTGTTGTTGTTTGTGTTGTTTAAATATCTTAAATATTTTTAAAAGTCTATACATTTTTTTTTCTAAATGATACACTAGAGAGCGGCAGTCATCTAGATTATCTGATTAATAGTTATTTTCTATGGATATATTTACTGCTTTGGGAAAATACTTTAGCTTTTGAAATTTTAATGTAATTAAAGGATGATGTGGAATGACAATTTCAAGATGTGGAAACGCTTCTGGTAATACATATACATTCTAGTCTAGCCTTACTGTGCTCCTTCCTTAGGCAATGGTTCATTTTCTTATTTGCAGAAAGCTTCCACAAGATAACGAGACCAACATCTTACATTTAGTATTATAATGTGTTCTGTTGTCTACCAATTCTTGATTAGATTTGTACATTTACTTTAGAACTTCCTTGAAATTCTTCATGTTATGTTGTATTCACAGGTGTAATTTAAGTTTTTTATGAAAATCATTGGGAAAATACTAGATGACATATAAATATTCCCTTTAGCCACTTCTGACGTACTAATAGCGTAAACATGTTTGTGCAGGTTTTGTCTGGATCATCTCGTCAAAGTTATTCACCTCCCGGCTATCAAGATTTCAGTAAGTGGGAATCAGTGCTGAAAATAAAAGAAGGACTACTAAGGCAGAAAGAGATTGTAATTGATCGGTGAGTCATTTTTTTTTTAATTATTACTGAGTATTTCAGGCATGCAGAAGTGTAGATTAATAAAGCAAGTATCTTTGTACCTACCACTTAGAGTTTAAGAAATAGAACCTTACAAGGACATTGAAGTCTCATGTCTGTCTATTCCCAGTCCCAGACATTTCCAAAATTTTGCCTATCTGAGTACCAAAGCTCTGAAAAAAAAAAATTATTTTAAACAGAATAGACTCCTGATTATTCTGAGCAATAAATCTTAATATTAATTATTTATGATCTATATTGATTCTACATCATTTATGTATACTTTGGGGATAATTAAACCTGTTGCCTATCATGGTAATTGGAAGATAGCTTGAGAAGGCATTTTTTCTTAATCAATGCTAGTTACTACTTATTTTCATGTGCTTTTATGAGATAAAGTACTAGGTATTTTAATCTTAAAATTAAATCCTTATTCAAACCTTTAAATATATTTAATAGTTGAAATTTCAAAAGATTTTGCTTAGAAACTTAATGTTAAGCATGATCTGCTGGAATATGAACTAGTGCACAGACCTTCTGACTTCCTTACTCTCCAGTATGTTCTCAACCATCTTGAACAGAGCCTGGCATGTAGTACCTGTGCTTAGTGCTTGATAACGTCCATATTAGTATTTATTTATTTATTTGTATTCATTTAAATGAATGAAGATTGCAAGAGATTGTTACAATTGATTTTATGAAAAACTATCTTAAAATATTAGATGTTTCTAGTATAAGTGAATTTTATGTATAAGTATAGACACAGTTCAGAGAAGGCAATGGCACCCCACTCCAGTACTCTTGCCTGGAAAATCCCATGGACGGAGGAGCCTGGTGGGCTGCAGTGCATGGGATCGCGAAGAGTCAGACACGACTGAGCGACTTCACTTTCACTTTTCACTTTCATGCATTGGAGAAGGAAATGGCAACCCACTCCAGTGTTCTTGCCTGGAGAATCCCAGGGACGGGGAAGCCTGGTGGGCTGCCATCTGTGGGGTCGCACAGAGTTGGATATGACTGAAGCGACTTAGCAGCAGCAGCAGCATTGGATATATATTTTTAATACTTAATTTATTGTATATACTCGAAATTAATGCTGTTTTTAAACAGACCAAAATTCAGACTTTCATTAATATGAATTGATTTGTCCTCAATGAGAATCACTCAGCTTTTATTATTATTTAGACACCATTATACCATTCTATTGAGTATAAGTTAATAGATGTCTTAGTTCATTTGGGCTGCTATAACAAAATACCGTAGACTGGGTAGCTTATTATTGTTCAGTTACGCAGTCATGTCGGACTCTTTGTGACCCCATGGACTGTAGCACGCTAGTCTTTCTCATCCTTCACCATCTCCCAGAGTTTGCTCAAACTCATGTCCATTGAGTCGGTAATGCCATCCAACCATCTCGTCCTCTGTCATCCCCTTCTCCTCCTGCCTTCAGTTTTTTCCAGCATCACTGTACAGGAGGCACTGATGAAAACCATCCCCAAGAAAAAGAAATGCAAAGAGGCAAAATGGTAGTCTAAGGAGGCCTTACAAATAGCTGAGAGAAGAAGAATCGTGAAAGGCAAAGGAGAAAAGGAAAGATATACCCATCTGAATGCAGAGTTCCAGAGAATAGCAAGGAGAGATCAGAATGCCTTTTTAAATGAACAATGCAAAGAAATAGAGGAAAATAATAGAATGCTTATAGACAATAACCATTTATTTCTCCCACTTCTAGAGGCTGGGAAGTCCAAGGCACTGGCCCATTCAGTGAGAATCTGGTGAGAGCCAACTTCCTGGTTCATAGATGGCCATCTTCTTGCTGTAGCCTCATGTGGTGAAAGGGGCAAGGGAGCTCTCCAGAGCTGCTTTTGTCGTGATGCTAATTGCGTTTGTGAGAACTCGGTCTTCATGACCTAATCACTTCCCAAAGACCCTCCACCTCCACCTTCTGTACCACATGTTGGGCGTTAGGATTTAATGTATGAATCTCAGGGAAGGCTCCCAGCGTTCAGTCTATGAAAGTAAGAAATACAGACAGTTATTAATATAGTCTATTAAATATATTTATCAATTTTGTATATATAGAAGGATACTAAGGAAATAATCCAAAATCATTCAGAGTTGCTCAGTTGGCCAATTCTTGTTTTAATTAAAATTTTTTTTATTGAAGTATAAATGATTACAATGTATAGGTAATACAGCTAAATGATTCATATATATCTGTATGTGTATATATATATTCATACATATTTATATATAAATCTTTTCAGATTGTTTTATCATGTAGGTTTGTTACAAAATATTGAGTATAGTTCTTTCTGCTATGCTGTAGGCCCTTATATATGTATGTGGTGGCTCAGATGATAAAGAATCTGCCTACAGTGCAGGAAATGTGGGTTCAACCCCTGGATTGGGAAGATCCCCTGGAGAAGGAAATGGCAACCCACTCCAGTATTTCTTGCCTGGACAATTCCATGGACAGAGAAACCTGGTGGGCTACAGTCCATGGGGTCACAAAGAGTCATACACAACTCAGCAACTAACACCATACACTGTGTTACTCTAGTTTTTAATTTATCCATCCCCACCATCTTTCCCGTTTGGTAGCCATAAGTTTGTTTTCTATGTCTGTGAGTTTCTGTTTTGTAAATAAGTTCCATTTGTATCATATTTTAGATTCCACGTATAAATGATATCATTTTTTTTTACTGTAAAATATTTATCTTGGACTGACTTAGTATGATAATCTCTATATTCATTCATGTTGCTGCAAATGGCATTATTTCATTCTTTTTTATGGCTGCATAATATTGTGTTGTTTATGGGTACCACATCTTTATCCATTCATCTGTTGGTGGACATTTAGGTTGTTCCCATGTCTTGGCCATTGTAAATAGTGTTGCAGTGAACATTGGGGTGCATATCTTTTCAAGTTATAGTTTTCTCCAGATATATGGCCAGGAATGGGATGGCAGGATCATATGGTAGCTCCACTTTGCATTTTTTAAGGAACCTCCATACTGTTCTCCATAGTAGCTGTACCAATTTTCATTCCCACCAACAGTATAGGAAGGTTCCCTTTTCTCCACACCCTCTCCAGCATTTATTATTTGTAGACTTTTTGTTGATGGCCATTCTCACTGGTGTGAGGTCATACCTAATTGTAGTTTTGATTTGCATTTCTCTAATAATTAGCAATGTTGAGCATCTTTTCATGTATCTTTTGGCCATCTGTGTGTCTTCTTTGGAGAATTGTCTATTTATATCTTCTGCATTGTCATGAGTAGGAGTTGGCTGGTCTAGGCTAGCCTCACCTGGATGGCTTGTATGCTCCCATACAAGCATCTGCAGGGTTCCGTTATCCTGCAGTATTCTAGCTAGGGTTTGTTTGTAGGGTGGCTGGGTGAAGTCAAAGAGAAGATGAAGCACACTCAGTCTCTTGGAGATTAGGCTCAGAAATGGCACAGAATCACTTCCTCTATGTTCTGATTGATCATAAGGCCAGGAGACTTCACCTGTGGACAGAAGGAACAAAAGGTGTGTAAGTAATATAGGGAAGGGAATAATTATGGATGTTTTTGTGAATCATACACCGCACCCAATGTCTTAAATAATGTTCGATATTTTACAAGTCTGTTATAAAATTTGTGATGATTAATGCATTTGATATTGTATAAGACAGAGAAAGAAAAAGTAGCTCCTCTTTCTGTAGCAATAGAATCAGAATTTAAAAGCAAAAAATGTTCAAGTATAAAAATCTTTATATAACAAATATAGTACTAAAAATGAGAACAAAATAATAGTATATTTTTTCTAGGAACCAGATTAGAGTAATGGCCTTTAAAATTGTGATAACACATACAGAGGCTATTTCAGAGAGTGAGATGACAAGATTTAGTTTCTTAATGGATGAAGCTAGGAGTAAAGATGCCAAACTTTTCTATTTTGGAATATGGTGTGGTTGATGATACCTTTAAAGTCACTTAACTAAAAATTCTACACTGGATATTATTCCTGAAAATACCAAGTTGTTCATGATTGCATGAGAAAAAAAATTTTTTACCATGCCTATAGCTTTTATAGATTTTGGTTAATTAGATCAAAGAAGATCAAATGTTAAGGAAAATTAGCTGCTATAGAAACTGTTCTTATGGTTACCAGTGGGAAATGATCAGAGCGATAGATTGAAAGTTTGGAATTGACATAGATGTATTTTTAAAATAGGTAACCGACAAGGACCTACTGTATATGGCACAGGGAAATCTGTTCAATATTCTGTAATAACCTAAATGGGAAAAGAATTTGGAAAAGAATGTACATTTATATATGTAACTAAATCACTTTGCTGTACACCTGGAACTAATAGAGCATTGTTAATCAACTATACTCCAATATAAAATAAAATTGTTTTAAAAAGTAAGAAAAAGAAACTGTTCTTAAGTGTCCCCATCTTATGAGAAAAAAGCACATAGTTTAATTGCAAAAGCAACTCAAAGGAGGAAAGCTGGTTTCCTAATTCTTTATACTCGATACTAATCATTTAGGTCATTCTGAATAAGATACTTGACCTTTTGCAAATTGATTGTCTCGTCTGCCTGGGTACAAGGAGTTTCACTACTTAAGCAAAAAGTGAGGTTTTCGAAGATCACTGTTTTAGGCAACTCCCCTCTCCCACCTAGCTGTACAGCATGAGGATTAAATGAATGAATGTGTGTAAAAAGTCTTAATCCTGTCTGATGCACAGTGGCCATTTAACAAAGAGTAGCCTCATTATATGTGTTTTGTGTATATAATAGTTATATTTATGTAATTGTCTTTCCTCAGTGGATTCTGAGCTCCTTCACAGAAGAGAGTTTCAAGTATATTTTATTATTCATAATAGAAACTCACTAAATATTTGTTCAGAGGAAATAGCCTCATTTTAATGAAAAAGAAGCTAAGGTTTTTGGTTAATCTATGCTGTTGCTGATACTCATGGTTCTTATAATGGTTTACACTTAGAAGTTGCTTGGCTCCTGCCACTGAATTGAACAGATAAAATAGAAGGTGCACTGGAACCTGATTCAGAGAGGAAACCTGCTACGCTCAGTGGAGATAGCTGAGTTAATGTTATTAGTAAATGATACTATCAGCACAGAGGAGAATCTTATTCTGTCATTACTTGCAATTTCCAACATAGTACCTACAAATCTTCTTAAAATTGTCCAATATTAAGAAATCTGACTAGCCACTGTTTCGGGGTTCTTCGGAAGGAGACTAAATCTTTCAGTTCAGTTCAGTCGTTCAGTCATGTCTGACTGTTCGCAAACCCCATAGACAACAGCACGCCAGGCCTCCCTGTCCATCACCAACTCTGAAGTCTACTCAAACTCATCTCCATCGAGTCGGTGATGTCATCCAACCATCTCATCCTCTGTCGTCCCCTTCTCCTCCTGCCCTCAATCTTTCCCAGCATCCGGATCTTTTCAGATGAGTCAGCTCTTCACATCAGGTGGCCAAAGTATTGGAGTTTCAGCTTCAGCATCAGTCTGTCCAGTGAACATTCAGGACTGATCTCCTTTAGGATGGACTGGTTGGATCTCCTTGCAGTCCAAGGGACTCTCAAGAGTCTTCTCCAACACCACAGTTCAAAAGCATCAATTCTTCAGCACTCAGCTTCCTTTATAGTCCAACTCTCACATCCATACATGACCACTGGAAAAACCATAGCTTTGACAAGATAGACCTTTGTTGGCAAAGTAATGTCTCTGCTTTTTAATATGCTGTCTAGGTTGGTCATAACTTTTCATCCAAGGAGTAAGCATCTTTTTATTTCATGGTTACAGTCACCATCTGCAGTGATTTTTGGAGCCCCCCAAAATAAAGTCAGCCACTGTTTCCTTATCTATTTGCCATGAAGTGATGGGACCAGATGCCATGATTTTTGTTTTCTGAATGTTGAGCTTTAAGCCAACCTTTTCACTCTCCTCTTTCACTTTCATCAAGAGGCTTTTTAGTTCCTCTTCACTTTCTACCATAAGTGTGGTGTCATCTATATATCTGAGGTTATTGATATGTCTCCTGGCAGTCTTGATTCCAGCATGTGCTGCATCCAGCCCAGCGTTTCTCATGATATACTCTGCATATAAGTTAAATAAGCAGGGTGACAATATATAGGTCTTTTGTATTCATGAGCCCTAGAACACACCTGCATTTATACTAATGAGGTGATTCTTGAGCCCTGAATTTCTGCTTCCGGACCTGGGCTGTTCACCAGAGAGACCAACGCTGTGGTCAGAGGGTTGGGTCTTGGAGCTAGTTCAGCCTCCAGGACTGGAGATTGAATTCAGTCACACAGCTGGTGATTTAATCGGTCATGCCCATGCAGTGAAATTCTATAATAAAAATTTGGGGAACTCACCAGATTTGTGGCCAGTTGGCTAAAAGTGGGTGACCTGGGATCCCACTTGCCTGGCATCTGAAGTGAGGCTTTCTTGCTGGGGACTCTGCCCGAAGAGTTGTGAAATCCAGTGCTAAGTTACAGTGTTTGGTGTCTGAATGGAGTTTCACACAGTATAGCAGTTGGCCTTGAAACGAAATAGATTTAGAAATTGATTTTACGATGCTATATACCTAGGTTCTTTTAAACTGCCAGTGAGTCTGTTCTGGTTCGGGAGCACTGGTTTGGGACCCTGTGACGAGACCTAAAAGGCGTGAGAGCAGGTGCTGTCCACGTGCCATAGAGGTGGCTCTGAGGTTCCACAATGCCACCCCAGGTGCCCTGCACCAGGGCCTGGAGCGGAACCTACGTGTCCCATGCCCCGGCCGCTCCCAGCCCACTCTGGCTAGAGTCTGATGGCAGTGGCAGCGCTAAGGGACCCACCTCAGGAACAGTATAAGCTTTGAAGACGTTGCTGGGTACCTCTCCTGGGAGGAAGGGAGGCTCCTTGATGAGGCTCAGAGATGCCTGTACCTCAGTGTGATGCTGCAGAACTTTGCACTCGTATCTTCACTAGCTAGGGCTTCAGGGACAGTGCTGAAAAGCAGTGGGTAGAAGGATATCTATGCCTTCTTCCTGATGTCAATGACCCAGATAACCATGATGGTGTGATCACTCACCTAGAACCAGACACCTTGGAGTGCAAAGTCAAGTGGGCCTTACGAAGCATCACTGTGAACAAAGCTAATGGAGGTGATGGAATTCCAGCTCAGCTATTTCAAATCCTAAAAGATGATGCTGGTAAAGTGCTGCACTCAATATGCCAGCAAATTTGGAAAACTCAGCAGTGGCCACAGGACTGGAAAAGGTCAGTTTTCATTCCAATCTCAAAGAAAGGCAGTGCCAAAGAATGTTCAAACTACCTCACAATTGTACTCCTTTCACACGCTAGCAAAGTAAGGCTCAAAATTCTGCAAGCTAGACTTCAACAGAACATAAACTGAGAACTTCCAGATGTTCAAGCTGGATTTCGAAAAGGCAGAGGAATCAGATATCAAATTGCCAACATCCATTGATTCATAGGAAAAGCAAGAGAATTCCAGAAAGACATCTATTTCTGCTTCATTGACTACACCAAAGTCTTTGTATGGATCACAACAAACTGTGGAAAATTCTTAAAAAGATGGGAATACCAGACCACCTGACCTGCCTCCTGAGAAACCTGTATGCAGGTCAAAAAGCTACAGTTAGAACTGAACATGGGACAACAGACTTGTTACAAATCGAGAAAGGAGTATGTCAGGCTGTGTATTGTCACCCTGCTTATTTAACTTCTATGCAGAGTACATCACACAAAATGCTGGGCTGGATGAAGCACAAGCTGGAATCAAGATTGCTGGGAGAAATATCAAAATAACCTCATATATGCACATGACACCACCCCTATGGCATAAAGTGAAGAGGAACTAAAGAGCCTCTTGATGAAGGTGAAAGAGGAGAGTGAAAAAGCTGTCTTAAATATCAACATTCAAAAAACCAAGATCATGACATCCAGTCCCATCACTTCATGGCAAATAGATGGGGAAATAACAGAAACAGAGACTTTATTTTCTTGGGCTCCAAAAATCACTGTAGATGCTGACTGCAGCCATGATATTAAAAGACACTTGCTCCATGGAAGAAAAGCTATGACCAACCTAGACAGTATATTAAAAAGCAGAGACATGACTTTGCTGACAAAGGTCCGTCTAGTCAAAGCTATGGTTTTTCCAGTAGTCATGTATGGATGTGAGCGTTGGACCATAAAGAAGGTTGAGCACTGAAGAATTGATGCTTTTGAACTGTGATGTAGAAGACTCTTGAGAGTCCCTTGGACTGCAAGGAGATCCAACCAGTCCATCCTGAAGGAGATCAGTCCTGAATATTCATTGGAAGGAATGATGCTGAAGCTGAAGCTCCCATACTTTGGCCACTTGATTCGAAGAGCCTACTCCTTAGAAAAGGCTCTGATGGGAAAGATTGAAGGCCAGAGAAGGGGACGACAGTGGATGAGGTGGTTGGATTGCATCACTGACTCAACAGACATGAGTTTGAGCAGGCTCCGGGAGATGATGAAGGACAGGGAGGCCTGGCGTGCTGCAGTCTATGGGGTCATAAAGAGTTGGACATGACTGAGCAACTGAACAATAAATATATCTAGGTATAAACAGCCAAAATAACTTAGAAACACACTATTAAAACTGTATTAAATACTCAAGTAAACTGATAAAAATAATGAAATCTTAATTCAACACTTGTGATAGAGAATAAATATGATATAAATATAATAAATAAATACCCCATCTTGCATTATGGGATCTATCTCAAAATGAAAGCTGTACTATAAATTGCTATGAGCAATATCTCATCTGTTAATTGATCATGTATGTGAAATTAGAGTTAATAACTTTTAATAACCTGATATGTACACATATGCCTTGCTTTAGGAATCTGATCATAAATCCCAGGTTATAAAGCAGGTGAGTTAGAAGGACATTTAGTATGAATTCTATTTTTTAAAAAAATCCACACTATACCAAAGAATTCACCACTGATTTTAAAAGTTTACCTAGCAAAATTATATGATTTACTTCCACATGTAATTAAGTGTGAAACATACACGTTGCTGAAGGCTCAAATGATAGCATTTTTTAGTAATAAAATATTTTTAAATTAAGATATTACATTTTTTAGACATGTTATCACATACTTAATAGTTTATAGTATAATATAAACAAACTAATAAAATTTTACTAGTCTTTGTCTTTCCACCCTCTACCTTTGGTCACCTCTTCTTTTATTTCAATCTGTCTTCCCTCTCTATCTCTTACAACCTCATTATGAGTCTTGTTATTAAATTTTTGATGATTAATGATAATACATATAAAACTCTTAGCATGTTGCCTGACACATTAACAGTTTTCAGATGTTTTAGGAAACATTCTCAAAAGTTACACAATTTGATTAAAGTAAGTTATGATCCACTGAGGAAATATTTGAACTTCAGCGTGTCCGGGTCCAGCATGAGGTGACATTAAAATGAAATTTCAGCGCCATCAAGATATGTAAATCTGCCACCATGTGAGTTCTCCATCCTTAGTGATGTTTCTGCATAGATCATGCAACCTGGATATTGTAGATAAGGTGCAGGCGGAGTACAGCAAGTGAACTACATGATATTTATAAAAAATACCTGTCACTCCTTACAATGAGTTTTTTCTGATGTTTCAATTGGTATTGTGTGTCAAAAAGAATTTGGATGAATGGAAAGAATGATATTAAGATAACGACATTCCAGACTGAGAATTAAACAGTTTGTATACTAGGCAGCAAGAAGAAAGAAAGCAAAGCATGACTTTGTTAGAACCTAGAAAGAGTATTCTACAAAAGATTATGTTCTTTTAAGTAACCAGAAGTACTCAGTATAAACTTTTTTCTATATTTAACATATCTCATGGTACTGTGGTTTAAAAAGATTTCTTCTTATGAATTTTAAGATCATACTTCTAACTCTTAATGCCAAATTAGAATACTGAAAATTCTGCTTTTAATTGTATCAACTTATAAAAGTATGTTTTTTGTAATGTGACCCCAACTTATGTTTTGCAGGCAGAAGCAACAAATTACCCACCTGCATGAAAGAATAAGGGATAATGAATTACGAGCACAGCATGCCATGTTAGGACACTATGTAAACTGTGAGGGTTCTTCCGGGGCTGGTTTACAGGTAAGATTACAAAGGGTTTTGTAGTTATCGTTTTACTAGTCTTGTCAAACATATGCTTAAGCTGTATGATTAGGACATTTGGGGACTAGTAATCTGTTCCTATGGTTCATATTTATATGTGTAGTAAAAGACGTTCCAGTGCTGTTTTCCAGCTGTCCAGTTCACATGCTTTTCCCACACTAACAGGAATTACTATTATCAGTTTCTAGTGTAGCCTCCCAGAGTTGATATTTATTATAACTCACAGATAAATTTATTTTATCCTACACAAAAGATATCAAAATATATAAAATATTCAACATACTACTTTTTTTTTCATATTATATAAAATACAATGACTATTTCCATATCATTACCTAGGCAGCATCCCTTTCCTTTGCTTTTATAGCTGCTTGATTTCCCATTTTATGGAAACAGCATAATTTATCCATCCTATCTTTGCTTGTCAAAATTTGGGTTGTTTCTAATTTGGGACTACTATGCACAATCTTATAAAAGTGAAAATCTATACTCATTAAACAGTAACTCCCCATTTCACTCCCTGACCCATGGCAACTACCATTCTACTTTCTGTCTCTGTCATTTTTAATTACTCCAGGTATCTCATGTTAAATGGAATTATGTAGTATTTGTCTTTTTGTGGCTGGCATATTTCACTTAGCGTAATATCCTCAAGGTTCATCCACATTGTAGCACGTGTCAGAATTTCCTTCCCTGTTAAGGCCAAATAATATCCCATTGGATGCATACCATGTTTCGCTTTTCTACTCATCTTCCAGTGGACATTTGGCTGGATTCCGTATTCTATCTGTAGTGAATAATACCGCTGTGAACATTTTTGCATCATTTATTTGAACATGAATACTACTGGCAAATACTTTATGGTAGTGTGTACTTCTATTTGGTCATTTCCGTTTATATCTTTATTCTTAGAATTAAATCAATTTAAGTGTAATTTTTTCCTCCATTATATTTTTAAACTTGCAGTTTTATTAAAGGCATTGTTATATTAAAATCAGGACATGATAAATGAAGACCAAATAACAGACTTATTTGCGGCAGAGGCACTTAACATAGAGATTCCAGCTTGTTTGTCATACTTCAGTTACTAATACATCAAATAGCTTGTTATTATGTGATGTCATCTAAAAGTCTCTATCATACTGAGATTAATAGTGTTCAGTTATTTGAAAGTGGTATTTCTGTACTACTTAAGTAGTATAATTAGCTTTGATAAGGGTATTTTAATAGAACCATGCAGTTTCCCCTTATAACTTCGTTATTCTGAATAAAGGTTTTACTTGAATTATACAATTAATATTACCAAAAAACATAAAACTCAATATCTGTCTGCAAGCTAAAGAAAATGTTTTTTGACACATAGCATCAGACCAGTAGAGGGCTCTCTAAGTCAGTCTGCAAGGACAGATAGAAATATAAGGAAAATGGGGTTGCTAAAAATATTATAAGAATTTTAAATTATGTGGGGGAATTAAAATATTGTTGAGAAATTCATTTTAAAAGATAAGTGTGAGACTCCTCTGGCGGTCCAGTGGTTAAGACTTCACCTTCCAATGCAGGTTCAATTCCTGGTCAGAGATCTAAGATCCCACATGACTGGTGGCCAAAAAAACCCCCAAAAAACACAGAACAGAAGCAATGTTGTAACAAATTAAGTAAACACTTTAACAATGGTGTACATCAAAACAATCTTTTTAAAAAAAGGTAAGTGCAATTAATAAAAGGGAATGCAAGGAACCCCCTCCAATACTAAATGGATACAATAAATATATAAATTTTTTTCAGTAGATTGATACAGAGTGAATAAAATGGCAAAGGTTTAGAAGTAACAACTAATACAATAAATTCTCCTTAGTGAAGGAAGTTTTTATTTTTCTTTATATTTTATTGAACAAATTTGACATGTAATATGGAATGAGTTTGGGCTTCCCTTGTGGCTCAGAGGGCAAAGAATTCACTTGCAACCCAGATCTGGGTTTCACCCCTGGGTCTGGAACATCCTTTGAAGAAGGGATTGGACACCCACTCCAGTATTCTTGCCTGGAGAATTCCCATGGATAGAGGAGCCTGGCAGGCTACGGTCCATGGGGTCACAGAAGAGTCAGACACGACTAAGTTACTAAGCACACACGCACGGTGTGTTTAAGGTGTATGGCATGTTGCTTTGGTACATTTATATGTAATATGATTGCTATTTTAGTGGTATTTATCACATTACATAATTATAGTACAATATTATTATCTGTATTCATTATACTGTGCATTAACTACTTGTGGCATATTTACTGCTTGTTGAAATTTTACCCTTAAACACCACACTCTTATCCTCTGTGGGTGCTCCACCCCTTCTCATGATCTCTGGTAAGAAGGTTCTCTCTGTTTATTACAGGTTTAATTTATTTAGATTCCACGAATAAGTGGTATCATACAGTACTTGCTTTTCTTTATCTGATTTATCTCATTTAGCATAATGTGCCCAAGATCTGTATATGTGTGAAGATATCCTCCTTTCTCATGGCTGAATAAACTCCATTGTATATTACATCTTTTATCCATTCATACGTTGATGAATGTTGGGATTGTGGCCTTATCTTGGCTGTTGTAAATCAGCTCAGATCAGTCACTCAGTTGTGTCCGACTCTTTGCGACCCCATGCGTCGCAGCACGCCAGGCCTCCCTGTCCATCACCAACTCCCAGAGTTCACTGATACTCCCGTCCATCGAGTCAGTGATGCCATCCAGCCATCTCATCCTCTGTCGTCCCCTTCTCCTCCTGCCCCCAATCCCTCCCAGCATCAGAGTCTTTTCCAGTGAGTCAACTCTTCGCATGAGGTGGCCAAAGTACTGGAGTTTCAGCTTTAGCATCATTCCTTCCAAAGAAATCCCAGGGCTGATCTCCTTCAGAATGGACTGGTTAGATCTCCTATGATAACTATGGGAGTGCATGTATCTTGTAGAAATCATGTTTTCTTCTGGGTGTATATCCAGAGATGAAATTGCTGGATCCTGTGGTAGATTTGTTATTTTATATTTTTGAGGAACCATCATGTTTTCTGTAATGGCCACGCTAATTTATACTCCCACCAACCATGTTTAAGGTCCCCTTTCCACCACATCCTTTCCAGCACCACTTATCTCTTGTCTTCTTTATGATAACCATTCTAACAGGTGGGAGGTAAGATATTATTTTGATTTTGATTTGAATTTCTCTGATAATTAGCATTCCCTGATGTGATGTTGAGCATTTTTTCACATGTCTGTTGGCCATTTTTATTTTCTCTTTGAAAATATGTCTGTTTAGTTCTTCTGCCTATTTTTAAATCAGGTTGTCTTTTGTTAAGTTGAATGAGTCTTTTATATATTTTGGATTTTAACCCCCTTATCTGATACGGGGTTTGTAGAATGTTCTCCCAGTCAGTAGGTTGTCTTTTCATTGTTAATTGTTTCTTTTACTGCACTTCTTTTTTAGTTTGATTAGTCTCATTTGTTGATTTTTGCTTTTGCTGTTTGTCCTTTTGGCATTATGTAAGAAAAAAGTCATTGCCAAGACAAATATCGATGACTTCTAGGAGTTTTATGGTATCAGGTCTTATGTTAATTTTTTGAGTCATGTGATGCAGGGGCCTACTTTCATTGTTCTGCGTGTGTTTCTACAGTTTTCCCAGCACCATACCCACTGGGCGCTCTTGGCCCCTGTTGAATACTAGCAGACATCGTATTTTAGAGTCTAATTCTGGGCTCTCCATTCGGTTTCAGTGGTCAGTGTGTCAGTGCCAGTACCAGTTTTATTATGGTGATTTGTAGGGTAATTTGGAATCTGGAGTGTGATGCTTCTGGTTTTGTTCTTTTTCTCAGTATTGCTTTGGCTGTCCAGAGTCTTTTCTGGATCCTCACAAACTTCAGGATTGTTTATTCTATTTCTGTGAAGAGTAGCAAAGGAATGTTTTCCTTGGATTTATAAACATTACTTTTTATGCACAGCATTTTGTATTTGCACATTTTTGGGGTCCATAACTTGTTCATCCTAACTCCTTAGTATATTTAAAAAAGGAAATTATGCTTTTAATATTCTGTGTATTCTAGGTTTAAAAAGTATATTTTTGAAATAAAATACCTTTTAAATTAATTTACAGATAAAAAATACAACTCTTGAGAAGTAAATGCTGTTTGCCTATTAAAAACTTTGAATAACCTTACAATCAAAATGACCTGAGAACTAGACATTGCCAAATCTCATAGGTGGAAAATGAGAACCAGGTCTTTATCCTAAAATTCAAACTTCCCCAGTTGTTTCAATAGTAGAATTACTAGAACCAAAGAGTGGTTTGTACTTACAATATCTTATACCAAAATTTCAACCTGTAGTTAACAGGCTTGCATGGAAAAAACCCAAATGTGAAAGACCCTTCTTCCTTTTGTTAAAAATTGAAGAAGAAAGGCCAGCACTTGTTATTTGTTGTCTTTCTGATGATAGCCATTCTGCTAGGTATGAGGTCTGTCTCACTGTGGCTTTGATTTGCATTTCCCCAACAATGAGTGATGTTGAACATCTTTTCATGTGCCTGTATGTCTTCTTTGAAAAAATTTTTTCAGGTCCTCTGTCCATTTTTTAATTGGGTTTTTTCTTTTTTTTCCCCTTGATGTTGAGTTGTATGAGTTCTTTATGTATTTTGGATATTAACCTCTTATCAGATGTATCATTTGCCTTTATCTTCTCTCATTCAGATCTTGTCTGACTCTCCCTCAAAGCCTTGCTCATGAAGAGAATAATACATTTGTTCATTTAGCAATTATTTTTAACTCATGTTGTGCTCAGTCACTGCTCTATGAAATAGGGATATAAGAACAATTAAGATGAACAAAAATTCCTGATTTCATGACCCTTACTTTCTGGTTAGGGGAAATACTCTATTAATATTTATTGATATGTATTTATTGGTATGTATTAACTTTATTAGGGATGTCTCATTTACCTGTTAGCTAAAAATGATCACCTGTGAGCTAAAAATGATCACCTGTGAGAAAAGACTTCTTTAGTCTTCATTTCCCCAGAACTTTTACTTCTTTATAATGTACTTTTTACACTCTAATTATGCCTTTTAACCAAATAATAACTACTTTTTATTTAGCTTCTGCTTTGTGCTAAAACTTCGTGTAACTTGGCCATGGTAGGTAATTTGAATTGATCATGGCACATAACTGAGAAGCAGGAGAGCTGGGATTTGCTGAGGTCTGTCATTAAAGGCTTGTGATGCTCTTTGTTCTGTCCCTCATTTCCAATGTCTTTCCATTGGTTCAGGACAAGTAAACTTGTAAAGCCTTGCCTGTGTGTTTCTCTTTCTGAATAGCCACAATATGAGAACACCTCCCTCCAGACTCCATTTTCAGACCAGTCAGCATCCCATTCCCAGCACGAGGAACTTGAGCAAAAGCTTGCATCTACTGAGAAAGAAGTTTTACAGCTCAATCAGTTTCTCAAACAAAGAATAAGCCAATTTAGTGAAGAGAAGAAGAAACTGGAGGAAAAGGTAGGTATTTTTAATAAAGTTAAATAAGGCCAAGGGCATTCCTTCAGCATATGATTTTTTTTTGTTATCTACTGTATGCCAGGTATCTTACCAAGTTTATTATTCTAAAGTGAATAGTTTTACAGTAACTTTGAGAAACCCTGTGCTATCTACAAAAATCCAGGCTTTTTTTTTTTTTTTTTTTTGAGAAACAAAAACACCATTGTATATTATATTATGTCTTTCTAAATAATAGTAAAGCTCTTTTTAGTTGCCTATGCTGAGATTTGACACCAATAACTTTTCTCCTTTTCCTTTTTGGATCCTGTATCTTTGTCATGTGTGGTATGAAGGACTGCTAAATGAAATAAAAGTGGTCTTTCTTTCAGAAGCACATGACTTCAAGTTATTTAAGCTGAAGCCCTTGAATAGAATAAGTAGTGAAAGCCAAATGCCTATATATACACAATGTATCTGTACATTTATTTGACCTTTCTGCCTTTATTATTTTCACATACTTCATCTCATTCCATTATATTGGCTTTAGATTTCTCTTGTTACACTCAACTTACTCTTCTATTAGCTAACCTCCCATTCAGGTGATCTTAAGGCAGTCACCATAATTTTCTGTAGACAAGATTGGCACTATTGATAAGGAACTCATTGATATTTTTGAGTCAGTATAGATATACACGTGTGTATATACACACACACACATGAGCTAAAATTTTTTGTCTTCCCCCCAAAATTTGACATTTTACATGGTAGATAGAAATTGTTGAAAAGCTAGAAGTAAAATTCAAGATAATTTAACTCTTTGTTTGCTGCCTTGGTTCTAATAATAATTTATAAAAAATTAGAGGAAAATACTTTTTCCCTAATTTATTTTGTTCTGATAATTGTATTTAAAATAAAGAAAAATAAATCTGTAAATTTCTTCTAAAATGGGACTCTCCTATTGCTTTCTAGGAATGATGTCAGTATTGTGTAATACCTTCTTGAAAGAAAAATCTTATCTTTTTATAACTGAAATAAGAAAGATTTATTAGCATTGTGTCATTTGATGGCTTCCCTGGTAGCTCAGACAGTAAAGAATCTGCCTGCAATGCAGGAGACCCAGGTTCAGTCCCTGGGTTGGGAAGATCCTCTGGAGAAGGGAATTTACACATTCTAGTATTCTTGCCTGGAAAATTCCATGGACACAGGAGCCTGACGGGCTTCAATCCATAGACTCACAAAGAGTCAGACATGACTCAGTGACTAACACTTTCCCTTTTCTTTTCTTTTCTTTTCATTTTTTGTTGCTGTTGTTCAGTCACTAAGTTATGTCCGACTCTTTGTAACTGCATGGACTGCAGCTTGCCAGACTTCCCTGTCCTTCACCATCTCCTGAAGTTTGCTCAAACTCATGTCCACTGAGTTAGTGATGCCATCCAACCCTCTCATCTGTTGTCCCCTTCTCCCCCTGCCTTCAATCTGTCCCAGCATCAGGGTCTCTTCCAGTGAGTTGGCTCTTGGCCTCAGATGGCCAAAATATTGGAGCTTCAGCATCAGTCTGTCCAATTATTTGAATATTCATGGTTGGTTTCCTTTAAGATTGACTAGTTTGATCTCCTTGCAGTCCAAGGGACTCTAGAGAGTCTTCTTCACCCCAACAGTTTGAAAGCATCAATTCATTTACCCATAGGTAATCACTGGAGTTCAAAATTCAGTGACCTCTATTAATGTGAAACAGAAAACTTGAAAGTTAAATAAACAGAAACCAGAAAATAGAGAACTCATCAGTCAGCACGGTAAAGACAACAAGAAAACTAGATCCAGTAATTATGTGTGGTCAGCTGCTTGTGGTCACAGACAACAGAGATAATGTGTGATCAAGTATTGGCCAAGATCTGTGATCCAGAGCAGCAAGCCTGACATGATAGCAAAGAAGAGAGTTGACCAACCAGAGAAAACGAAGTTACCTAGGATGCCTTTGCATGGTAGAAGACAACATGACTAAATTATTCTAGTGGCTCCTGTCTGAGGTCACAATAATGTCACATTTAAGACAGTTAAACAATCAAGTGTGAATTAGGGAGCATGCAGTAAAAGTAGACTGGTTACTTATGTAACTTACAGGGTCATTTGCTAAGGCAAAAACAGGATTGTGTGGTCTTTTTAGGTCACAACCAGTGCCAACATCCGTAAGTTCTGATAGAGAACAAGTTAAATTGTCACACCAGTACCTTGATTTTAGTCCTAAGAAAGCCCCAGCACATAGTAGGATTTGTCTATTTTACCAGTGTTGCTCCTTACCCAAAGAACTAAGTGGCTCCTAATTTTATTAATGGAATAAATAGATGAAATAGGATGTGATGTTTTTCTAATTGAAATTGTTTTAATAAAAGTTGTTATACATTGGACCTGAAAGAAATTAGATAAAGCACAAAAGAAACTAGATTGTGGCCAAGCATTAGCTTTTATAAAATTTGGAAGAGTAATCCATTATACTACTAATTACTACTTATTTCCATAGTGAATATGAGAAAAGGCTATAAAGTTATTTTAGAACCCTGTAAGCTTGTGAAATAATATTAAATGTCTGAAAGACAGGCAATTTAAAGCAAACATAGTCTAGAGTTTACTTTTTAGGCAACTATTTGTATATGCTTTGTTTTTAATTGACCTTGAGTATGAAAGAGTTGTAGCAGTAGTATCTCTACAGAATCTAAAGATTTGTATATTTCAGGTGGAAAGGCAAAAACAAATAGCACATAAAAATCTGAGGTTCAACCTGTACAAATTGGGATTTACTAGTATTATGAATTGTATATGTTCTCTAGTAGGTGTTCAGTTAACGTATTTCATCAGTGCTAGGGTGGCATTAATGATAAGGTACGTTTTTATTTTATATAATTTTTGGAAGGAAAATACGCTGCAAGTTCAGTTTGACACAGTGCTTTAGCAACAGTCTTGCTTGAGCTATGGGTTACTCTCACTAGTCCCATTATTTGTTCTTAAGTATTTGATCATTTTGGTAAGTGTCCTGGCTTTGATTGCATTGCTTTATTTAGTACACGATAAGCAATTCCTTTGTAAGTAACAAAACAGCTTTAATTACTTATAGATATCTCCTTTTCTTAATTCACATAAAACATTGCACATAACTTTGCAAGAAATAAAGTAAAATCATCATTCCAGAGATGAATACTTGCTTAACTGATTTCAGAATTATGCCCTGAAACTGTTTCTGTTTTTCTGGGTACCAAGACAGAAACAATGCCAAAATAAATTGGTTTTTCAATGCCAAACTATAATGTAACATTTCAAAAGTATTTTAAATGTCATTTAAACTTAGCACTATTTCAACTTGTACATAATACTGTTGAAATGACATATGAATAGTCTTGACTAAATTTGCACATATACAGACAGTAAAATCTATATCATTCATGCAGCCTGGCTAACTGCAGTTTATAGGACATCATCATTTGTAAAGCAAATAAACATTCCCAAACTCTTAATTTCAGTGATATGAGAATTTGCAAAAATGTGAATCTTAGAATTTATGAAATAAGGTAACTCATACGTAAGTTGGAAGTGATGTTAGCTATATCTGAAACTGCTGGAGAATTCAGTGATGCCTAAGATTAGGATGTTTATATAATAACAATAATATTATTATTTTTTGACACGAAACCACTAAAGATTCTTAATCTTTTTCTTTAGCTTAAAACCAGAGATAGATACATTAGTAGCTTGAAGAAGAAATGCCAGAAGGAGTCTGAACAGAATAAAGAAAAGCAGAGAAGAATTGAGACCTTGGAAAAGTATCTGGCTGATCTTCCAACTCTTGATGATGTGCAGAGTCAGAGTCTACAGGTAACGTGAAATAAAATGCTGATCTTTAAATGGCAGAAAACATATTCTTTTTTGAATTGACTCTTTTGACATCTGAAATTTATAGTTTTTCATTCATTTTGTATTAACATTTTGGGTTGTATATTTAGCTAATTGTAAGTTAAATCTGTGTGCTTACTTGCTGTTTTTAGGATTAACTTTAATTAGAAACTTTGTTCATTTAAGCATGAATAGCTCTTTCTTGTTCTTAATTAATACGTGGTTTCCTGCCAATGAACCTGTGTCTTAACTCTCTCACTGTTCTACTCTATAGTTTCTAAGCCACTGACACCCCACTCCATGCACACACCACATGCTCCTCAGTTCTGACTTTCCCCAGTATTCTCTGGGAGCCACCGAGGCTTAACAAGACCTTTTTGGACTATCTTTCTAGATACTTGTCTTGTTTTCATCATTCTTCTTAATCTTTCCATAAATTCTTTCTTATACTTTAATCTATGACCTCCCTTCACTCCTCTGACTCCTGACTGTTTTCCTTTCTTAGCAATATCTCATCCAAAGTCCTTTTACCAACTCTGGAGAGGCCTTTCCTCTTGAGGCCTTACTTGTAAATGCTACAGATTCGGAGTAGTCCAAATCTGTAATGTGTTAAATGTGTTGTGGACATTTGCTAATATCTAAACCTACTCTTAAGTCTTTTCTCAAAATCTTTCTGATCATGGGATTTTCAGTCTTCATGCTATTGGTACTTGAGGGCAAGTAGTATTTTGTTGTTTGACTCTATCCTGGGCGTTAAAGGACGCTTAACAACATTTCTGGCCTCTATCTACCGGATGCCAGTGGCACTGCTCCTTCCCTTCCCTCTAAACCAAAAATGTCTACAGACTTTTCCAAGTGTCTGCTGCAGGGAGTGGAGGGGTGAGAATCGTTGATCTAATCCGTGGTGTATCATTCTGTAGACTTTAGACCTATAGCACATTCTCTGTTTACATTAATTTATAAGTTGTAAAACTAAGAGAGGGTGATATCATGAAGGAACTAAAGAAGGATCCACAAGGGTTTGAGCAGGAACACACAGGACCGTAGATTGTAAAATGTGTGTTCATACCACATTATACCCATTAGGATGGCTAATACCCAAAAAACGGAAAGTAACAAGCATTGGTGGTGACGTGGAGAAATTCTAATTCCTCGTGCACTGTTGGTGGGCATGTAGTATGGTGCAGCCGCTATTGTAAACCATATGGCAGTCCTCAAAAATATTAAAAACAGAATTATTATATGCTCCATTAATTCCGCTTCTGGGTGTATGCTAAAAATAATGGAAAGCAGAGTCTCAAACAGATGTTCATTCACAATGTGTGTTCATAACAGCGTTATTTCCAATACCCAGAATGTAGAGGCAGCTCAAGTGTCCATCAGTGGACGAATGGATGATCAAACTGTGATGTATACATACATTATAGCCTTAAAAAGAAACAACTTTCTTACACAACTACAACATGGGTGAACCTATGGACATTTGCTAAGTAAAATAAGCCAATCACAAAGATACATAGATTAAAGATAAATGAATCAGAGAAAAATAGGTATGAGGTACCTAAAGTAATCAAATTCATAGAGATATAAAGACAGAAAGTCAAAGGGTGATTACCAGGGGTTGAGGGGAGATGTAGATGGAGAGTTGTTAATGGATAGAAAGTTTATTTTGCAAGATGAAAAGAGTTCTGGTGATTAGTTTACGACAATGTGAATGTACTGAACTCTACTGAATTGTACACTTAAAAATGGTTATTAAGATGGTAGATTTTGTTACATATATTTTGCCACAATTAAAAATAGAATTATACCCCCAAGCTGAGATTATTCACCTTTCTCTCTATGGCTTCCAGAAATTTCTGACTGTATTCTCCTCTTCATAATCCCATTCTCTAGGCTCCCTTTATGCAAAGAAAGAGATAAAGTGTTAAGTGCTTTACATGAGATGAAGATAGTGTGATTTTAACAATCAGTCCACTAACTCTTGAGAGCCTGGTATCGATTTCTAGTAGGAACACATTTAATATTCTTTGTGTTATGAACTTTAAAAAATTTCTCTTTAGCTTCAAGTTCTAGAAGAAAAAAACAAGAGTTTGCAAGAGACTTTGATAGATGTGGAAAAAAAGCTTGAAGAGTTCAAAAAACAGTATCAAGAAAAAGAGGCACAGCTAATATGCCAGAAAAAGAAAGAAAAGGAGTTGGTAACTACAGTTCAGAGGTAAGAAACCCTCAGTAATCCTTTTATATTATTCTTTATTTTTCAAAGAGCATTTTCACTTAAAATGCATTAATTTATAATTGGTGCTCTACTATTTTTCTTAAAGATGTACTGTTGATAACCAAAAGTATTATGTCATCGAAACAGATTGTCTCAGTTGCAGTTTATTTGATCCAGTGTACTGACATCTTGGTTTTAGACGATTTTAGATGAGAATATTAAAAAAGACACCAGTTGAAAACAGGAAGCATTAACACAAACCCTTTATCTCATGGCTTTGTCAAAGAAAAAGTAAAAATTCTAAATAACAAAAAGCGGGGCAGCCGGACTGCTCCCCTTAATGGGACCGTCCGAGTAACTGGTCCCATTTCACCTGACCGCAGAGTAACAGCTGTGGCTCTTTGCCAGGCACCTTCCAAGTTTTCTCACATTCTGTTGCCTCACAGGACTCTTCTAATTTAATATAGTTAGAACTACAGTGCATATTATTTGCTTGCATATTTTGTTAATGTAAATGAAAATTGATATTAGATTCCTGAAAAACCTAGAGAACGAGGCAGTATATTCATCTACATATACTCTGTTTTTTAGAAGTTAAAAAACCTTAATAGATGATCAACTGTTAGTAGTAAAACTATCTTAAAGAGGAAAACAACAAAGCAACAAAAAACTGAATTTGAGAAAGACACTCTTAATGCTTGTATCAATTATGTATAACTCAACCAAACTTTTTTAGTCAAAATCCTTCAGATAATTCTATGTTAATATTGCTTTACTACTATTTTCTAAGTCTTAAATATGTCTCATCTACATTTTCCCCTTGGATTTCAGTGCAGAAAACCTCTGATTTCTAGGACAATTCAGTCGTCAGTGTCTCTAATCTCAGCTTCAAAAAAATCCATACACCTTTGACTCTACCTTTATTTTTCTCCTGTTTTCTGCTTTCTTGATCTTAAATTTCTTTTTATTACTCCACTCCTTATATCCTATTCTCTAGTCTCAAAACAGCTTCCTGACCTCTGTTAATTCAACCACATATCTTTCTTTAATCTTACGACAAAAGGCCAAGGGATAATGCATTTGTTCTGTTTTATAGTGTTACAGTCATAAATTCAAGCTGTGTTTTTGTGAGTAGAACTAGGAACACCTGAAAATAATTTGAATGTTTGTTTTGTTCCATTGTGTGTTTTTACATATTTGATATGATTTTATACCTTCTCTTTTATTTTGATTTTCTCTTTCATTATGCTTTTGGAGAACATTGAGCTTGGTATTCTTGATTTGGAAAGATTTAGTTTAGTGCATTTCAGAATTCATTTTCCATATCTTCAGTATCTTGATCCTGAGATGACATCATCCCAGGAAATTTCTCTTGATTTCTAACAAACATAAAGGACCAGAGAAGGTGTTCTAAAATTGTTCAGTACTTGTATGCCTATAGTGTCACCTGACTTTGGGGGTAGGAATGTTATTTCAGTTTCCTCAACTATATGATGTAGTTAGTATTCCTTAAGTTTCAGAAGAATTTAAGATGTATTATGTGACTATAAATTATATCATTACATTGATCTGTTTTTATATTCTATTTCCAAGTTTCCTGCTTTGTGAATATGTAAGAGCTTTTGGGATTTAAAAATGAGGCAAACGTTTTTCACTTGGAAATGAAAATCTTAAGTAAAATATGTGGAAGGGATTCACAGTTACGCAGTAGTTGGTACCTTTGCTGTTCAAGAGATGTATCACTTTTCTAAATGAGCATGCTTCATAACATAAACAAAATGAGAATGTGTACGTGAAGGAATACTTTTTGCTATTTTTACATGACAGAGTACATTTTTCCTTCCACATCACTGACTCTTTTGTTTTCTTCTTAATGATAAGCCTTAACAGTTTTGATGTAATTTATTTTTCTTGAAATGTTTGTAATAAATACATAGAAATAGTACCTTAACACTGAATTGGGACAAAAACATTCTGAGATAGAAATAACATATTTTTTCACTCTTAGACTGAAAAAGCAGATACTTTTATGACAAGTAACAGTATATTACAAAGCCGTACAGTATATTTATAATATGTAAAAACTTCTCTGGTGCCATTATTTATGAACACATCCGAATACCTCATTGTACTATTTCTGACTGTCAATTCTTTGTCCACAGGCTAGATATGGCATTTCTTTATGAGGCATATGGAAGGGGAGACAAAACATGACAGCCATACTAGTTGAAAGAGGAAAATAGTGAAAATATAAAAATCCACATTAAAGGAATTCTGTTTCTTTTAGTAGGCTGCAACTCTTGACTATGACTACATGCTAAAGAAAAACTATTTCTAGGTGTCTTGCTGTTTTGTTTTGTTTTGGGTCGTTGTTTCTTTTAACCTAAATACTACTCTTCCTTTCTCAAAGCTAACACCTACCCCCCTGCCCTTATCTTTTTTTCTTAATATACCAGAGGGGCTTCCTTTTATTGTTTCCTCATAAATGCAATTCTGTGCCAAGCATAGCATGAGGAATTGCTATGTCACATAATAAATGTATAAGATTATTGCTTTTCAAAGAGGAGGCCCCACTCAACATCCAGTACAGATTCTGGTCACCACCACACCAATCATACCTGTTGGGCCAACACACACTGAGGAAAGACATGGTAGGAATCCATACTAAAAACAGCCCTTGCATCAAAAAAATTATATTCAAACAGACTTCACAGAGATACTCCCACAAAACAGCCCTTCAAGACCTTTAGGTAACTGTTTCTCCTAAACTCATACAGTTAGAGAAGTATAAGTAAAATGCAGAAGCAAAGGAACCACTCCCAATTAAAAGATCAAGAGAATTCCCTAAAGGAATAAACAATGAAACTGACCTTTCCAGTCTACTACATCCCAGGTTCAGAATGAAGTTAATAAGAATGCTGAAGGAAATTTTAAAAAGCTGTTGATAGAAATGCAGATTATTATAAAAAGGGACTGGATTGTTGCTTTCACTCATGAAGGAGAAATGTAATTCTGCTGATTTAAGTAACAGATATCTTTACAAACAAACTGCTGCTGAACTCAAAATGAAGGGCAAAAGACATACATCCATATTCTTAGGCTCCCTACCACAGTCATCTTAATCAAGGAGCTCGCCTTTTGGGAAGGAGGGAAAGAACACAGTTTAGATCGCGGAGCTCAGATTAGGTCATGCGGGACTTTGCTAGGGCCTAAGGATTTCACATACTAAGCAAATCTGGTCTTGAATCTGGTCTCACATTTGCTGTTTCTGAAAAGATGATCAACCTCCATTATATTTTTTACTTGTAAGAAATATAAGTACTCAAACTTATTCATCTACTCTCTGTAGGTTTTTATTATTGCTTGCCTAAAATATATTGTAGACCCTAAGAAGAGACTTCATTTATGTTGAAGTCATCTACCAAAATCAGCACATAGAGCTTATTTTCTTCATACAATTATGTCTCTCTAAAACAGTTTGCAGCAAAAAGTAGAAAGATGCCTTGAAGATGGAATTCGCCTTCCCATGTTAGATGCAAAACAGCTTCAGAATGAAAATGATAACCTGAGACAACAAAATGAAAATGCCAATAAGGTCAGTACATATCTTTGATAGTGAACTTTGACAGTAAAATCTGTAGATATGTGTGTGCATATATATAACTTATTTACTTTATTTGATTTATATTTTTACTAATATTTAGCAACTTTTACAGAGAAGGCAATGCCACCCCACTCCAGTGCTCTTGCCTGGAAAATCCCATGGACGAAGGAGCCTGGTGGGCTACACAGTCCATGGGGTCGCTAAGAGTCGGACACGACTGAGCAACTTGACTTTCACTTTTCACTTTCATGCATTGGAGAAGGAAATGGCAGCCCACTCCAGTGTTCTCGCCTGGATAATCCCAGGGACGGGGGAGCCTGGTGGGCTGCCGTCTATGGGGTCGCACAGAGTCGGACACGACTGAAGCGACTTAGCAGCAGCAGCAGCAGCAGTAGCAGCTTTTATAGAATTTTTAGTTTGAATGTCTTTATTAGGAAAGAAAATAGCAATTTAAGTAACTGTAAATTAAATCCAAACTAAAGAAGTTATGTTATTTCTTAGCAAAAACAAAAGGATATCTTTTTCTTTCCTAAATTATTCAAAATCTGTTTCAAACTTCCTATTTTTTTAAATATTTATTTATTTGGTTGTGCCAGGTCTTATTTGTGGCTCACAGGATCCTTAGGTGTGGCATCAAACTCTTGGTTGGGGTGCCATCTAATTCCCTGACCAGGGATCAAAACCGGCTCCCTTGCTTTGGGAGCACAGAGTTTTAGCCACTGGACCATCAGGGAAGTTCCTCAAATTTGTTTTTATAAAATGTAAAGATTAAAGGTTTATCAAGAACTAGAGTAAGGCATTCGCAGTTTTGTTTACGTGTGATCTAAATCATATGGCTATTTAAAGGATACTTTGTATAAATACTTCTGTAAAAAAAATCACATTTTGATTTTTAAAAAAAAAATTCATGATTCTGTGTGCTTTTGTTTTCTTGAAATTTAGTAGTTCTAAAAAAGAAATGAAAAAAAAATTTGATTCAGACTGATATATTTCCTGTGTTCTAGATAATAGATAGCCAACAAGATGAGATTGACAGAATGATTTTGGAAATTCAGGTAAGGAATATTTTGTACATTTTTAATCAAGCTGTATGCTCAATTACATATCTAAAAATATAAAAGCATATATGTTTTGTGTAAAAATATTAATAACACTGGAGATGACATTATAAATTCTTTAATATTAATCTTTCAGTTTTTTAGAATGAAAATGATTCTTGGTAAATCATTTCTTCAAAAAATTGTTCTCTGTTCCTTACCTTGCCTCTTTTCAACTGGCTGTAGTCTGTCTCTACTACTGAGAACACATTTGAGTAAGACCATCAGTGATGTGCTATTTAAAGACAACGGACTGTTTTTAGTTCATTGTGACTGGGCAAGAACCCACCCCTCCTACTAATTCTATATGTTGTTTTCTGTGTTATCAAAGTATAACACTGCATATTTGTGTCTGTTCCTCCTACTTATTTTCTTCATAGTGTGGAGACTACTGTAGATCACCTACTGTCTAGAGCTTAGGGTGTCTGACCCATAATACAAACCAAAATTTGTAGATTAAGTGGATTTTCATTCTTTTATTGATTTGCCCAATATTTACTGAGCCCCTGCATATATGCCAGGTACTGTTCTTAGCACCAGAGGTTCATCAGCAAGTCCCTGGCCATTTTAGTGGGGTGAGTTGGAGAAATGGAAGTATAATGCCAAGTAGAGAAGTGAAGTGGAAGTCTCTCCGTCGTGTCCGACTCTTTGTGACCCCGTGGACTGTCCAGTCCATGGAGTTCTCCAGGCCAGAATACTGGAGTGGGTAGCTGTTCCCTTCTCCAGGGGATCTTCCAACCCAGGGTTCAAACCCACGTCTCCCGTGTTGCAGGCAGATTCTTTACCAACTGAGCCACCAGGGAAGCTCCAAGAAGAAATATGTGCTATTATTAAAAAAAAAAAATTAAAAAATAAATTATTAAAAAAAAAAAACAGAGGGCAATGACAGATCATGTTGCATTAGATACAGTGTCCATGAAGTTTTCCCCTAGTAAGTCACATTTGGACATAGATTTGCAGGGAGTTAACCAGGGGAAGAACATTCCAGGCAGAGAGAGCAGCCAGTGCCCTGAGTGTGCTCCCTGACGAACAGGAAGGCAGCTGGTGTGGAGAGCCCTGCTTGTGAGACCCAGCGAGAGCTGACCAGTGGGAGAAAGTAGCCCGGGGCCAGATCACACAAGGGGATATTACGTCTTCGTGTTTTATTCTTCAGGTGATAGGAAACCATTGGACAAGTTATGCTGAATACATTTTTATTTTTATATCTCCTGATAGGAGTATTCTCAAAGCTGGAGATAAAAAAGAATTACATAAGTGGTTTGAACATCAGAATTTATGGACAGTCTGCTTTGTCTTTTGACCATGTTAAGTGATCTATCAGTGTGATCAAATACTAGTCCAGTTCAGCAAGTATGTGGACTTACTGGATTGATTCACAGAGGTTATACTTTTTAATGTGTATTCCTTCAGTTGTTCTATAAGCCATTCAAATCGAGAAACGGTTGGTTTCCTCAGCCATTATCTAACTTATCACGGACAACAGTGAAAGGAATTTCTATTTTATTTGGTAACATTTTCCAAGAAGTAAATCTAATAAAAATGATCTCAATGCAAATTAAGGTCAGCTTTGTCCTTTGGCATTGAAAACCTTTTATAGTCATTTAAAAATATTTATGTTTGGTTACTCTGGATCTTGGTTGCTGTGTGCAGGCTTTCTCTAGTTGCAGCAAGCAGGGCCTGCTCTTGGTTGTGATGCTTGGGCTTTTCACTGCAGTGGCTTCTCTTATTGCAGAGCATGGGCTCTAAGTTCCTGGGCTTCTGTAGTTGTGGCTCGAGGATTCTAGAGGGAGGGCTTAGTAGTGGTGGTATGTGGGGTTAGTTGCTCCGCAGCATGTGGGATCTTCCCTGACCAGGGATTGCATCTGTGTTCCCTGCGTTGGCAGGCAGATTCTTACCCACTGTACCACCAGGGAAGTCCTTGTAGTTCTTTTATAATGGGAAGTTTGTCTCTTTTGCCACGTTTATGTACATCAGTATGGATTCATGGCTATGTTTTATACCTTGGGTTATGATTTAATACTATTGTACTTTGTTGCTCAAATTGTTCCAGTTTGGGGCATTGGCAGCTCTTTCGTTTGACTCATGTGTCCTTTTGGATTACTTCCTCTCCCTACCGCTTCTGTGTGTGTGTGTGTGTGTGTGTGTGTGTGTGTGTGTTAGCACAATAAGTCTATCTAGGAAAAAAAATTGTTTTTAATAGAGGTTAAGTTTTAAACTCAGGTGATCTTTCTATTTTTACTCTCTTGCTAACCCTAAAACACCATAATAACTAGCAAAATTCTGCTATTACGATCATGCCCTATTCTCGGCTTTCTTTATTCTGGTACTTTCACAGGCATTGGTGAATATTATCTTGGAAGTGAATATTGTCAAGATATAAAATCCTAGAAGATTTTGAAGTTCTTGAAGCAGTGAAAAATGCCTATGCTTACTACAGGAAAATTTAGCAGAAAAAGGAGTTCTTAGGCCCAGTTCTTAGGCCCATGGATATATTTTTTAAGAATACTGCAGAAAAATCCCTTCAAAGGAATATTTAAATATCTAAAAAATATCTTTGAAACATACATTTATTTTACTTTTGATCAACTTTAATAGTTTTTGGTGGTATAAAACTCATTTCCAGGGATTGGACCCTAATATATAATCTGTCTGTAGAGTTTGATTTATTAGGAGCCAGTGAAGTCATTGTTTGGAGTGAGGTTACTCACTAATGGTAATTATTCATAGAAATATAATAGTCATTAGCATCCTCTGAAAGTCAGTTCTAACACAGTTGTCTATGTAGTTGAAACATTCTCTAAGTCAGATAAGATGCTTCTGTGTTACTAGTTTTTCTTAGCTCTCCAGTACATAATATTAATAGTCTCTTTCCATTTTTTAACTATTCCCTTTAAGGTAAAAATGACATTCTTGTTATTTAAAAGTCCAAGCAATACAAAAGTGTCATCCTCCCTATCCTGTTCTACTCTTCACTCCAGAGATAACTAGTTACAAAATTGTATCTTTGTAGACATTTTCCTATGCATTCACTTAAATGTGATTCTTTATATGTTTGTATTTAAATAGCGAGATAATATAATAAATATTGTTTTGTGCTGTACATTTTTTTTCATCTAATAATATATACTGATCATTTCATGTCAGTAAATTCAAAACTACTTCATTCTTTTTAAATAAAACATTTTATAATGAGCACATACCATAATTTAGGGCTTCCCTGGTGATTCAGGCGGTGAAGCATCTGCCTGCAATGTGGGAGGACCTGAGTTCAATCCCTGGGTTGGGAAGATCCCCTGGAGAAGGAAACGGCAACCCACTCCAGTGTTCTTGGCTGGAGAATCCCATGAACAGAGGAGCCTGGTGGGCTACAGTCCGTGGGGTCACAAAGAGTCGGACACGACTGAGTGACTTTACTATACTATACTATACTATAAGATGTGTTCAGTTCAGTTCAGTCCCTCAGTCATGGGTGACTCTTTATGACCCCATGGACTGCAGCATGCCAGGCCTCCCTGTCCATCCCCAACTCCCGGAGCTTGCTCAAACTCCATCGAGTTTGTCCATCAAGTCGGTAATGCCATTCAACCATCTCATCCTCTGTTGTCCCCTTCTCCTCCTGCCTTCAATCTTTGCCAGCATCAGGGTCTTTTCCAGTGAGTCAGTTCTTCACATCAGGTGGCCAAGGTACTGGAGTTTCAGCTTCAGCATCGGTCCTTCCAATGAATATTCAGGACAGATTTCCTTTATGATTGATTGGTTGGATGTCCTTGCAGTCCAAGGGACTCTCAAGAGTCTTCTCCAACACCACATTTCAAAAGCATCAATTCTTCGGTGCTGTGTATCAGAAGTCAGATAAATACTGATTTAGGTCAGTGACAAGTTTATTGATTCACAGCTTTGAAGTTTGGGGAGAACTCAGTCTTCTACCGATTATAATGTATTTGTTGTTGAATATAGAAAAGGTTTTACTTCATGTAAAAGTGTATACTAATTTTGAAATTGAATTCAGTGCTATAAAAACGCAGATGTATCTGTTTTGTTCAGCTGTCAAGGTAATATTGTTAACTGGTGTGAATACCTTGATTACTAGTTGATCCTTTAGAAATACTGCCTTTCCTTTTATCCACAAAACCAGTGTAGCTAAACTGGCTTCTCCTCTTAAAAGGTTCTTCTTCTGTCAGTGTACAATAGAAAAGACATTTTGCAGTAGAATGTTTACCATCATTTCCATAAACCTGGCTACAGTCCTTGAGTGTGAATGAGTTCTTCTTTGGGCGTTATTACCTTCCTTCCTATTTACTTCTCAAAAGTACATTTCATCCATGTAACTTTGTTTCCAGTGAAATCTTACCATTTTATGTTACCATTATAATCTTTTGGCAGAGGACATACAAAGTAAAAAGGCTTACTTGTTTTTTTCTAACACATTAAAATGTGTTCTCATTAAAAGGATTTATGCACTTACATGATTTTTCACTAGTTTCCTTGGGGACTAGTTCTGAGTAGCTCTTCATGTCATCATGCTAAAAGCAGAACTCTCAGGCAGATGGCTTGTAATGTTATATCAGGTAGCAAGATGATAGTTAAGAAAGGAATTTGAGCTGGACACTGTCTTTAATTATTATTAAATAGAAACCTTAAGAAATGTGATTTTTATGGGGCTTGCATATCATTTATTGCTTAGTTTTAAAATACTTTGAAAATTCTTTTATCAATATGGAAGAATGAGGGAAAGTGATTTAATATTTGTCCACACTTAGGCCAAAGTGAGAAATGGAACCTCTGTTGCCAAATGAAGAGGTGTCAGTGATGGTTCTGGGTGATGATATTATATGTTATAGGAACGGTTCTTTCTGGTTTATGTTTACTATCCCTAGACTTCAACAGTAATCGTACAAAGTAAGAAAGAGCATATTTTTATACATGAAGTTGCTTAGATTTTGAAAGGTGTGCCCAAAGTCTCAGCTGAGATTCTAAGTCATGTCTGTCGGACCTCAGAGTTTGTGCCTTGGGCATTAATCCTGGCTACTTCAAAGTGAAAAAAAAAAAATGTTAGTCTGATTTGTTCCTTATATTAAGATAAGCCTTAGGGGAGAGAATTGTTTTAAGGGGTTTTCCTGGAATGAAACGGAGAAGGCAATGGCACCCCACTCCGGTACTCTTGGCCTGGAAAATCCCATGGACGGAGGAGCCTGGTAGGCTGCAGCCCATGGGGTTGCGAAGAGTCGGACACGACTGAGCGACTTCCCTTTCACTTTTCGCTTTAATGCATTGGAGAAGGAAATGGCAACCCACTCCAGTGTTCTTGCCTGGAGAATCCCAGGGACAGGGGAGCCTGGTGGGCTGCCATCTATGGGGTCACACAGAGTTGGACACGACTGAAGTGACTTAGCAGCAGCACCAGCAGCTGGAATGAAAAAGAGTTAAGCTGGAGCACGTTGGGAAACTAATCTCCTGTAGAAAGCACCTTATACTTAGTTGCCTCGAAGTGCAATTTGGCAATTTTGTCCCCAAAGTGAAATTTTTTAGTACATTACACTCTACTATATGGTGGCATTATTAGCTCCTTGAGAGGAATAAAATACCTTTTTTTCCCCCTGATACATTTATTTCAAAAGCTTTATCATGACTTTATCTCTTACTATTTTCTGTCATCCTAGCTCTCTTTGCTATTTCTCACACAGAAGAGACACCCGTGTGCCTCAGAACCTTTACACGACTGAAACATACTCTCTAGTTACCTACGGGACACAGTCTCTCACCTCCTTCAGGACTTTGCTCAGATGTCATCCTCTCCATGAGCCCTTATTCTTTCGGATTTGACATTCCACCCTGCCTCCATCACCACACACTGTTCTCCAAAGCACTGGGCAAATTCTAATATGTGATACTACATAACTTACATATTTATTATGTTTATATTCTTTGGCCTTTTTCCTCCTAGTACAAGTTCCACAAGGACCAAGTGTTTTTGATTGTTTTGTTCACTGATGTGGATATATTTTTGCTAAATGAATGATTATATGAAGAAATGTATTTGTGATGCTCTTTTGTGTGTGGGATGGGGTGAGGTGAGGTTGGTTACTTGTGTGTGTTTATATAACAAAACTGCTAATATAAGATTCTTTTAAAATATTGTGTCCTAAATTAGGTTTGTGAAGTATGTAGAATACGTTGAGTAAGGCACATTTGGTTTTTCTTCATTTGGGCTATCTGTATTTAAGGGGGAAAAAAATGGTTAGCATTTCTGGATATTTAAATTAAAATATTAATAACAAATGAGTTTAAAACCACATTCAACTCCAAGAATGATTGTGATACATACCTGTTTAGGTTAGTAACTTAGACTTAAATCATTATTAAACAAGAAATTTAAAGAGAAATTGTAGACATTTAAAAATTAATTTATTTTTAACTTTAGTAATTCTATTCTAAGCTTAGCTGAAATGCCCCTGCCCTTGCTTTTTTCTTAAACATGTGCTTTTTCATGTAGTTTGGAATAGAGAAGTAATCTTTTAGCTGAAATGTTAACTGTTAGCCAGCTATAGCGCTCACACCTAATATTATCCTATAAGTAGTACAGCATTTGGTCTTATTAGAATAAATGTATCTGTGAACTCTTTCCTCTGTTCAAGGACCACCTAGCTAGTGCCTTTGAACCCAACCAACATGTTAAGCTTGATATTAATATTGTTCCCAAATTCAGTTTTCCTTCTGGTGACAAACAGCACTAGTGCCAGACATTTCTCATTCATTCTGGTGAAGAAGATTGCCTTTTTCTTCACTGGTTTAAATTTAGGTTTATGTGGTGACACATTAATCAGATTTACTAGCTAATTATTAGTCACATTCAACATGCTAAAAATAAAAAACTAGTCTTTTAAAGAATTAGTCTACACTGTTATGAAAATACCTGTTTTGGGTTCAGTTTTCATTGTTCAAATGAGATTTAGAGTAGTTTATTTGTGATTCCTTTATTTACAATATTAATAAAATAAAGTCATAAATCTTAAGAAAATTTTGGATAAATTCTGGATTCCAGCCAAATAATTTTGTCATGCCCGTAAGTATCAGTTTTTGGCTAGGTAAATAAATCCCAACATATCATGCAATCAAATGGATTTTGATTCAGTCAAGTGTAGTTACAAAGGAATTTCAGTACCCAAAAATATATATTCTCAAATAGCCCATGTGACTTTATGCTGTGGAGCTCATTTTTGTGGAATATAAAGCAAGTTTTTCCTTGAAATAAAATGTACTTGTTATAGAGCTTGATTCATTTGTATCCAACTTTTGAGTTATTAAATATAGTATTTTTACAGAGTTTAGCAGACAAATGAAATAAAAAAGCAAAAAGGTTAGGTACTGTTACTAAGAAAACCATTTTATATTTAGAGTCTTATCTCACCAGTGGTGACTACCATCCTCTCTTATTCCACCCAGAGATAATGTGAGGGGGAAAAAGTAGGTTGTGTGCTAATTAGGTGGTCAACATTCTGAAGTATTTTTAGTGTTGAGACTAAATACAGACCTGAAGGGAAAAAAAAAACGAAATCTCTTCTCTAGACATATTTATTGATCTTGTGGTTTAAAAGGAGAAAAGTTGATAGAAAAAAGTCACTGATAAGTACAAGGTTTATAACAAGTTCTTCTGTGGTATGTTGCTGAAAATCAGATTTATAAGCTGAAATAACCCAAGAGCTCTTAAAATATCCTGTATTCTGCTTTGATATACTCAAGATTTTCTCACCATAGTGTCATGTCTGTTTAATTTATAATTTTATAATGGAGTTGAGAGAGATTAGTTTATCTAAGCCCTACGGTAGACCTTTGGCTTGAATTCAACATTATATTCACTGCTTGGAATACTGTATACCAAGAGGAATGTTTACCTGTGTTTCAAATAATAGAAAACAGGGATAGTCTTATGATCTTATCATCTTGTAGCTTATTAATCATAAGAAAAGGATTTTTTTTTTTCAAGTATGCTGTGCCATGCATAGTTGCTTCAGTCATTTCTGACTCTTTGACACCCCAGGGACTGTAGCCTGCCAAGCTCCTCAGTCCTTGGGATTTTTTAGGAAAGAATACTGGAATGGGTTGTCATTTCCTCCTCCAGCGGATCTTTCCAACCCAGGGATCGAACCCATATCTCCTGCATTGCAGGCGGATTTTTTCCTGCTCAATTTTTCAAGTATAGATTTGCTAATACACTCCCAGTATATAAATGAGAATCAGTAAAATAAAAACTGTTTGTAATATAGCGTTAAACTGCACCTTTAGATTTAATATGTTTTACCAAGAATTAAAACTTACTTGGTAAAGATGATACTTTTCCTTCCTAGTCTTGGAAAAGATGATACTTTTCCTTCCTTCTATCCACTCTAGAAGTAGTATGACTTAATTGAGAAGTGGAGGCCTCATTTTCCAAGGGATTGGGGAAGTCAGGACATCTAAAGTGTTCAGAGCCAGTATTCCTGGTTGCCTACCTAATTGTATTATGCTTTAAGCATTAACATGCTTTGCTTTCAAATTCTCTTTATTGTAGTCTATGCAAGGGAAACTTTCTAAAGAAAAATTGACTACTCAAAAGATGATGGAAGAGCTGGAGAAGAAAGAAAGAAACCTTCAGAGATTAAGAACATTGCTTGATGTGAGTAGAAGAAATTCAGATTGCTTTCAAGGATGATTCAGTACCTATTTAAGTTACAGGAAATGCCTGTTTTGTACATACTTGTAAATCATTTTTTAATTGAAGACTTGATTTTGTTGTGCCAGATAATTAAATTCATTAGGTTTCTTAATAAGATTATAATAAAAAGACAAACTTTTAGTTTTGTATTGTCTTAGAAACAATTTCATACACTTAACTACAGCAAAGTCAGCTGTTACATAGAGACTAGATCCCAAGTCATAAAATGATGCATAAATTGAATATAAATGAAGTTATGCTTGAAAATCCTTAAGGAAGGTAAAATGTAGACACGTCATCTATGGAACAGATCACTTTCTTCATTTAATTATGAGATGAAATATTAATATTTGGCTTGTATTTAACGACATGTTATGTAAAAAGTACTTATTTTAGTTTTTGAGCTGTCATCGTGACATTTTCCTCTAAATAGTTAGAAATACATCTCCAAAAATTAGGGACAGTACCATTCCAGCACTGTCCCACCATATAAGAATAAGAATTTTCCTTGATGTTTGGTAATACCTATCTTAGAAAAATTCCTGCCTTTCTTCCCCAAATGTTAAAACCAGTATCAATCAAGACCATGTGTTGTGTTTCATTTTGCTTTTTAAACCTAAAGTTCTTTTCTTCTCCTTAACAGAATCAAGCCTTTTGTCATAGACTCAGATTTGTTATACCTGGATTTGTCTGATTGCTTCCTCATGGTGTCATTTATCTTATTCTCTACCCCCTGTATTTCTTGTAAGCTAGAAGTTAAAGCTAAGGATATTAGACTCATTGCAAACATTTTTTGGCATGAATACTTTGTAGGTATTTTTCACATCGTCAAATTATATGTGTTTGCTTATCCCACTGTAAGTGTCACAAATACCGATCTCACTGGACTAAGGTGGTGACAGACTGATTCTTCCCGTTGTAACACTAGCCTCTGCAATCAGCAGATCTGTGGGCTTGATACTCAGGCAAGTGTGTGAATATCCAGTGTGCCAACACCCTTTCCCTTGATGGTTTTAACATCCACCAACGATCATCTGAATCATTAGACAATTAAGAGAGTAATTTTTATATCATTCCTTTTACAATTATTAGCTGGCATTCTTCTATAAAAAAAATTTATTTTCCTCATTAACCCAGGCTATTTGGCTTTTCTGAAATTTCCAATACCACCTGGAAAGTTAGTCAAACTTACCTTTAATTAGTAATTTTCAGGATGAGGAATAAATGGTGGTAATTTGGGGAGTAAGTGAGTGTCACTTTTTCTGAGCATAATAAATCATGAGCTCATACTGATACTTCTAATTCAGATTTAACAATTGAGAGTTGCTTGGGCTTTTTTCTTCATCTTTGATTTTATACTTTTCTTTTCCTCTTATACTGAAAAATTTGGTTCCTATCAACACCGTAACATATATACTTTTTTCTCAATGTACAAAAAATAGTTTCAGATTAGGTAAATCAGTGTTGCTGCTAACAATAAAACTACAGGATGAGGTTTCAATTTTCTTTGCAGTTCTTTCTATTCTGGGGATAAATCTCATAGCAAATTACATAACAACCAAGGTACTTTTAATATGAGACCTTGGGAGACTCCCTAGAAACTTAGTCTGTTGGAATTTATGTTTCGTCTCTCAGATTCACCCTCGGACATCAGATGGCACAGAGAAACCCTTTCCAGTATTGAATTCTTTTTCTCTCCTTTTTTATTTTTCTTACTGCATATATGCAGTTAAGTCTGGTTACTGTGCATGTAATATGACTTCACTGTTTAGTTTATAGACTTGGGTGGGAGAATGTCAACCTTTATGGCTTTTGAGTACCTTTCCTCTGTTCTGACAGCCTGATTTTTGTTTTCTTTATCCAATGCAGAACCAAAGACAAACAGAAGAGACCTGCTCTTTATTGGATCAGGGCCAGGAAGCAGAACAGTCCAGGCAGCAGACCGTTCTTTGCAAAAGGCCACTCTTTGATTTGAGTGTGATTGATCAGCTGTTCAAGGAAATGTCCTATTGTTTGCTTGACTTGAAGGCATTGTGTAGTATTCTTAATCAGCGTGCTCAGGGCAAGGAGCCTAATCTTTCTTTATTACTGGGAATCAGATGTAAGTGGCTAATGACTTGTCCTAACTGTATTGCCTAACAATTAGAAACATATCTTCTTGAATTAGAAACGTCTGTCTTTTCCCTATTTATTTTTATCTCCCTTCCTATTTAGATTTATAAATTTCTGAATCAGTCTGTGGCTCTGAATACCCGTTACTGCTTAATAGCTAGAACTTGCCTCATTGGATTTATAAAAATGAGGAGGGTCATGGTTGATATGGACTGCTACTCGGAAGAATGCCTATAAATCCACATATATGGATGAGTTAGGAGATGTTGCCTGTGCAGAATTCCATACGTGACCAGAATGGTAGTTCAGTGTGATTTTCTGATTACTTTCCTAAAAGTGATGATTCTCTTTGCTTTCATGTGGCGATTGTATTAAATTAATGACCCATCCATCAGTCCGCTGGTAAAATATCTGAGAGAAAATACTTAGACGCTTTCCTGTGTATGTTCTGCGGCAGCTGTTTAATGTAGGTGCCGATGCTGCCACATGAGCCAGTTTTCGTGCCTGGAGCTCTGTTGTCCTTGCGATGTGCACCTGCTGGCTTTGTCCCTTTCCATGTGACACCCACCCGTTCTGCCTCATTCTTCCCTCCTGCACCCTGATGGTGAGAGCTGCCTCAGTACTATCCTAGGGTCTGGTCCCTTCTCTGCTGCTTTTTCTGGAACACTCAACTTACATAAGGGCCCAAAATCATTATAATATTAATATGTTGGTCTCTTTTTAATATAGAGGAAATAGACTTCAGTAAGGAGAAATGAGTGGAATAAGACCATAATGTTTCTATACCAACATGCTGTATTGAGTTAATTGCTTAATAATATGATTACTATGTGACTGAGTGGAGACTAGTTTTATTTCCAGTTTCATCAAAGAGATTCTACAGTCTTGTATCATAATAGTTATTTTGGCGAACCAAATAATACTCCTGATCGTGTAACTGTACTCAGAGATGTCAGCAGAAGTTTCTTTTCCATGAATGTAAGAACACATATATGAGTGTGAGTATATAGAAGCACTTTGAAAGAAATTTGAAGTATAGTTGATTTACGGGGTTGTATGTTAGTTTCTGGTGTACAACAAAGAGATTCAGTTATACATATAAAATATATATTTCATTGTAGGTTATTATAAGGAACCAAATATAGTTCCTGTGTTATGGAGTAGGACCTTGTTGTGTTTACATATAGTAGTTTGTATCTGTTAATCCCATGAAAGAAAGTGAAAGTGTTAGTCGCTCAGTTGTGTCTGACTCTCTGTGATCCCACAGACTGTAGCCTGCCAGGCTGCTCTGGCTCCTCTGTCCGTGGAATTCTCCAGGCAAGAATACTGGAGTCGGTAGCCATTCCCTTCTCCAGGGGATCTTCCCAACCCGGGGATCAAACCTGAGTCTCCCGCATGGCAGGCAGATTCTTTACCATCTGAGCCACCAGGGAAGCCCATGCTCCTCCTTTATCCCTCTCCCCTTTTCCTCTCTGGTAATGATGTTTGTCTTCTATGTCTGTGAGTCTGTTTCTGTTTTTTAAATAAATTCATTTGTGTTGTATTTTAGATTCCACTTATGGAATCTAAATTCCACATATGGATACCATATGGTATTTGTCTTAATCGTCCTTACTTCGTATAGTATGATAATTGCTAGGTCCATCTGTGTCGCCACAAATGATGTCATTTTATTCTTTTCATGGCAGTTCTGTATTTAGTTTTTTGAGGACCCTCCATAAGGTTTTACATTGTGGTTGCACAATTTATACTCCCACCAGCAATGTAGGAGAGTTCCCCTTCCTCCACCCCCATTTATTGTTGGTGGGCTTTTTAGTGATGACCATTCTGACTGGTGTGGGATAGTACCTCACTATAGTTTTGATTTGCATTTCTTTGATAATTAGCAACATTTAAGCATATTTTCATGTTCCTATTGGCCATCTGTATGTCTTCTCTGGAGAATTACTTGTTTAGGTCTTCTGCCCATTTTTTTATTCAGTTAGTTGGTTTTTAAAACACTTTATAATGTTATATTCAGTCACTCAGTAAGCATTAATCAAATGCCTTCTGTAGTCCAAGCACTGAAGTGCTGATAATGCACATAAATTGAACACAGTTCCTGCTCACACATTAACCACAATATTAGAGCATTGAAATAAGTGCTATAATTGAAACGTGATCAGAGGACAGTGGGAGCACAGAGGGGGAAAAACCAGTGAAATCTACCTGGGAGGGGCTGTGAAGCCTCCATGGGGGTGTTTAGCTTGAATCTCAAAGGAGGAGAAGTTTGACAGGTGATCATGGGGTGTTGGAAGTTAGCAGTCATCTCTTGGAGCAAGAAATAAAAGCTTACACACAAAAGACTCATTTTCTCCACCATTTCTCCACCAAAGGCTGGCCATCCTTTGGGTTATTTTGTAACCTTCTACCTTTGTGCTGTTTATATAGCGTTTATTAACTTTTGCAGTGATAGGGTAAGAGAGCAACCCTAACATGAGTAAAAGGGAGATTCAGCAATCTTGGCACCATGTATACTCCTTCCATTCTGTTAGGGTTTAACCCGAGTCCTTACCTTATAGTCTGGCCTTGTGAAAATTTGACCAACCAGCTAATTTCTCAAAAACAATGGAGGTTTTTCTGATCCTTGTCTCATCACCCCATCAACTGTCTGCTGACACTGTTCACCTCACCCTTGATAAAGCTCTGCTTCCATGGTTTCCATGACATCATTCTCTAGGTTCTGCTTCTACCTTTATGACTGCTCAGCCTCAATCTGTGAAATTCTCTACCACTTAAATACTGGCAGGCCTCCTGGAAACTTTTGTTGTTGTTTACTTTTTCCAAGTAATCTTGTACATACCCACTTGTTTTCTGTTTTCCCTGTACCTTTGACCCATAAAGATATTTATCTCTCACCCTGCCTAGACATTCATCCCCTTTCAGCTCCTGACTTTATTCACCTGTACGTTAGAACCAGCGGTTTCATAGGTATCGCAGACTCAATATGTCTGAAACAGAACCTACTTTTCTTCCCTCCCTAAACCTGTTCCTCCTCTGAGTGAGTAGAACCACTATCCAGCTATCAACCCAACCCAGATTTTACTCTCCACCCTCTCGTTCGCCCATCTGTGTCCTTTGCCTAATCCCTGGGCCCCTTCCCAAGCTGCCTGGTAATCAGACTTGATCATGTCTGTGAGCCCCTTCCTACTTGTAACATTTATTCCTGCTGCCACATCTCCATTGCACTCTTGCCTTAATTCAAGCTTTAATAGTCCTTCATCTGGACTGGTTTCTTTGTCAACCGTTGTGCCCCACCCCACCATCCCTAATCCATCTTCTTTTTTAATTTTCTTTTTAATTTTTTTTATTGAATGATAATTGCTTTACAGAATTTTATTGTTTTCTGTCAAACCTCAACGTGAATCAACCATAGGTACACATATAACCCATCCCTTTTGAACCTCCCTCTCATCTCCTGCCCCATCCCATCCCTCTAGATTGATACAGAGCCTCTGTTTGAGTTTCCTGAGTCATATAGCAAATTTCCATTGGCTATCTATTTTACATACAGTAATGTAAGTTTCCATGTTACTCTTTCCATACATCTCACTCTTTCCTCCCCCTTCCCATGTCCATAAGTCTGTTTTCTATGTCTGTTTCTCCATTGCTGCCCTGTAAATAAATTCTTCAATACCATTTTTCTATATTCTGTATATATGCATTAGAATATGATATTTATCTTTCTCTTTCTGACTCACTTCACTCTGTATAATAGGTTCTAGGTTCATCCACCTCACCAAAACTGACTCAAATGTGTTCCTTTTTATGGCTGAGTAATATTCTATTGTGTATATGGACCACAACTTCTTTATCCATTCATCTGTCAGTGGACATCTAGGTTACTTCCATATTCTAGCTATTGTAAATAGTGCTGCAATGAACAATGGGGTCAGTTCAGTTCAGTTCAGTTGCTCAGTCGTGTCCGACTCTTTGCGACCCCATGAATCGCAGCACGCCAGGCCTCCCTGTCCATCACCAACTCCCAGAGTTCACTGATACTCCCGTCCATCGAGTCAGTGATGCCATCCAGCCATCTCATCCTCTGTCGTCCCCTTCTCCTCTTGCCCCCAATCCCTCCCAGCATCAGAGTCTTCTCTAATGAGTCAACTCTTCGCATGAGGTGCCCAAAGTACCGGAGTTTCAGCTTTAGTATCATTCCCTCCAAAGAAATCCCAGGACTGATCTCCTTCAGAATGGACTGGTTGGATCTCCTTGCATCCAAGGGACTCTCAAGAGTCTTCTCCAACACCACAGTTCAAAAACATCAATTCTTTGGCGCTCAGCTTTCTTCACAGTCCAACTCTTACATCCATACATGACCACAGGAAAAACCATAGCCTTGACTAGACAGACCTTTGTTGGCAAAGTAATGTCTCTACTTTTCAATATGCTATCTAGGTTGGTCATAACTTTTCTTCCAAGGAGTAAGCGTCTTTTAATTTCATGGCTGCAATCACCATCTGCAGTGATTTTGGAGCCCAAAAAAATAAAGTCTGACACTGTTTCCACTGTTTCCCCATCCATTTCCCATGAACAGTGGGATACATGTGTCTTTTTCAACCCTGACTTCCTCAGGGTATATACCTAGGAGTGGGATTGCTGGGTCATATGGTGGTTTTATTCCTGGTTTTTTAAGGAATCTCCATATCGTCTTCCAAAGTGGCTGTATTTACATTCCCACCAACAGTGCAGGAGCATTCCCTTTTCTCCACACCTTCTCCAGCATTTATTGTGTGTAGACTTTTTGATGATGGCCATTCTGACCAGTGTGAGGTGATATCTCATTGTGGTTTTGATTTGCATTTCTCTAATAATTAGCAATGTTGAGCATCTTTTCATGTGTTTGTTAGCCATCTGTATGTCTTCTTTGGAGAAATGTCTGTTTATGTCTTTTGCCCACTTTTTAATTGGGTTGTTTGATTTTCTGGCATTGAGTTGTATGAGCTGCTTGTATAGTTTGGAAATTAACCCTTTGTCAGTTGTTTCATTTGCTGTTATTATCTCCCATTCTGAGGGTTGTCTTTTCACTTTGCTTATAGTTTCCTTTGCTGTGCAAAAGCTTTTAAGTTTAATCAGGTCCCACTTGTTTACTATTGTTTTTATTTCCATTACTCTAGGAGGTGGGTCACAGAGGATCTTGCTTGATTTGTCACTGAGTGTTCTACCTATGTTTTCCTCTAAGAGTTTTATAGTTTCTGGTTTTACATTTATGTGTTTAATCCATTTTGAGTTTATCTTTGTGTCTGGTGTTAGGAAGTGTTCTAATTTCATTCTTTGACATGTAGGTGTCCAGTTTTCCCAGCACCATTTATTGAAGAGGCTGTCTTGGCTCCATTGTATATTCTTGCCTCCTTTGTCAAAAATAAGGTACCCATAGGTGCATGGGTTTATTTCTGGGCTTTCTTTTTTTTTCCATTGGTCTATATTTCTGTTTTTGTGCCAGTACCATACTGTCTTTATGACTGTAGCTTTGTAGTATAATCTGAAGTCAGGAAGCTTGCTTCCTCCAGTTCCATTCTCGAGACTGCTTTGGCTATTTGAGTCTTTTGTGTTTCTGTATGAACTATGAAATTTTTTGTTCTAGTTCTGTGAAAAATGCCATTGGTAATTTGATAGGGATCACATTGAATCGGTAGATTGCATTTGGTAGTATAGTCATTTTCACAATATTGATTCTTCCTACCCAGGAACATGGAATATCTCTCTATCTGTATATGTCATCTTTGATTTCTTTCATTAGTGTCTTATAATTTTCTGTGTACAGTTCTTTTGTCCCCTTAGGTAAGTTTATTCCTAAATATTTAATTCTCTTTGTTGCAATGGTGAATGGGATTGATTCCTTCATTTCTCTTTCTGATTTTTCATTGTTAGTATATAGAAATGCAAGTGATTTCTGTGTATTGATTTTGTATTCTGCAACTTTGCTAAATTCACTGATTAGCTCAAGTAATTTTCTGATACTATCTTTAGGGTTTACTAGGTACAGTATCATGTCATCTGCAAACAGTGAGAGCTTTACTTCTTCTTTTCTGATATGGATTCCTTGTATTTCTTTTTCTTCTCTGATTGCTCTAGCTAGGACTTTCAGAACTATGTTGAACAACAGTGGAGAAAGTGGGCACCCTTGTCTTGTTCCTGTCTTAGGGGGAATGCTTTCAGTTTTTCACTATTGAGAGTAATGTTTGCTGTAGGCTTATCAAAAATGGCCTTTACTATGTTGAGGTAGTTTCCTTACATGCCCATTTTTTGAAGAGTTTTAATCATAAATGGGTGCTGAACTTTGTCAAAGGCTTTTTCTGCATCTATTGAGATGATCATATGGTTTTTATCTTTCAATTTGTTAATATGGTGTATCACATTGATTGATTTGCATATACTGAAGAATCCTTGCATTCCTGGAATAAACCCAACTTGATCATGGTGTATGAGCTTTTGATGTGTTGCTGAATTCTCTTTGCTAAAATTTTGTTGAGGATTTTTACATCTATGTTCATCAGTGATACTGGACTGTAGTTTTCTTTTTTGTGTGTTGTCTTTGTCTGGTTTTGGTATTAGGGTGATGGTGGCCTCGTAGAAAGAGTTTGGAAGTGTTCCTTCCTCTGCAATTTTATGAAAGAGTTTTAGAAGGATAGTCATTACCTCTTCTCTAAATGTTTGATAGAATTCTCCTGTGAAGCTGTCTGATCCTGGGCTTTTGTTTTTTGGGGAGATTTTTGTTCACAGCTTCAGTTTCAGTGGTTGTAATTGGGTTGTTCATAATTTCTATTTCTTCCTGGTTCAGTCTTCTCTTTTTTTCTTGATGAGTCTGGCTGAAGGCTTGTCAATTTTGTTTATTTTCTCAAAGAACTAGCTTTTAGTTTTATTAATCTTTACTATTGTTTCTTTCATTTCTTCTTCATTTATTTCTGGTTGGATCTTTATGATTTCTTCTACTAATTTTGGGTTTTTTTTTTTTTTTTCCAGTTTTAGGTATAAAGTTAGGTTGTCTGTTTGATGTGTTTCTTGAGGTAGGATTGTATTGCTATAAACTTCTCTTAGAACTGCTTTTGCTGCATCCCATAGGTTTTGAGTTGTCATGTTTTCATTGTCATTTGTTTCTAGAAATGTTTTTATTTCCCTTTTGATTTCTTCAGTAACCTGTTGGTTTAGAAACACACTGTTTAATCTCCATGTATTTGTGTTTCTTACAGTGTTTTTTTCTTGTAATTGATATCTAGTCTCATAGCATTGTGGTCAGAGAAGATGCTTGATACAATTTCAGTTTTCTTTAATTTACTAAGGTTTGATTTGTGACCCAAGATGTGGTCTATCCTGCTGAATGTTCCATGTGCACTTGAGAAGAAGGTGTATTCTTCTGCATTTGGATGGAATGTCCTGAAGATATTGAGATCCATCTCATCTAATGTATCACTTTAGACTTGTGCTTCCTTATTAATTTTCTGTTTTGATGATCTGTCCATTGGTGTGAGTGGGATGTTAAAGTCTCCTGCTATTACTGTGTTACTGTCAGTTTCTCCTTTTATGTCTGTTAGTGTTTGTCTTATGTATTGAGGTGCTCCTATGTTGGGTGCATAGATATTTGCAATTGTTATGTCTTCCTCTTGGCTTGATCCCTTGATCATTATGTAGTGTCTTTCCTTATCTCTTGTAACCGTCTTTATTGTAAAATCTATTGTGTCTGATACGAGGATTGCTACTTCAGCTTTCTTTTGCTCCCCATTTGTATGGAATATATTTTTCTATCCTCTCACTTTCAGTCTATATGTCTTTAGGTCCGAAGTAGGTTTGTTGTAGACGGCATATATATGGGTCTTGTTTTTGTATCTATTCAGCCAGTCTGTGTCTTTTGGTTGGAGCATTTAATCCATTTACATTTAAAGTAATTATTGATATACATGTTCCTATTGCCATTTTCTTAATTGTTTGGGGTTGACTTTATAGATCTTTTTTCTTTTCTTGTATTTCTTGACTATATAAGTCCTTTTAACATTTGTTGTAAAGCTGGTTTGGTGGTACTGAATTCTCTTAACTTTTGCTTGTCTGAAAAGCATTTTATTTGTCCATCAATTTTGAATGAGATCCTAGCTGGGTACTATAATCTTGGTTGTTAGTCTTTGCCTTTTAGTACTTTAAATATGCCTGCCATTCCCTTCTGGCTTGCAGAGTTTCTGCTGAAAGATCAGCTGTTAAGCATATGGCTTTTCCCTTGTATTTTACTTGTTGCTTCTCCCTTGCTGCTTCTAATATTCTTTCTTTGTGTTTAGTCTGTGTTAGTTTGATTAGTATGCGTCTTGGCGTGTTTCTCCTTGGGTTTATCCTGTATGGGACTCTTTGTGCCTCTTGAACTTGTATGACTATTTCCTTTTCCGTGTTGGGGAAATTTTCAAGTATAATCTCTTCAAAAGTTTTCTCATACCCTTTCTTATTCTCTTCTTCTTCTCAATACCTATAATTTGAATGTTGGTGCTTTTGATATTGTCCCAGAGGTCTCTGAGACTGTCCTCGGTTCTTTTCATTCTTTTTATTTTCTTCTGCTCTTTAGATGTTATTTCCACCATTTTATCTTCCAGCTCACTGATTCGTTCTTCTGCTTCAGATATTCTGCTACTGATTCCTTCTAGAGTATTTTTAATTTCAGTAATTGTGTTGTTTTTCTCTGGATGTTTATTCTTTAATTCTCCTAGGTCTTGGTTAATTGATTCTTGTTGCATTTTCTCCATCTTGTTTTCAAGGTTTTTGATCATCTTTACTATCATTCTGAATTCTTTTTCAGGTAGTTTGCCTATTTCCTCTTCATTTCTTTGGACTTCTGTGTTTCTAGTTTGTTTCTTCATTTGTGTAGTATTTCTCTGCCTTTTCACTTTTTTTTTAACTTAGTGTATTTGAGGTCTCCTTTTCCCAGGCTTCAAAGTTGAATTCTTTCTTTCTTTTGGTTTCTGCCCTCCTAAGGTTGGTCCAGTGGTTAGTGTAAGCTTCGTATAGGGTGAGATTTGTATGCGTTTTTGTTTGTTTGTTTTTCCTCTGCTGGGCAAGGCTGAGTGAGGTGGTAATCCTGTCTGCTGCTGATTGGGTTTGTGTTTTTGTTTTGTTTGTTGTTTAGATGAGGCGTCCTGCACAGGGTGCTATTGGTGGTTGGGTGATGCCAGGTCTTGTATTCAAGTGGTTTCCTTTGTGTGTGTTCTCACTGTTTGATACTCCCAGGGTTAGTCCTCTGGAAGTCTGGGGTCTTGGAGTCAGTGCTCCCATTCCAAAGGCTCAGGGCTTAATCTCCTTAGAAGCATCTTTCTCCTCTTTGGGCTTGGTCACCTTTCCATTCGTAGATCCCAGCTTGCTTGACAAGGTTGGGCCAGGAGACAGAAGTCCTCGCCAAGCAGGCCGGACTTGGGAGAGTGCCTAGGGCGGCAAGTCGCAACCGCAAGCTCCCCTTGGTGTGGCTCTGGTCAGAATCTGCTGTTCCCCCGCACTGCTGCTGCCACCGCTGCCTTCCCTCTCTCTCTCCCTACACCCACACCTCGTAGGAGCTCACCTGCTCCCTCACTCACGCTCTCCTTCCAAAGAACCTTCAGGTCCTGGAGAGCCCCCGAACCATCTTTTATGTTGCTGCCAGAGCCATCATTTAACCCGTAGTTCACATTTTCTCTGGGGAAATCAGAGGCAATACTAGGGGACTTCCCTGGTGGCTCAGACAGTTAAACGTCTGTCTACAATGTGGGAGACCCAGGTTCGATCCCTGGGTCCAGAAGATCCCCTGGAGAAGGAAATGGCAATCTACTCCAGTACTATTGCCTGGAAAATCCCATGGACAGAGGAGCCTGGTAGGCTACAGTCCATGGGGTCTCAAAGAGTCGGACACGACTGAGCGACTTCACTTTCACTTGGGGCTTCCCTGGTGGCTCAGAGGTTAAAGCATCTGCCTGCAATGCAGGAGACCTGGGTTCGATCCCTGGGTTGGGAAGATCCCCTGGAGAAGGAAGTGGCAACCCACTCCAGTACTCTTGCCTGGAAAATCCCATGGACAGAGGAACCTAGTGGGCTACAGTCCACAGGGTCACAAAGAGTCGGACACGACTGAGTGACTTCACTTCAGATTTCCTCAGACACCCCTTAGAACAGACATAAAGGTAGTTCCCACCTGCCTCTCTAGTCTCGTTTCTTGACATTCCTCTGTCTCAACCATTTATGCTCAACCATTTTAGAGCTGGTACTGATTTTCTTGATGTTTCTCAATTTATATCAGACTGTTCTGTTTTCTGTTTCTGTATACCTGTGTTCATTCTGCTTCCTTGGCCTCTTCAGAGAACCTGTCCCCTCTCCAGTTAGGCCACCCTGTTCTCTTCCTTATGTTGCTGTAGCCTTTGTGTCGTGGGCGGTTACCTAGGACACCTGACTGAATTTGCTTGTTTATGGAATGTATGTAAATCATTAAGAATAAGCCACCAGGTGCATTATTTTGCTGACCTCAGCACTCAGTACAATGTCTAGATCATGGATCATGAACAATAAAACAGTTAAATTAGTATTTGTTAAAATAATATGTTACCTGATTCTGAACTCAGCCCTTACCCTCAGTGATTTAGCCATTGGGCAGTTGGCTCTCAGCTTGATTCAATCATTTGGAATTCAAATGTTTAGAATCCCAGCATACACACACACACACACACACACACACACACACTCAATTCTTCTTACTTTGCAGTCTGTAAAAATATAAGATAGTGCCCCTTACCACCCAAAAGATTTTCAGATTTTTGTCTCTAGTTGGGTTTGAAGAGAGCTATTAGCATGTTCCTTTTTACTCTGGGAATATTGTCATCCATTAAACCTGTTGAATTTGTGCGTATCACTGTATGAATTTATGCATTTTCACTAGCAAAATTTTAAAAGGACCAAATAGATAAGATCCATTTACTGTAGTGCAAAATTTAAACCTGAGCTTGACCTGTATTGAGTGTATAGCATTATATTTCCAATGATAATTAGGCTGAAAATCCTAAAATGCCTTTGTTACCAAAAAATGTGACATTTTCTCCATGTTCTATATCCACAGCAATGAACTGTTCAGCTGAAGAAACTGAGAATGACCACAGCCCAGAAGCACTCACTAAAAAACTGTCAGATGTATGCCAGTTACGGAGGGACATAGATGAACTACGGACCGCAATATCGGACCGCTATGCTCAGGACATGGGAGACAACTGCGTTACCCAGTGACCGGTGTTGGGCCCACAGCAACAATGACCCGTTGCAAAGTGCTGCTGTGTTCAGTTCTTCATGTTTCTCTCCAGGAGCCATGATAGAAAGTTGCAAGTGACATGTGTCTTGCTGCGTAGGTTTTTTTCTGTGGATTTGTTCTGTCGCAGAAGAATTGGGATGTGAGAAAGTTTTGAAGGGGCTTATCTAATCAGGCAAAAAAAATTAAATTGCCATTTGAAAAATATGATAAAATGTATAAGAAAAAAAAAAATCTGTATTCTCAAACTACTGACTGTAGGACCAAGCTGTGAAGAGTGCCCTTCAGATAAAGGGATAGAATTTCTTTTAATCACATAATTGTGTGTGTGTGTGTGTGTGTGCATGCATGTGTACTTATTTACAAAATTGTAAGGATTTCTAAGATCAAAGCAGAGCTTCTGAGAAAGGCACACACTATATTCTTGTGCTTCTTTTTTTTCTTCATGGAGAAGCTTGTGTTGTACTTGGGGTTTTCAAGGTTGGCTCAGCAAGAGTTCCCACCAGGCAAGTGTTGTAACAGCAGTACAGCAGCAAAACCTTTTGTGTTTTGAACGATCACTGTGCTGAGATGGTGAGGTTGTGGGGTTGGGTTGATTTTCGTACTGTAGACAGGTCAGTGATTTTTCCAGAGTGATTGTGAATCCTGTAAGAGGTGTGAAATACCGATGTGATGGTTAATCCCATTAGCATTATAATTTATGTATTACAAGGTGATTTAACATAATCGGAATTAATTTTAACATGTCCCTTACTATTTACAATTTTTATTTATAGATTATATATATATATATATATATATCAGTGTAAACAAAGCCATATACAATTAATGCAAACCTAAGGCCTCAGATCATTATTGTAAAATGAACAAAATGACTCTGGAACAATAACTCGTTTATCCAAATCTCCAGTGTTTACATTTTCAACAGTTTTGTATCTGTTTTGAAGTTGAAACCACTTTAAGAAAAAATCAACCTGTATTCTTTATATCTGAATTATCACTAGCATAGAACAAAATCTAAACCTAAGTGATACTGAAATTCCTTTTATTAGGTAAAGTACATTAAAAACAGGGTTCTTCATAGAATATAAACTTGCCCCAGTTAGTTGTTCTTCTAGGGTATAAGATATCACGATGAAATACAACTGATTTTTTTAGTAGACATGCAATCATTTAAACTTCCAAATGAGTATTTCCCTATTTTAGTTGTATCTCGGAAGGAGTTTATATTTTATTACCTTCAGAGCATTTAGTACATTCTTTTGAATGTACTTAGTTGTGGCAATCAATGTCCTTTACACATTGGTTTTGATTTATCTCTTGATACAGCCCCAAGTCTCATTTAGGTCAAGACAACAGTAGGTAGAAGGAACAAAGGATGAAAATCAAGCTGGAGAATATTGTTTGGGGCAAGAGCAGATCACATGTCTGTTTTCTTGCCAGACTTATATTTAATGGTATAAAGGCTGCTCCTAGAAAAATATGCTCCTGAATAATTTCAGCAGTGAAAACATATTTGGGATAGACCTTCAAAGAAACTACCCAGGAAGACATTCAGCTCAGAATTTGACTTATAGACAGTTCTCAACAGTTATTCAATAGTTACATTTCAGCAATCAGTTATAATACATTGTAAGGACATCAGCCTTCCCTTCTGTTCAGTGCCTGAGTCCTCCCTGCCATTTAATGTCTTAGGATCTGAACACTAAGAAATCAGTGCATTGTAGGGATTCTGCTTCCCACGGTCCTTAAGTTAAAAAGGAGGGACTTGGTCAGTAGCAAAAATTTGGCTTTCTAAGATGTTGATCTGTTTTTGAATGTTGGTGGTTTAAGACAATCAAGGAGTAGTAAATATATACCAAAAATCTGATACAAAGAATTCTGCCTTGTAAAAATTAATATCTGTAAAAATGGTCATTTATAGTAAAGTAGATAATTAGCATCTAATAGATAATCCACAAGTGTAGCACACATTTTTACATTCTCTTTGAATAGAGTCCCCTCCCCCCACCCTCAACCTCCACAATTTTGAAAATAAAGGTACTCTGAAATGATAGTGATAATGGGCAAATAGTCACTGATTTGGATCACTAGGTTCTTACTAGAATGTATATGTTTGGGAGTTTTATGGTCATTAGTGTTGTTTAAACAAACTGTTGGTCATTTGTTTTGACTGTAGATACTTTGTTTTCCGCTTTTGTTGTGATAAAATAATTTATATTTTTAAAAAGTAAGTTTTCGAAAACTCAAAAAATTTGACTTAATTTACATATCTTGGGGTAAAAAATTTTAACCTAACAGAAAATTAACTAACTACTGCTGATATATTTCAGTTTCCCCTCCATGAAAAGGAGAATTAAGATGTAATAATTTAAGTATAACCTTGAATTACAGACTGTTTATCTCTTGGAATCTGGGTTTTGTAAAGGGTCCTAGATAATAAGCAGACAGCCTTGGAGGGAATTTTGGGGGAAATAAAGCTATTAGCAGTCTAATTTGTTAGTATTTAATTTTGATTTTTCAGAAAATTCCCTTCTCCAAGACAACCTTTTATGTTAGAATAGTAAGAATAATGATATCTCTTTAAAAACAAAGATTTTATGGTTAGACTAGGTAAGGTGGACAAGTAGAAACTCTGTAGTGTCGTGTCCTAGTTTGAAGTAGGATATTCTTAGGAGTTATTACAGTGATTATCTGTCTGAGGTGAAAATTAACCTAAGTTTTAAAGTAAATCTATTTGAAATTTGCTTAAGTATTGACTTAGGTAAGCCTTGTCTGAGTTTATTTCTTTCTGTTTTTTTTTTCAATAAGTGTGGCCCCTTTTTGTGTTTGAAATAGGAGTCAGTATTCAATGTTAACCATATTTTTATTAGTGACATTTGTTTTGATCATGACAATTTATTAAGCTGAATTAGACTTCTTTCAGTAGCTCGTTAGAGACAATCTCAAGGGCTGGAAAGTGTTGCTAAAATGGATATTGTACATTTCCACAATAATGTACAATAATGAATGACTAATGAAATTATAAATTTTGTCATAGTTCAAGACTTATTAATAGGATTCTCTTAGATGGCATTTTTAAAGGAACTACTTTATTAGGAGAATGTTCTTTCAATATCAGTAATAGTTCATTGAATAATACAGTAGCTGAGAACTTGGACTCTATTTTTACATCACATAGTTCAGCTCAGGCATATCTTTGGATTTTGGCATTCTCTTATGCAGCTTTGTATCATTGTAGATACGTAATTACAGAAATAAGCAATTCTCATAACCATGCTTACTCAGACAATGTCATTTGAAACTGCCAGTAGCTAGAGGTCTCAGAGCCAAAGTTAATTCATTTTGTTTCCATTTTTGACAGTTTTTTTTCCAGTGTTCACAAAACATAAAATTTCTAGCTTCACCCCAAAATGTCATGCTAGAAATTGCTGTATAATAATAACTTGCATTTAATCATGAAGAGGGAAAGGTTTTGGATATTTGGATTTTTATCTTATTTAAAAGAAGCATTGAGTATATTAAGAATGTAGTTTCAAATCAATGTCATTAACAACACTGTTGTAACTGCATACATGAAGAACCTTTTGTGCCTTTTTGCCTGCAGTAAGCATTCATTTCTATTTACATGAGCTGTAAGAATGTTGATGATTATTGCACCTTGTTCTTCTGTAAATAGACTTGATTAAGGATTTTCGTTTAAAGCAAGGAGGAGTTTTTGTTACTAGGTAGATACCTTAATAAACATAAAGGGAGTTATCAAATAATACGTCTTTGGAGTCCAACCTTTTCCCTGTTTAGTGAGCAGGAAACTCCTTTGGAATGTAGTCATTTGTGTGTATGTGTGTATATATGTATATGTATAGTTATTTAAATACATAAACATAAAATTCAGCATCACATTGGTGTGATGTCAAGAAGTAGTAAGGTGCTAGGTGGCTACATTAAAAGCACAGCAGAGTATACCATCAGTCACTATGACTGGTGGCTTTTATAAACTAGGTTCAGTTTTTGAACCGCCCAGAATACCTCATGTGTAAATACAATAGTCATGACTTAATTGAAATACAGTTATTGTAAAAAGAATGTGAAGCCACTGGTTGGCTTATGCCTTCTGATTATTATCCTTGCCTCTTTTTTTGTAAAGGGGTTGTTTTTTGTTTTTGTTTTTAAATAGGGTTTACAGCTAGAATTTTGAATGCCAAAGTTCTATTTATTAAATTTTAAAAAGTTTTCAATGTTAATGGCTAAGTATTTTTCCACTGGACTATTGTTTGTTGATGTTGGAATTTGTATTAACAGAAATAAATTTTTTATAAAAGATTTATGTCTACCAAGTGCCTAATGTTGATATAAAAATATATTTGAAATTTCACACTCTGAATTCTCAATGACAAGAATATGCTGGCTTGACTCTTTCAAAGTTTTCTTTATGCAAGAAAAAAATCTTACTAGAACAGGGGCACTTGTGCCTCCTATGTCTGTCTGAGGGTTTCTTTTCAGTCATTGCAAAGCGTTTTGTCAGGCCTTTTCCTTAAAGGGCACTGAGATTTTCTGATGGCATAAATGCAAGGCATGGCTATGCATTTCAGCTCATAGAATTGTATCTCTACTTTGAATTTCTAAAATTCTTATTTGAATGAAGAGTCTTCTCTCTACTTTTCCAACAGACAAAATCAGATTTCAGTTTTTTATATTGCTGAAAGATTGGCAAGGTAAATCTTTTTTATTTCCTCCCTTCTAATCAGAGATTAAAACCTTACTGAAACATATACAAATAAGACCTTGTTAAAAGATTGCTCCGCAGAGGCCTCAACATCTCAGATTGATGGCCTGGGTCCTTGTTCTAAGTCATATGTGCCTTAATGTTGCCTGCTGGTTAACATTTGGATTAGCAGCGTCTGTTTCTAGTCCAGTTAACTTGGCATTGCTGTCAAGAGTTTTTAATGAGGCATCTAATTCAGTTAACAGGAAAAAGAAGCATGCATTACAAACCCCATAGGTTGTAAGCAAATGACTTGGAAATAAAACCAGAATAGTTAAAGTCCTTGAGTATCTCCAAGGTTATTAATGAACAGTCTTCTGCTTTATAAGAAAACATATGATCATTTTGATCTGCTTTTAAAAATAAAGTTTCAATGGAGTCAGCAAAGACTTTTGATGGGGTTCATCCCAGTGATTTTGCCAGTACTTTGAGCTTCCTTTTTAGGCCAGTTTCCCAACCAACCAGTCTTTCTGTGTAGAAATACAAAGGACTCAGTTTGAAAGGAGTAAATATCCTCTTAGTGTTGGTGCAAAATGATGGCATGTGGATCCAGTAGAGCAAATTGTTTACAAATAAATAGCACTCTAACATCATGTCAGTTAAGATGGTCTCCTTGATTTAGTGGAGATTCCCATCTGAGGACTGAAATTGTGACAAAGATTTCTTCAATGTTCAAATAAAACTCTCCCTGATAAATTCAGTGTGATCACAAAAAGAAAAAAACAGCTTTCCATTTCAGCCACCTGTTTTTACTTAAACACAGTCTCACTTCACAATCTCCGTAGATTCCTTTATAATAGAAGTTTTAATGAAACATACACCTACCCTACTCTGTGACCTGGAAATTCCAGTCTAGGTGTTTACTTGAGATAAATACAAACATTCATCTAAAAAGAGACTTGGAAATGAATGTTCACAGTGATTTTATCCATAATAATCAAAAGCTGGAAATAGCCCAGGATCTGTCAGTAAGAGTTCTCTATCTAGAGTTGAAAACCAGCATTCTTTCATAACCTCAGGTTTTGATTGATTATTGAATATATGTTAATACTTTGGGGAAGATGGAGTAACATTGCATAGACAACAATGTGATGGTGTATCAGACTTCCTCTGTATACCAGAGGTACTTTTGTTTCTCTTCCCTCTGGGGCGAGCATTGTCCTTTGTCGTGCTCCCACCTGTGTTCCATGAGTCTCCACACTTGATGTGAAGCTCTTGGTTTCACCCTTCTTGAAACTCATCTTTTATGCCATTGTTTTTGAACAGCATAAAGAGCTCATCAGACTTGGAACTCTTTGAGAGCATGCATGTTGTCTTATTAGACTTTGCATTTAATAAGCCTGTAGGACATACTAATCTCCAGAGACGTGCAAATACCTGTTGTTAGCCCCAGGAAGGAAGAATGATTTCAAAGGGGAAAGAAATGGTTTTTATAGCATAGGTCATCCTTGGAGGCTGTGGGGCTTTTAATGGGACATGTAAAGTGATAATAAACCCTACTTAGGCAAGTTCCATTTTCCTCCGTCCCTTGGGCCTCTTGCTAATCTCTCCTGTGACTGTCCTCTCTCTGCCCTTCTGTGGGTTCAAGCCACAGGATTGGACACAGTTGTTTCCTAGCCCCAGTGTTCCTGGAGCATAACAATCTCATTGGGCGTTAAGCCAGCTGTGGAGGTTTTGTAAGGACAAATTCAAGGTCTTAAAGGAGGAGCAAAATGTCAGCTTAAACAGTGAATGCAGTTCCATCTATGTATATATATATGCACAAGTCTGGCGAATAGTCATTGAAGCATATAGTAACAGCTAGCATCCCTTCTACTTAAAGTAGTGTATGTCTGTGACTTGGTATCCTTCATGACTTTCAAAACTTTCTCAGTCATATTCCTCTGCATATTGTTTTTGTCCTGCTTCCTCTTTTCCCTATAACTGTGCCTCCAGTTATGTGTATCTTCTCTTTTATCCACTATGTGTCTTATGTTCTTTACTACTCTTGTTCCCTTCGTTCTTAATCTTCTCTTGTGATATGTCTTCTAATTGACTATGTCTCCTTTTGGCTATATTTAATTATCTATGAAATCCAACCGTAGAGTTGGCCAATATCAGGTTTTGTATTTTTCAGTTCTAAAACTTCCATTTGGTTCTTCCTTAGAATGTTTAGTTTTCTTTCAACATTATCGATTTTTTCACTGATTTCTTAAGCAAATTAAGCATAAATATTTTAAAGCCCATTATCTGTATCCTCAGTTTGTTTCTATTATCTGTTGTTTCTCTTCATTTTTAAAATAAAGTCTTTTGTTCTCACCTGTGTTGTTTTTTTTTTTTTCAGAGCTGAATATTTTATATGAAAATATTTAAGGCTCTAGATAATGTTATCTTTCTCCAGACAGGATTTAAATTTGCTTCTGGTAGGGCTAGGGGCACTAATCAACCTAATTAACTCAGGGCTTCAGTTGATTTAGAGCAAGGGTTTGAGCCCTTGGGAGAGTCCCCCCCCCCCCCCCCCCACTGTATCTGGCTCATGTAGCAAAACCCCAACTCAAAGTAAAGGGCACTTGCCAGCACTTCCCTTCCTAAAACAGCTGTGGAGTCCAATTTTCACTTTCAATTCCAACCATTAGGTGAGCAATAACCTACAGGCCAAATTAGCCTACCACTTGGTTTTTGGAAATAAAGTTTCATTGGAACACAGTCGTGTCCATTTGTTTACCTATTGCCTAAGCTACTTCTGAGCTAAAATTGCAGAATTGAATGGTTGTAGGAGCCTATATGACTCTCAAAACCAAAATTATTTATTTGTAGAGTTTTGCTGACCCATATCCTGGATCCCTAAGTATAAGGAGAGCTCTGTCCAGTTTCTGTTTGTGTTCCCTCTTCCAGAAATGGCAAATATTCCTAAAGGAAAAATAGCCCCAAATCCCAGGGTAAACTTTTTTGTTTCTTCCTTGTACTGGATCTTGAACCTGTAATATTTTTTTTACTGCACCATTACCTCTCTGATGCCTTCAACTAGAATTTTCCCCAGAATTTTCTAATTATTCTTTGTGGGGAGGGTTGATCTGAATTTTAGTTTGCATTTATTGGAAGCAGAAATCTTTATAAGACATTTTAACCACCAGTGTTTAAAAAAATATATTTGTTTGGCTACACCAGCCTTAGTTGTGGCACACAGGATCTTCAGTCTTTCTAGTTGCAGCAGGCGGGGTCTAGTTCCCTGACCAGGGATCGAGCCCAGGTCCCCTACACTGAGAGTACAGAGTCTCAGCCTCTGGACCACCAGTTTTTAGACAAATCCAGCCTGACAGCAGGTACTCCACCATCCCTTCTTGTTGGTTAACATGTTTGCAGGGGTTTTGTCCTTCGTCCTTCTGATCTGTCCTAGTTGTTTGCTGTATGATGTAGGGTGCAGTTATTCTAGACTTGGGTCTTCCACTTGTAAGAAGTGCTATCACTACACAAAAGTTCCTTCCTTCCTAAACTATTTCAGTAGTATATTTACTTCACTAAGTTCCTGCCCCTTAAAATATATCCTGCATATCTGCTTCTGAATCGTCAAAATGGCAGTTTTAATCAGGCTCTCAAAAACCTTCAGTGATTCTCATTGTCTAAGGAAATCCTTGACATTTAAGCTTTTTTTTTTTCTTCATCCTATTTTTTAAGTTTTCTATTTCCCTAGTCTGGTCAAAATATATTGGTCACATAAACTGATCAATGTGGACATTCAGCTCTGCTAAAAAAAAAAATACCAAATAATTCAGTCAATGCTTCTTTCTCATATAAAATGAATTTCCTCCCATTTATACTCTTCAAAGTTTATTTCAGATGGCATTATGTCTAACCATATTTTCCTTATCTTTCTATGCCTCATAGTGGTTTATACCTGGTTCACATTCAATAAACATGGTTTTCATTGGAAATAAGAGTTGTGTTCTAAGATATTTGCTTTGAGTAATTCTTCAATATTTCTGTTATAGAAACATAACTATTCTTCATTGGAGCACTGTCTTTTATTATTCCATAAGTATTTGAATATTAATAAAGTAAATAAACTTGCTAAAATTAATGAAGTTATTCCTAGCATTGGAGTGGCTAAATAGTAATAGATAATAACTATTATATAAAGGTTATTATCAGATAGAGTGTTGACAGATTTCTTATAACAAACTATTGATAGCAGTTGAATAATTTTAATTCAGAGATTTCCTATTTTTATTCGAGTAGTAAGGTAAACCATGTGACTAGTATCTAAGAATTCTAATATGTTAAAAACTTAGAGCCCTTATTAATTCTACAAATCTCAAATCTCTGGATAGTTTTATGTAAGTATTTTTAAGAGTAGACTCAGATTAGTTAATTTAAGAATCCAGTGGAAGATGTATGGAAAGTGTGCTTGAAAGGATATGTGTTTTAAAACTTTTTTACCTAGATTAGAATCTCTAATTTCTTAATGTATGTAAGGTGGGGTAAAAATCTTCTTCATAACCTTTGTGTAGTATTTAAATCTGTGATGAAAAACAAATTCTATTTGTGTCTTTGAAAAATTTGACCTCAATAGTTCTGTCTTGTTGGCAAGTGGTAAGTAGTATACAGAGCAATAACCAAAAAGATATATACAAAATATATACAAAAGCAACAACCACTCTAATGGTAGAGAGTGAAGAGGAACTAGAGAACCTGTTGATGAGGATGAAAGAGAAGAGTGAAAAAGCTGGCTTAACACTCAACATTCAAAAAACGAAGATCATGGCATCCAGTCCCATCACTTCATGGCAAACAGAAGGGGAAAAAGTGGAAGCAGTGACAGATTTTATTTTCTTAGTCTTCAAAATCAATGAATATGATGGTTGCAGTCACAAAATTAAAAGATGCTTGCTTCTTGGAATAAAAGCTGTGATAAACCTATACAGCATATTAGAAAGCAGAGACATCACTTTGCCAACAATGGTCCATATAGTCAAAGCTATGGTTTTTCCAGTAGTCATGTATGGATGTGAGAGTTGGACCATAAAGAAGTCTAAGCACCAAAGAATTGATGCTTTCAAATTGTGATACTTGAGAAGACTCTTGAGAGTTTATTGGGCTGCAAGAGATCAAACCAGTCAATCCTAAAGGAAACCAGTCCTGAATATTCACTGAAAGGACTGATGTTGAAGCTGAAGCTCTAATACTTTGGCCACCTGATGCAAAGAGCCAAGTTATCAGAAAAGGCCCTGATGCTGGGGAAGATTGAAGGCAAAAGGAGAGGGGAACAGCAGAGGATGGGATGGTTAGATAGGATCACCGACTCAGTGGATATGTATTTGAGCAAAGTCTGGGAGATAGTGGAGGACAGAGGATTCTGGTGTGCTGCAGTTGCAAAGAGTTGGACATGACTTAGCTGAACAACAACAACTTAACTGAACAACAACAACCAGCTAGAGCTAGAAAATGTTCCTAGAGTACATATTATAATGGAGAATGAAGAGTAGTGGAATCAAATGCCAACTATGTTGAGGACACCAAGGATTGGTGAGCTTGGAGGAATGGGAAGAGTTTTTAATCTGGGTTTTGAGTTCAGAATGCAAGTGATACTAACTTTTATTTGCAAAAAGTGTGGCAAAATGTGTAAGGATTTATGAATCAATGCTAATATTTGCCCATCAATGAATCTGGGGCAGAAGCGGAAAAAAAGAATGAATCTGGAGAAGAAAGAAGGGAATAGCATCGCTCTAGCTCAACATTCAGAAAACGAAGATCATGGCATCCGGTCCCATCACTTCATGGGAAATAGATGGGGAAACAGTGGAAACAGTGTCAGACTTTATTTTGGGGGGCTCCAAAATCACTGCAGATGGTGACTGCAGCCATGAAATTAAAAGACGCTTACTCCTTGGAAGGAAAGCTATGACCAACCTAGATAGCATATTCAAAAGCAGAGACATTACTTTGCCAACAAAGTTTCATCTAGTCAAGGCTATGGTTTTTCCTGTGGTCATGTATGGATGTGAGAGTTGGACTGTGAAGAAGGCTGAGTGCTGAAGAATTGATGCTTTTGAAGTGTGGTGTTGGAGAAGACTCTTGAGAGTCCCTTGGACTGCAAGGAGATCCAACCAGTCCATTCTGAAGGAGATCAGTCCTGGGTGTTCTATGGAAGGACTGATGCTAAAGCTGAAATTCCAGTACTTTGGCCACCTCATGCGAAGAGTTGACTCATTGGAAAAGACTCTGATGCTGGGAGGGATTGGGGGCAGGAGGAGAAGGGGATGACAGAGGATGAGATGGCTGGATGGCATCACTGACTCGATGGACGTGAGTCTCAGTGAACTCCAGGAGTTGGTGATGGACAAGGAGGCCTGGCATGCTGCTATTCATGGGGTCACAAAGAGTTGGACACGACTGAGCGACTGAACTGAACTGAACTGATGATACTCAGGAAGGCCCCATTACTGATAGGAGGAATGCTTGCTTCTGTTTCATGTGAATGAGCAATGTATGGGGGATTGCTTATTCCAAAACATCTGTCAGTATTTCACAACTAGTGATTCACACTTTTGAACAGCTAGTATGATTCACATTTTACTCAGCTTGAATTTCTCTTTTAATAGATTTTGTTTTTAGAGAAACTTTGGGTTTACAGAAAAGCTGCACAGAAAATATACCCATTCTCATTCCAGCTCTGCACACAATTTCTCCTACTATTAACATCTTGCATTAGTGTGATACATTCTTTGTAAGTGATGAGCCAATACTGATCTATTATTTTTACTAAAGTCTGTAGTTTATAGTGGGGCTTCTCTGTTGGCTCAGTAGTAAAGAATACGCCTGCAATGCGGGAGACTTGGGTTCGGTCCCTGAGTCAGGAAGATCCCCTGGAGCAGGAAATGACAATCTACTCCAGTATTCTTGCTTGGGAAATTCCATGGACAGAGGGGCCTGGCGGGCTACAGTCCATGGGGTCAAAAAAGAGTTGGGCACAACTTGGCGACTACACAATGTAGTTTACAATAGGCTTCATCTCTGAACAGCTCTCTGGGTTTTGGCAAATACCACCACTGTCAGGCACCCACCACTGCAGGACTAAACACAACAGTGTGACCACCCTAAAAATCTTCTGTGCTCCATTTATTTATTCCTCCCTGTGGCTAAACCCTTCTCAACCACTGCTCTTTTCACTGTCTCCACGATATCGCCTTTTCCAAAGTGTCATATAGTTGTGATTATATTGTATATAACCTCTTCTGATTGGCTTCTGAAACTTTACAGTGTGCATGTAGGATTTATCCATATGCCTTGATAGCTTATTTCTATGGCTTAAGAGCTTATTCTTATCACTGAATATTCCATTGTATGGAGATACCATGGTTTATCCATTCACTTATTGAAGGACACTTGGTTGTTTCCAGGTTTTTGGCAATTGTGAATATAAAGATTCTATAAGCTTTTGTGTGCAGGTTTTCGTGTGGACATATTTTCAACTTTTTTTGAATAAATATCTAGAAGTGCAATTGCCCGGTTATATGGTCTGCTGCTGCTGCTGCTGCTAAGTCGCTTCAGTCGTGTCCGACTCTGTGTGACCCCATAGATGGCAGACCACCAGGCTCCCCCATCCCTGGGATTCTCCAGGCAAGAACACGGGAGTGGGTTGCCATTTCCTTCTCCAATGCATGAAAGTGAAAAGTGAAAGTGAAGTTGCTCAGTCGCATCCGACTCTTAGCGACCCCATGGACTGCAGCCTACCAGGCTCCTCTGTCCATGGGATTTTCAGGGCAAGAGTACTGGAGTGGGGTGCCATTGCCCCCTCCGGGTTATATAGTATATATAGCCTATAAAACACTGCCAAGCTGTCTTCCAGAATGACTTATCATTTTGCTTTCTCATCAGCAATGAATGAGACTTCCAACTGCATTTGGTGTTATCACTGTTTTGGACTTTAAATTCTAATAGGTGTGGAGTGGCATGTCATTATTGTTTTAATTTGCATTTCCCTGATACTATACAATGTTGAGCATATTTTCATACTCTTATTTACCATTTCTGTCTTCTTTGGTGAAATGTCTGTTCGAATCTCTTGCCCATTTTTAAAATTGAGTTGTTTGGTTTCTTATTGTAGAATTTTAAGAGTTCTCTGTACATTTTGGACAGAAGTCGTTTATCAGATGTGTATGGGCTATGGTTTATATTTCCAGTCTATGGCTTATATTTGATTCTCTTGAAAGTGTCTTTCTCAAGATGGAAGTTTTAATTTTTAACAAAGTTCAACTTTTAAATTTTTTCTCTGATGGATTATGTTTTTGATGGGGTCCCTAAAAAAGTCATCACCCAACCTCAAGGTTGCATAGATTTTTCTCCTATGTTCTCTTCTAGGAGTTTTGTAGCTTTCATTTTACATTTAGATCTTGACCCATTTTAAGTTAATTTTTGTGAGAGCTCTAAGGTCTGTATCTAGATCCACATTTTGCATGTGCATATCCTGTTGTTCAGCACCATTTTCTGAGAGGACTATCCTTTCTCCATTTATTGCCTTTGCTCTTTGTCAAAGATCAGTTGACTGTAAACTCAGGGGTTGCAATTCACTTTTAAAATAAAGCTCCAAATAAATAAATAAAATGAATTTCCTTTTGGGAAAGGTAAGATTATGAATATTTTAATGTGAAAGAGTTATTCAAAATCTTCTCCTGACAGCAGGTTATTAAATGCACTGTTTTTCCACATTTTTTATGACTTCTGCCTGGAAAGTTTTCTAGACCATCTCTGCTCCAGAGCTAAGGAAAAACTGGGATACAAGCCATAGCAAATATGAATTCATTTGGCTTGCTTGACCAGGTTAGAGAGTACTGACTGTTGAGTACTCATAATGGGTTGGCAGAAATTGACAACTAAAATATAGCAAAGGCATACTCTAATGTCTTCTCAATTTTGTCCAGGGCCTGAGTATGTGGGGATGAGGAAAGTGAAAATGTTAGTTGCTCAGTCGTGTCTGACTCTTTCTGGCCCCCATGGACTATAGCCTGCCAGGCTCCTCTAGTCCATGGACTAGAATTACATAGAATTCTCCAGGCAAGAATACTGGAGTGGGTTGCCATTCCCTTTTCCAGGGGCTCTTTGGGACCCAGGGATCAAACCCAGATCTACTGCATTGCAGGTAGATCTGCATTACCATCTTGAGTCACCAGGGAAGCCCCTGGAGATGAGGGGTTACCTGAAATTAGAACTTTAGTCTTGTAGAACTTTAATCCTCATCCTCTAGGTAAGGAACTGGGCAGCTTACATCCCTGTCCAGTGATTTACTTACAGTGTAAATTGTTAGGTTGTTTGAATGTAGTAGCCATTGCATTGTCATTACGCTGTTAGTTATTTTTAGAATAATGTTGCTGTCAATCTTAGCTTTGATGTATGTAATAATTCACAAAGCAAACCAAATGAATTCACATTTCCTATGGCTATATCCACGTTTTTCCTTAGGTCAGGAGAAGAGCTGTTCTAGAAAGCTTTCCAGACAGAAGTCTTAAAAAATGAGGATTACTGTGGAAAAAGAGTGCATTTAATAACCTTGAACTATCAGTCCATATATGCAGTGATTAATACTTTCATATGAGAGCCCTATTCCAGGAGTACATAACAGGAATATATAATTCACTTAAATTTAACCTAATAAAGCAGAGACATTACTTTGCCAACAAAGGTCCGTCTAGTCAAGGCTATGGTTTTTCCTGTGGTCATGTATGGATGTGAGAGTTGGACTGTGAAGATAGCTGAGTGCCAAAGAATTGATGCTTTTGAACTGTGGTATTGGAGAAGACTCTTGAGAGTCCCTTGGACTGCAAGGAGATCCAACCAGTCCATTCTGAAGGAGATCAGTCCTGGGTGTTCTTTGGAAGGAATGATGCTAAAGCTGAAACTCCAGTACTTTAGCCACCTTATGCGAAGAGTTGACTCATTGGAAAAGACTCTGATGTTGGGAGGGCTTGAGGGCAGGAGGAGAAGGGGATGAAAGAGGATGAGATGGTTGGATGGCATTACCGACTCGATGGACGTGAGATTGAGTGAACTCCAGGAGTTGGTGATGGACAGGGAGGCCTGGCGTGCTTCGATTCATGGGGTCGCAAAGAGTCGGACAAGACTGAGCGACTGAACTGAACTGAACTGAATAGCTAGATTTAATTTTCAGTAAAAATTGAAGACTTCAGTCTGAAAGTAGTGGCATGTTTTGTTCCATAAATCTATAAAGGGTAATTTTTTAAAGTAATATGACTCATGAATATGAAGTGAACATGTGTCAAAGATTTTATTTAACTCATTAATTAAATGCGGGAACTGGAAAAGCTGTTACAGCTAATTCAAAAGATAATCCAAAGAACAAACACATTTATAAATCAGGAATACTGAAATGAATTTGCAAGTGGTTTCAAAATGCTATTCCTTCGTGGGGAAAAGAAGTCAACCAAACCTCCACTAGTGAGAATTTATTTCATATGGATAAACAAGAATTGTCAGTAAGCAATTATTTTACCTCATTATCAGTTTTCTACAACTTATAGGAGTTGTAAAATAGCTTCAAGGCAATGATAGGCTTAAATCAGATAGCCTAGAAGACTGTACTCTGAACAATGCATAATTTTCTATTGAAGACATTCAGTAACCAGTTTTGCTTACTGCAAATTTCCTCACAAATTTTTCTGTGCTTCAATTCTTTAGCTCGTAGGGCATTTGTATGACTTCAAAGATTGTTGAGGCTTCTGGGTATAGATGATGTTTATAAAGTCTTCTTGAATCCAATCCAGACGTGCGATGTTTCTCACCAGGCTACCTTAGGCAAAGCACTGAAAGAGACAGGGACAGATTGTGAACCACAGCCGTAAATGTATTCTGTTTAAATATGCGTATTTATATAAATAAATAAGCATAAATAAATCCTTACTCCACTTGGCTTTTACTCTCTATTTTTTGGAAGCACACCTTTATTTTTCTCTCATTACTGAATAGATAGTTTTGTAGCTTATGACCCATGTGTTTCAGCTTGTTTATCTGCTGCTGCTGCTGCTGCTGCTATGCACTTCAGTCGTGCCTGACTCTGTGAGACCCCAGAGATGGCAGCCCACCAGGCTCCGCCGTCTCTGGGATTCTCCAGGCAAGAACACTGGAGTGGGTTGCCATTTCCTTCTCCAATGCATGAAAATGAAAAGTGAAAGTGAAGTCACTCAGTCGTGTCCGACTCCTAGCGACCCCGTGGACTTCAGCCCACCAGGCTCCTCCATCCATGGGATTTGCCAGGCAAGAGTACTGGTTATATATCTGATACATAGGCAATAGTGGATTGCCTTATCTCTACACTTTGAGGAGATAATACTTTCTACCATTAATATATTAACTAGTATTTGTTATTTCCTCTGGATTCGTTCTTTATACAGATTTAGATGTTTAGGAAGGCTCTTTCTAAAGAATGCCACAGAAAGAGGTCAGCAATAATTTTGTGTGAATTTTCTCCTTTCAGTTTCCCAGAGTCCCAGAGACCATTGTCAACAAGAAGGAGATTGAGGTTGGGAATGGGAGATAGATGTAAGTCATGATACTCTACAGGGAACTTGCTGAAAGGAACACGTAAAGGCAGATTGGAAGAAGAGCTGTTTGTAATTATATTCCTTCCTATATTAAGAATGTTGTCAACAGCTGGTTTGGAAATCATACAAGATATATTAGTGGATTTCAACCTCATGAGGAGTAATCTTTATCCTTGAATGACCCCATCTAGTGAAAAAGTTTATTTTTAAAATAAATTAAAAAATCTCCTGTCAGCTGTGTGCTAATCCAAGTCATAAGAAATCCTCTTTTATATTTAGAGGGCAGAGTAAAAAAGTTCAGTTTCTTGTATAATATTGATATCTTTCCAGGTCTAATAGACAAGGAAATGTCTAGTTTTGAGGTTGGAAACTGAAATCTAATTTGTTATGATTTCTAAATTTAAATCATATATTTGTAGGAATAGATTATTAAACATTGTTTTCTTTCAATTAAAAAAGAGAAGTCCTCTTTTTATCTTGATACTTCTTCATATTAAGAACATTCAGTTCAGTTCAGTCACTCAGTGGTGTCCCACTCTTTGCGACCCCATGAATCAAGCACACCAGGCCTCCCTGTCTATCACCAACTCCCGGAGTTCACTCAGACTCACATCCATTGAGTCAGTGATGCCATCCAGCCATCTCATCCTCTGTCATCCCCTTCTTCTCCTGCCCCCAATCCCTCCCAGCATTAGAGTCTTTTCCAATGAGTCAACTCTTCGCATGAGGTGGCCAAAGTACTGGAGTTTCAGCTTTAGCATCATTCCTTCCAAAGAAATCCCAGGGCTGATCTCATTTAGAATGCACTGGTTGGATCTCCTTGCAGTCTAAGGGACTCTCGAGAGTCTTCTCCAACACCACAGTTCAAAAGCATCAATTCTTCGGCACTCAGCCTTCTTCACAGTCCAACTCTCACATCCATACATGACCACAGGAAAAACCATAGCCTTGACTAGATGGACCTTTGTTGGCAAAGTAATGTCTCTGCTTTTGAATATGCTATCTAGATTGGTCATAACTTTCCTTCCAAGAAGTAAGCGTCTTTTAATTTCATGGCTGCAGTCACCATCTGCAGTGAAGCAAATACAGTCAAAGCAGGTAAAGCTCCTGTACTAGGCTGACTAGTGTTCGTCACTCAGTTGTGTGTGACTCTTTGTGACCCTTCAGACTATAACCCATGAGGCTCCTCTGTCCATTGTATTATCCAAGCAAGAAAACTGGAGTGTGTAGCCATTCCCTTCTCCACAGGATCTTCCCAACCCAGGGATGGAACTTGGGTCTCATGCATTGCAGGCAGATTCTTTTACCATCTGAGCCACCAGGGAAGCCCCACTAGGTTGACTAGCTGACTAGGTTGACTTGTGTTCCCCCAAATTGATGTCCACCTGGAATTTCACATCTTGTTTCAGAAGTCCACCCTCCAGAGGTATGGTCTTGCAGATGTAATTAGTTAAAATTAGATCATATTAGATTAGGAAGGGCCCTACTCCAATAATTAGTGTCCCTATAAGGAGAAATATCTGAAATGCCGAGAGGGAGGAATACTGTGTAAAACAGGGATAGAGACTGGAGTGGGGCATCTCCAGGCCAAGGAGGACCAAGGCTGCTGATGACCACCAGAGGCAAGGAAGAGGCAAGGAAGGACTCTTCCCTAAAATTTTGAGAGCACAGTCCTGTTCACACCTTGGCTTTGAACTTCTAGCCTCCAGTGTTACCAAACCAGTTTCCTTGGCCCAACAGGTAGCAAGCCAAACACCAAGACGTCAATGTTTGCAGCAGAGAGTTTATTCATGAGGCAGCCAACTGAGGAGATAGGAGAGCAATCTCAGACCCGCCTCCCTGAAGATGGGGGACTTGGGACATTGATGGGTGAGGAGTATAGGATGGTCAGAGGTGGAGAGGAAAGTGACTGCAGGGGGGGAAAGGTGACATAATCATCTTCCTGCACAGGCGCAACTGAACTACATGCTTCCTCATGCTGCTGCTACTGCTGCTGCTAAGTTGCTTCAGTCGTGTCTGACTCTCTGAGACCCCATAGATGGCAGCCCACCAGGCTCCCCCATCCCTGGGATTCTCTAGGCAAGAACACTGGAGTGGGTTGCCATTTCCTTCTCCAATGCATGAAAGTGAAAAGTGAAAGTGAAGTTGCTCAGTCGTGTCCGACTCCTAGTGACTCCATGGACTGCAGCCCACCAGGCTCCTCCATCCATGGGATTTTCCAGGCAAGAGTACTGGAGTGGGGTGCCATTGCCTTCTCATGGGACACATGCAAATCTGGGGGAAGTTAGTGTAAAATGTGGGGAAATTTGGGGCTTCGACATCAAAAGGTCACCTACTGGCAAGCAAGTCTATGCTGTGCAGATGCAGGTCAGCCCTGTCTGTTCTATCTAGTTTAAGCCAGTTTTGTTGTGTTACAGGCAGACGTTTTTTAAAAAATAAACTGTTCCCTTATCTACTGTTCTGTAAAGACAAACCATATGGGCCTTGTTTCTGTAGTGTAGTGGTTATCACATTCGCCTCACATGCCAGAGGTCCCTGGTTCAAAACTGGGTGGAAACAGACTTTCAGAAGCCTCAGGGTCTCTGTTAGTCACTAATTTCTATTAACACTATGGGGCATGGTTTCAGGGTTTTGTTTTGTTTTGTTTTGCTTTTTAACTATGTGGAGTACTGTTTCATAAGAATTGTGAGCGAACACATTTTGCTGTTTTCAGCTACCCGTGGTAGTCTCAGAAACTAATCCAGCACCCTTAAGCAAATTGGAGGTGAGGAATGACTTGGCTTCTTTGTCCCCAGCAAACCTCCTTCTCACTCTTGCTTACATTTGTGTTGATGGGCTTTTCATTCCAGTGCTCTAAACGGCATCTGGGAAACCATGTTTCAGAGGATGAAAGACTCTGAGGTCCTGTCAGACGCTGCAGCACCTAGTCTGGGAAGGCTTTCAGGGCAAGTGGAAACTTCCCAATATATTTGAAAGAACTAAGGGCACGTCTCTCCAGAGAAAAGGCTTTCAAACAAACAAGAACTGCAGCTCCTCTCCTACCTCCAAACAAGTCCCTCAGCTCAGAAAGTCCCTGATACTGGGACGCATCTGGATGTTTGCTCATTTGTCACGTTCCCCTGTCATCACTTCCTGCGCCACCCCTGGGTCTCCTGAGTACTTCTCCCAGGAAACAGGTCCTTCAAACTTGCAGCTGTGATCTACAGTGCAGAGGACACATAACTAAAGCTTGCTGCTAGAACTTAATTCAGAATCTTCTCAACAAACATCCAGGCTCCTAATCTTTCTGTAGAACTTGGCTGAGGCAATATTGCCTCCTCATCTTGCCTGGTAAAAATAAGAACAAATAAACTCATTTCACCAGCGTAGGGTACAAATATGGCTATCTTTTCCCTATTAATGGTTAAATTTTAGCAGAGTGTAGCTCATACGCCTTCTGAGGAGTATTTAGCTATACTTCCTTCCTTTTGAGTTCTCCTCTCTCTGTGGACTGGTCTAGAAATGTGGGGGTAATTCAATTCACAGCGGGTGAGTTCTGCCTTTGTAACAAGGAGTCTCGAGCGCTCACCAGTGGCCATCGTCCTGTACTGCAGGTGAAGCCCCCTTGGGGTCTGTGCTGTCCTTTTCTACCAGCCAACTTTGGTCTAAGCCACTCTGGTCTACTCTATGAACTAGAAAATACCTGGGAATTTTAGGAAAGGGGTTTGGAGTTGGGCTTTCCCTTCCAGAAGTATAAAAATTAAAATGACATTTCTCAGAGCTCTGAGAAGAGAGGAGACCTTTTCTAAATCACATAAAGTAAAAAACCAGGTCCAGTTACACGTTTCCTAGGGTAATGGGCACTTAATCAATTTTCTGTAGTAAAAAAGATAATTTTGTTTCTCCTTTTTTAGCCAAAAGGAAGCAAACAGTTTTTAAAAATTTCACCTCACTTCTTTTCCTAACACAGTGACCATACTAAGTCAAACATCCTCAACAAATCATTTATTTTATTTAAAAATACTTTAAAATAATGAAAATAGTATGTACTTATTGCAGAATATTTGAAAAAGATCAGGTATTTCAAAGTGAAAAAAGCTATGTGGCACTTGTCAGTCTGACATCCTAACTTCTACCAGGACAGCATCTCTCACTTTTCTGTTTGAACTGAGCCCAAGTAGGGTAAGCATCCAACATCTTACAATGTCCAAACTTGGAAAGAAACCCTGCTCTTGTCTGAAAGAAGGGAATCAAGCTGCCTGTGTCTGTGAGTGCTCCCCTGATGGCAAGAGAGAGAACAGAGAAGCAGAAACTAAGGAAGCACAAGTCTAATGAAATCATCAACCCAACAGAAAACTCATGACTCTTGTATATAATAATAATTGTAAGACTCCAGGTGGTAGGAATCTTTGATTACAGCAGGCATTCTCATGAATTTCAACCTCCAGGTGATTCTCCCTGAGAAGGATGCAGTGAACTTGCAGAATTATGGTCCCCTTACTCTATCCATTTCTTCCTTCTGAGGAAAAAGGACTTGGTGATAAGAGATTAGGTAAATCTGCTTTAGGATTTTTGCTGATGATGCTCATGGAAACCTGTGATTTGCTCCAGGTTTTTGATTTTTCTTTAATCCAATTGAGGGACAGGTCTGTCATCTGTGACTTTTCATCACACTGCTGCTGGTCACCAGTTAATCTGTTCTAATTACACTAAGCTGATAGCTGGAATGTGGATGATTCATAATTGAGTCTCAAATGCCTGCATGTCTGGGAGCCCAGCTAATGAAAATGTATAGGCCTCAGATACCACTCGGAGAAGGCAATGGCACCCCATTCCAGTACTCTTGCCTGGAAAATCCATGGACAGAGGAGCCTGGTAGGCTGCAGTCCATGGGGTCATAAGAGTCGGACACGACTGAGCGACTTCACTTTCACTTTTTACTTCCATGCATTGGAGAAGGAAATGGCAACCCACTCCAGTGTTCTTGCCTGTAGAATCCCAGGGATGGGGGAGCCTAATGGGCTGTTGTCTATGGGGTCGCACAGAGTCGGACACAACTGAAGCAACTTAGCAGCAGCAGCAGCAGATACCACTGGTGCAAACATATGTGCAAACTACCTCCCTTGGATACCCACAACAGGCCAAAATTAAATTGATAATTAATTTAAGCTAAGCTAATATCAGTTTATAATTAAAAGACAAGAATAGCATTACAAACAGCAAGCAGCTGAAGAAAAATTGATATATGATTTTAAAAAGTGTGCTTAAGTGTAGGAATTCCAACTATGTGTGTATCTTGTTCTGTTTACAACATTTTCCTTATTAAATATGAGTTCCAGGAAAGCAGGGAGTTTCCAGTTGTTTGTTTTGTTCAGATGTACTCCCAGTGTCTAGACCAATGCCTGGCAACAGTAGGTGTTGAGTGAATGAATACACTTCACATAATTACAATAACAATGCATGACAACCAAATCTCCCAGTAGGAACCTCCACCAACAAGCAGCATTTGTTAGAATATAAAAATTCAAGTCTATGGGATTATACTTTATTTCCCCCATAGAGTTATTCCTCAGCCCACGATGGCCCTCTCTACTCATGTCTGTCTGTGAGCCCTACTTTGAAAATCACAAATCTAGACTCTCTAAGCTCTGCTACAGTTGTTCCCCAGTGTCCATAGGATTGATTCCAAGACCTCTGCAGATACCAAAATCCTTGGATGCTCAAGTCACTTATATACTTTGAAAATCACAAATCTAGACTCTCTAAGCCCTGCTACAGTTGTTCCCCAGTGTCCATAGGATTGATTCCAAGACCTCTGCAGATACCAAAATCCTTGGATGCTCAAGTCACTTATATAAAAGTGTGCTGTGTACAGTTGGCCTCTGATGAGTGGGTTCTGCATCCTCATGGTTGGTTGAATCCAAAGATGCTGAACCCAGGGATATGAAGGGCAAACTGTCCTCCCCAGGTGATGCAAATGTGTGTTTAAGTTTGAGAAGCACTGCCTTAAGAACTGCAGTGCAGGTGGTGACTCTAGTCAACAACATCGTGTTGTATCCTTGAAAGTTGCTAAGAGAGTAGATCTTAAGTGTTTTTACCACACACACACACACACACACGCACACACACATATACAATCCATATGATATGATGGATGTGGTAAATAACTTTACTGAAGTCATCATTTTGCAAGTTACACGCACATTAACTTGTCACATACATCTTCAGTTGAATTTAGTCGCTCAGTCATGTCTGACTCTTTTTGACCCCATGGACTGCAGCACACCAGGTCTCCCTGTCCTTCACCATCTCCCAGAGATCGCTTAAACTCATGTCCATTGAGTCGGTGATGCCATCCAACCATCTCACTCTCTGTCGTCCCCTTCTCCTGCCTGCAATCTTTCTCAGCATCAGCGTCTTTTCCAGTGAGATAGTTCTTTGCATCAGGTGGTCAAAGTATTAGAGCTTCAGCTTCAGCATCAGTCCTTCCAATGACTATTCAGGACTAATTTCCTTGAGGATTGATTGTTTGGATCTCCTTGAACTCCAAGGGATGCTCAAGAGGCTTCTCCAACACCTCAGTTCAAAAGCATCAATACATCTTGAACCTTAAGGACTTCCCTATAGCTAAAATGGTCAAGAATCTGCCTGAGATGCAGGAGACCAGGGTTTGATCCCTGGGTTGGGAAGTCCCTCTAGAGAAGAGAACGGCAATCCACTCCAGTATTCTTGCCTGGAGAATTCCATGGACCGAAAAGCCTGGTGGGCTACAGTTCATGGGGTCACAAAGAGTCAGACACTACTGAAAGACAACACAATTGTTGTCTGTCAATAATATCTCAATATAATGGAGGGGAAGCTACTGCAGTCACTGGCATAACAACAGTCAGCTCTGAAATCTTGGCCCTGCACCAGCCAATTCCAAACAGAGGCAATAGAGACACCTAGGTGATTGCAGTGGGTCTCGAGTTAGTCCATCAATAAACAAATGCTAATCACTCTAGGCGCCATGCTCTTAGTTCCCTGTGTGTCTCCCCCGACTACTACACAAAAGTCTCACTGTTAGTCACATGGAGTGTCAAATCATGAGTCAGCTAAGTAAAGACATCATTCAACCCCTTTATTTTGCCTGTGAGGAAACTAAAATTGTGAATGGCCTTGGGTCTATCAGTTCAGTTCAGTTCAGTCGCTCAGTCGTGTCCAACTCTTTGCGACCCCATGAATAGCAGCACGCCAGGCCTCCCTGTCCATCACCAACTCCCGGAGTTCACTCAGACTCACCTCCATCGAGTCAGTGATGCCATCCAGCTATCTCATCCTCCGTCATCCCCTTCTCCTCCTGCCCCCAATCCCTCCCAGCATCAGAGTCTTTTCCAATGAGTCAACTCTTCACATGAGGTGCCCAAAGTACTGGAGTTTCAGCTTTAGCATCATTCCTTCCAAAGAAATCCCAGGGCTGATCTCCTTCAGAATGGACTGGTTGGATCTCCTTGCAGTCCAAGGGACTCTCAAGAGTCTTCTCCAACACCACAGTTCAAAAGCATCAATTCTTCGGCGCTCAGCCTTCTTCACAGTCCAACTCTCACATCCATACATGACCACAGGAAAAACCATAGCCTTGACTAGACGGACCTTTGTTGGCAAAGTAATGTCTCTGCTTTTGAATATGCTATCTAGGTTGGTCATAACTTTCCTTCCAAGAAGTAAGCGTCTTTTAATTTCATGGCTGCAGTCACCATCTGCAGTGATTTTGGAGCCCAGAAAAATAAAGTCTGACACTGTTTCCACTGTTTCCCCATCTATTTCCCATGAAGTGATGGGACCAGATGCCATGATCTTCGTTTTCTGAATGTTGAGCTTTAAGCCAACTTTTTCACTCTCCACTTTCACTTTCATCAAGAGGCTTTTTAGTTCCTCCTCACTTTCTGCCATAAGGGTGATGTATCTGCGTATCTGAGGTTATTGATATTTCTCCCGGCAATCTTGATTCCAGTTTGTGTTTCTTCCAGTCCAGCATTTCTCATGATGTACTCTGCATATAAGTTAAATAAGCAGGGTGACAATACACAGCCTTGTCATACTCCTTTTCCTATTTGGAACCAGTCTGTTGTTCCATGTCCAGTTCTAACTGTTGCTTCCTGACCTGCATACAAATTTCTCAAGAGGCAGATCAGGTGGTCTGGTATTCCCATCTCTTTCAGAATTTTCCGCAGTTTATTGTGATCCACACAGTCAAAGGCTTTGGCATAGTCAATAGAGCAGAAATAGATGTTTTTCTGGAACTCTCTCGCTTTTGCCATGATCCAGCGGATGTTGGCAATTTGATCTCTGGTTCCTCTGCCTTTTCTAAAACCAGCTTGAACATCAGGAAGTTCACGGTTCACGTATTGCTGAAGCCTGGCTTGGACAATTTTGAGCATTACTTTACTAGCATGTGAGATGAGTGCAATTGTGCGGTAGTTTGAGCATTCTTTGGCATTGCCTTTCTTTGGGATTAGAATGAAAACTGACCTTTTCCAGTCCTGTGGCCACTGTTGAGTATTCCAAATTTGCTGGCATATTGAGTGTAGCACTTTCACAGCATCATCTTTCAGGATTTGAAATAGCTCAACTGGAATTCCATCACCACCACTAGCTTTGTTCATAGTGATGTTTTCTAAGGTCCACTTGACTTCACATTCCAGGATGTCTGGATTCAGGATGTCCAGGATTCTCAGGTCTATAGAACAGACTAAAATCCAGGTTTTTGTTTACACCACATTTTGTCCTTCCTCTGTGTAAAACTCAAGAGAGATATGGTTATATTTGACCCCTACCCATATGACCAGACACCTGAATTAGGGAGAGCTTGTCTCCAGAAGGCTTGAGGGAAGTAACATGAGTTACTTGGGGATGACCTCCTTATATTCACCTCCTATCATGGAGGAGAGAGCATTTAATGAGAGGGTTGAGAATGGATACATGTATATGTATGATTGAGCCCCTTTGCTGTCCACCTGAAACTCTCACAGCATTGTTAATCAGCTATACTCCAATAGGAAATAAAAAGTTTAAAAAATAAAAATAAAGAGAGGGTTAAAGTGCAGGTCAGATTTTGACAGCAAGAAATGGGTAGAAGGCAGGGTAGTTCAGGCCTCAAGGTCTTCCCAGAGATGAGCCCGCAGAGGTTGTGTGTGGAGACAGAGAATGGGCCACTCAGCAGGACTTGAGGAGACTAGACTTTAGAGTTCAGGTCACGTCGTGGAGAATGTCAACTCTAAGCTCGGGACAGGAAAGCACTGAGTTTGGAAATAATCTTTAAAGCCCTCCCAGATTGTTTTTCCCAACACCAAACTCTGTCTCTTATCTTTGGCTCAGAGCTCGTCAAGGGAAGTCACTTTTTGCTTCTTAAGTGTTGTTGGTTTCTTCCTTCCAATTGCTCTTCCGCACGTCTATGAGCTGTTTTTAAACTCCGCTTGGCTGTGTTGCCTACTGCTCAAAATATTTTGAGAACTTAAAATAGAGGACAAAGGTAAGGCTGCTAAGCCTGCCATTTGGTGCCCCTGCAACCCGACCCCCACTTTCCTCTCTGATTTTATTCCCCGTGACCTGCTCTAGAGCTCCCTGCCCTCGCCAAGCTGGAGAATCCACTGCTTTACAGTAAATTAAACATGTTTCCACTTATGGTCACAGCCTCCGCTGAAACAGCCTGTCTCTTCTAAGTCCACAAGTCTCATCTTCCTTTTGCATCTAGCTCCTCCAAGATTCCCTTGATTCACCCCACTATAGCCATCAGCTACCATCTCTTCTTAAAAACCTTTGCAATTTTCCCTATTATTCAAATGGCAACTGATTTATTTTTTCATTAAGCTGAAATTTGCTGGATGCCTGCTGTGTGTCAGGTCCTAAAAGATAAGTGCCGGAATTTTAGCCCTGGAAGAGCTGACAATCTAGTCGGGGAAAGAGTCACTCTTATGAGTATGAGAGATGTAGTGATAGCAGTAAAATTGAGTAATGTGAAAGCAGCCAAGATAAAGTAATGAGAGGGATGAAACATGCAAGGAAGGGAGACAGGGGAGAAGGAAGGGAAAGCGAAGGGGAGAGAGAGGGGGATGCGAAGGCTTTTTGGTAACGGTGATTTCCCAGTGTAGGTTTGAAGGATGGGTCATAGTCACAAAGGGGTGATGGGATGGGGAAGGATGACTCCATGTGAAGTCTTGCAGGTGACAGTGGCAAATTTGAAGAATCACTTAAGTTAACTTAGCAGATACTTGCTGATGATGCTCGTGGAAATGTGTGATTTGCTCCATGCTTTTAGGAACGATTTTTCTTTAATCCAATTGAGGGGCAGGTGCTGTGAGTTTTTTGGCACATTGCTGCAGGTCCCCAGTTAATCAGCTCTAGTTAGACTGAGCTGATAGTCAGAAAACTGCTTCAAAAATCAGCCAATATTAAAATTCTTCCATGAAACAAGTTCTTTTAAAACAGAACCTGTGGGTGGACCTTGCGACTTTAGGGTTCGAGCTGTCCAGTGACCACGCGGTGTTATGAGGTGGTCATACATGCGTCTTAAAGCCACAATGTTGCATCCATCCCCCAGGCTAAGCTCTCCAACCCCGGTAACCTCGGAGTCTTCTTCAATGTGGACATCGGAGGGGAGCAAGTTGGTTGAATTGTCTTAGAATTGTTTGCAGATATTATACCCAAAACTGCAGAATTTTTGTGCATTGTATACAGGAGAAAAAAGCACTGGACCCACCACAGGAAAACCTCCCTGTTTCAGAGGATGTCCTTTGCATTGAAATACTAAAAACTTGATGATTCAGGGTGGAGACTTCTCAAATCAGAATAGGACAGGTGGAGAAAGCATTTATGGTGAAAAACTTGAAGGTGAAAATTTCTGTTATAAGCGTGACGAGGAGGGATTGCTGAGCATGGCCAAGCAGGCAGCAACACCAACGGCTTCCAGTTCATCACCACGGTTCTGACTCCACACTTGGATGGGAAGCACATAGTGTTTGGCCAAGGGATTAAAAAATGGGTGTGGCAAAGATTCTGGAAAATGTGGAGGTGAAAGGTGAAAAACCTGCCAAATTTTGTGTTATTGCAGAATGTGGAAACCTGAAAGAAGGTGATGATTGGAAAATATTCCCAAGGGATGGATCTGGTGACAGTCACCCAGATTTCCCCGAGGTTGCGGATGTGGATTTAAAAGATGTAGATAAAATTGTGTTAATATCAGAAGACTTAAAAAACATTGGAAATACATTTTTCAAATCCCAGAACTGGAAGATGGCCATTAAAAAATACACAAAATTTTTAAGGTATGTGGAAGGCTCTAGGGCTGCTGCTGAGGACGCAAATGGAGCAAAGCTGTAGCCTGTCGCTTTGAGCTGCATGCTGAATGTCAGCGCTTACAAACTGAAGATGTCCGATCGGCAGGGTGCAGTCGATAGCTGTTTGGAGGCCCTTGAAATAGACCCATCAAATACCAAAGCACTGTACCGTAGAGCTGAAGGATGGCAAGGATTAAAAGAATATGTTCAAGCATTGGCTGATTTTAAGAAAGCTCAGGAGATAGCACCAGAAGATAAAGCTATCCAGGCAGAATTGCTGCAAGTCAAGCAAAAGATGAAGGCACAGAAAGATAAAGAGAAGGCAGCTCATGCAAAAATGTTTGCTTAACGAGGAATTCAGTTTTGCTTAAGTGTGCGTTGATTGCATAAGCGAGGAAGACAGAACAAAGGGTTTGTCTGGTTCTGTTTGATACCCCCTGTGTTCTTGCTGGAGAATCCCATGGATGGGGGAGCCTGGCGGACTGCCGTCTATGGGGTCGCACAGAGTCAGACACGACTGAAGCGACTTAGCAGCAGCAGTGCTACCTCTGATACTTTGGTTCCCCGTGTTTACAGTCCAGGAATATGGATAGGGACTTACTCTTAACACACCAGTGTTACAACCTACCATGGCGCTGATTCCCTTTTCAGTGGCTCTCTGCGTTATTCAAAGAATAATGGTGTCTCCAGCCTGTTTCTAAACTCCTTAAGACACATTGTGTTTGAATAAACAGACAAAAGCTTGGGAAAAAAAACCAAGCAGAACCTGTGTCTTTTCTTCATTAAATTATGGATGATTGTGATATCGAATTGCTAAGGACTTTTTACTCCTCTTCAATCTATGACTCTATTACTATTGCAATACAATTCTATCCTTTTGGCAAGCATTTACTGAGTATGGTGTTAGACTCCTCTTAGGTACCACTTCCCACCCTCTCTTCTGCGTGAGCTCTTTCCAACTTCCTCCGGGCACCACCTACCCACAGCTTTTCTATTGACCACGAGGTGGGGACTCTGGGAGGTCTCGTACATGCACAACTCAGAAACATAAGGGAGACCAGTGGGAGATGGGATCCAGAGATGAAGTCTTCTTTCTTCCTCTTTCAGAAGATTATTTTGAGAGACAGTTTCTACACTTAGCAAAGGATGGTCTTCAACAATCAGGCCAACATTTGCCCTCTGAACCCCTTCCCCTCACTTTTGCTCTTCTGGGATTTCTTTCACCAGTAAAGTAAGTCTTCGTCTCCAGAATTCTCTGGCAGTCCAATGAAAGTAGACTCTGCACTTTCATTGCCGAGGGCACAGGTTTGATTCCTAGTCAGGGAACTAAGATTCCCACAAGCCATGTGGCCAAATAAATAAACAATAGTAGTTACTAAAAAATAAACAAACAAACAAAAAGCTCTTTATCTCAGTCTCTGCTTTCTTGGGACCCCAGGTTAGAGAAGCTTTTATTTACTATGTGCCAGGAACTATTCTAGACTCTTGGGCTGCAAGGAAGAGAGACTGAAGTTTAATCAGCCAAAAACTGTGTTTATGATCCTCATGAGGAATATGAAACACAAATTGTATCGTTTGTGTATATGCAGATATTTTATTTTTAAGAATTTTTTCCCCCCAGTGGCTTCTGCTAAGGGAAGAATTGAAAGAAAGGGGGTTATTAGAATATAAAATTTAAAAAGCTATATGATGTATAATCATACATACATAGGGAGTATGGGCCTATGTAATTATGAAAGTGAAAGTCACTCAGTCGTGTCCAACTCTTCACAGCCCATAGACTGTGCAGTCCATAGAATTCTCCAGGCCAGAATACTGGAGTGGGTAGCATTTCCCTTCTCCAGGGAATCTTCCCAACCCAGGGATTAAACCCACGTCTCCCGAATTATAGGCAGACTCTTTACCAGCTACGCCACAAAGAAAAAAAAAAGTGAAGTCGCTCAGTCGTGTCCCACTCTTTGTGACCTCATGGACTATAGCCTGTCAGGCTCCTCCATCCATGGGATTTTCCAGATAAGAATACTGGACTGGGTTGCCATTTCCTTCTCCAGGGGATATTCCTGACCCGGGGATCGAACCCAGGTCTCCAGCACTGCAGGCAGATGCTTTACCATCTGAGCCACCAGGGAAGCCCAGTGTAACTATGGAGAAATGGAAAACAAAAAACATAGAATAATGTTTTATTCTATGTGGCCTCATAGAATAATCCTAGGTCCTGGGACCATAAGTTTTTCCTAAATGTGTTTTATTTCTCATCTTTTATTTCAGTTGTAGATATTTCTTTTCTGCATTCCCACCCCCAAACTCAACTCCTTTCCCCTTAATAATCAATTATTTTTTTTCCTTTAGAATGCTTACGATTAAAGAGATGGTTTGTATTTCCATGAGGCTATAACTTTCTTCACAGAGGAACGATCAGCGTGTCTAATCATTAGGTTATATTTTAGGAAGACTGAGCACCCATTCAAAGTTAAGCTTCAAAACTGAATGTCATTCTCACCTATTTTTAATGCTGGGTGGCTTAGATCACACAATTCCCATATTAATGGCATTATACATTTTCTTTCAAACACAGTTGAAATTGACCATTAATGAAGAAACTGTTTTCATTTCTGAAGGCTTTGAAAATATGTCAAAGGGAAGATAGTTAACGTTCATTTTATTAGTCATTTTAAAGTATCCCACAATGAAGAGTATGTGCCATTATTTCTGCTATTCCTGAAGGATCTTCCGAGCTTGCATACCTATTTTGATCTCCTGAATGTTTTAAAACACAACATTCCAGCTCCCCTGCCCCTACCATCTATCTCCACCGTGAAATTTCTCTCCTTGAACAAAAACATTTTCTACATCCTCCTGCTAAATCTCTGCTTGGACACAGCTGGTCATGTGGGGCTCCATGCAATTTCATCCACCTCGGGTCCATTTGTCACTATGAAAAAGAACACCATAGAAATGCCACTTAACTATGCTGTTCTAAGGGGAAGCATCCCCTGGTGACTGTTCCAGATCATTGCCAATACCATCCAATCATGCAGAGAAGTCACAAACAGGAGATATGCATGCAGCCAGGCTTCCTAAATTTGTTCTCAGGCAAACGTGGCATTGATGTACCAAAAATCTGACTGGCTCATTTTTGGATAAAATAACCAGTGTTACTGTCTTCTCCCTAGGCTTAAGTTGGCTGGGTTTTGATGCCAGTCTTAAATTCTGGCTCTTGTAAAAAAAAAATAATAATAATAAATCATCTTGCAAACAGAAGTGCTTCCATTTCTCAGAAACTAGCAGGAAGCCCTACTTATAAAGGGAAGGATTCAAAAACTAAATTGTGGTTTCCACCTTAAAGTAGGGGTTAGCATTTAATGCAATAATTTTTGGCAAGAGTTTGACTGGTTTCTGTCCTGCCCAGAGCTGTTATTTGCTGTGCCCGCTTTATTCTTAGCCTCTTTTTCAAAGCGGAGCCCCTGCTGCTTTTTGTGTCCCTTGGAGGCAGGGGTCCTATTCTTTCAGCTTCTTGAACTGAATTGAAATTTATGGTTTGGTACCAGGAAATGTATTTCCTGCCTTTTTTTTTTCATTCTGGGATGTATAAAAATAAAAGTTAAAGTTTTAGTGAATATTTAATAGCCACATGAACATTTCCTGCAGAAGGACTAATGTTATAGGTGGTGGTGGCTTAGTTGCTAGGTCGTATCTGACACTTGTGACCTCATGGACTGTAGCCCATCTGGCTCCTCTGTCCACGGGACTCTCCAGGCAAGAATATTGGAGTTGGTTGTCATTTTCTTCCCTGGGAGATCTTCCCGATTGCAGGCAGCCTCCTGCAATGCAGGTGGATTCTGTACCGACTGAGCCACCAGGGAAGTAGAGAATTATCTAAAACTCATTGTTACATAAATGGCATATTTTTGCATAACTGCAACTTCAGGGCAAACTTGCCCGAAGGGCCACATTTCTAGGGGTTGAGGTGATTAGGGAATAGCTGTCTAATTTTCGGCTAATAAAATTTGGAGACACTTGAGGAAATTTCTGCTTACAGACTGGAAATTGCTTTGAAATTACTTCTTTTGTCCTAAATACTGTAAGTTCTGACCCCATGTACACTTTGTATCACAAGTCAGGCTTTGGGTCCTTATTGTCACCTAGCCCTCTCCTGGGACAGGAGCTTTAGTGGGGTGCAGGTCACTTGTCAGAACCAGAGAACCCCTTTGCCACCCTCTCCTGCCTTTGTGCTCCTGAATCCTCTTTCCCCCTAGGTCAAGCACGTGAAACCTGTCATTTCAGCTGATCCAAACCCTACGCTTTCATCCGGACTCATACTAGCAGTCTTGTTTCCATGTAGCAAGGGGTCTGTACCCTTTTCTCATCTGGGTGAATGCTAGGATTAGAAATGTTGCCTCTCTCCGTCTTCTTACCCTGCCCTTCCCCAAGACAGAAGTAGGGGCAATTTGGCTCAGACTTACATCTATGGAGTTTGAGCCAAGTCACATGGTGGGAGAGTAACTGGCCCCCGAAGCCAGGTTCAGGCTCCATCCATTCATCTTTTTTCACTCCTCTGTTCAGATACAGGGGGTTTTCTCCTCTCTCCTTTTGGATCCAGTCAGAGGGCATGCCCCTCTGCTTTCTGTCCTCAAGCAGTAATCACTCCTGCATGGGGCCAAGGTTCATAGCAGATGGTCCTTCTCTTTACACTAGTTGAGATGACAGCATTCAAAATCTTCCCTTCCAATGTACTTGATTGCCGGAGAGAGCACAGCCATGGTTTCTATGGGGAACAGCTGAGCTGAACTCGTCATAAGAACAGCCTGACCTACAGAAATCTTTGGCATTGGTGATTGACTGTGGTGTCCCTAGAATGGAAGTGGATGGACATTCCACTAAAGTCGTACTCCATTTTGTATAAATAGAAAAGCCTGAGATCTGATCAATGGAGGTCTGACTTGAATCACCATAATGGAGTCACATTCTTTCAACCAGCCTTGATCCTTTTGACAAATACAGAGCCTCTTCAATGAAGGATCCCTTAAAAGAGGGATCCTTAAATGTTGAGTTACCTAAGGGGAAACCCTGCTACATAGGCAAAGTTTCTGCAACAACACTCCTCACAGCCTTCTGATTAGGGACCTGTGGCTATTTCCCACGGTAACTGTGCACCAGAGCAAGGAGATGGGTCAGGTGTCGTGATTCTGGCTCCGAGCTGACACTGTTTCCTAGAGACACAAAATACTACTGTGGTCTACCAGTCAGAATGTCAAGGTCCACCCTTGACATGACGTCAAGGGATCAAAGAACTTTTGACTCATGTTAATCTGTGTGTCTGGTGAGTTCCTGAACCCACCTTCTGACTAATTCTCCAACTCTAGATTTACTTTGCTATTCAGCAACTGGCAGAAGCCCCAAGTTGGTTCTGTGACCTGTGAAATGAGAACTGTTAATAGTAGGAGAGAGCAAATGGATGCCATTCAAACTTCCCCAATTAGTAAACCAACAGTAATACTGCAGTCTTACAGGTACTGCGGAGATTAGTGCCACCATCAAAGGCTTGGGAGGTTTGGGTGGTGATTTCTACCAAATCTGTATTTGCTATTTGGCTGATAATGGATCACAGAGAATGATGGTTGATTATTGTAAACTTAATCAGATGATAACTCAAATCATAGTAGCTGTTCTTGATACGGCGTCGCTGCTGGAGCAAACCAATGTATCCCCTGCTGGCTTGGCAAGCCCCTGATAAACAGGTGTTAGAGGTTGAGGTTTAAGGATTTAGAATATTACATAAGCTTAGTTGATAAAACAACGGCAGGGTTTGAGAGGATTGACTCCAATTCTGAAAGTTCTACTGTGGGTAAAATGAATCAAACAACATCACATGCTACAGAGAAATCATCTGTGGAAGGAAGTGCCGATCAGTGCAGCAAACTTTACTGTCTTATTTTAGGAAATTGCCATGGCCACCTCAAACTTCAGCAACCGCCACCCTGATCAGTCAGCAGCCATCAACATCAAGGCCAAAACCTTTTATCAGCAAAAAGATTATGACTTGCTGAAGGCTCCAATGGTGGTTGGCTTTTTTTGCTTTGTTTTGTTTTAAATTTATTTTTTTAGTTGAAGGATGATTGCTTTACAGAATTTTGTGTTTTCTATCATACATCAACAAGAATCAGCCATAGGTCCTCCCATGCCCCGTCCTTCCCAAACCTCCCTTCTTTCTCCCTCCCCAGGTGGTTAGCTTTTGTAGCAATAAACAAACCATTTTAAAGGGCTTCCCTCGTGGCTCAGCAATAAAGAATCTGCCTGCCAATGCAAGAGATGCAGGAGACACAGGTTTGATCCCTGGGTTGGGAAGATCCCCTGGAGTAGGAAATGGCAACCCACTTCAATATTGTTGCCTGGAAAATTCCATAGACAGAGGAGCCTGGCGGGCTACAGTCCATGGGGTTGCAAAGAATCGGACATGACGGAGCTTACAGCACATACCCAGAGGGTTGAAGTTAGGCTTAATGGAGGTCAGAATTTCCTCCTTTTCTCCCAATTTGGGCCTTGTTCCTTACCTATAGGGAGAGCTCCCAGCCAACCCCAATTTGGGCCTTGTTCCTTACCTATAGGGAGAGCTCCCAGCCAACCCCACAAAGAATCGTGGCTGTTTAATAACCGAATTCTAGAAGAACAGAGGGCCAGCTGAAGAAAAGACTGATATGCTTCTGGCCTCAGAAGGGTGAGCCCAGGGTGCCTCACCCCACCCTGGTGAGCTTGGTAAATATATGCCTGATTATTCTCTGTCTCTCCAGACAGATCTGTTTTTATTCTCATGAGCAAGAATGAGTAAAGGGACAGAGAGAAGATCCAGAAATGTTCATTCCAACCCTCTTCCTTCATCTCTATGGAAATGCCAAAGGGGTGGCAGGTGTTTCCCTAAAAGAGTCCAACTGGGATAAGACACTGCTCTTGTTTTGATAGGGCTTCCTGGTGGCTCAGATGGTAAAGATCTGCTTGCAATGCAGGAGACCTGAGTTTGATCCCTGGAGTTGGGAAGAGTCCCTGGAGGAGGGCACGGCAACCCACTCCAGTATTCTTCACTAGAGAATCCCTATGAACAGTGGAGCGGGGCCAGCTACAGTCCATGGGATTGCAAAGAGTCAGACATCACTGAGCAACTAACATTTTCACTTGTTTTGACAAGAGCATTCTTTTTTATGTATTTATTTAAATTTTACTGTAGTTAATTTACAATGTCATGTTAATTTCTTCTATACAACAAAGTGACTTAGTTATATTTATTAATATATGCATATATATTGTTTTTCATATTCTTTATCTATATGTATATATGTACATTCTTTTTCATATTCATTTCCATTATGATTTGTCACAGGAGAGTGAATATGATTCTCTGGGTTTTACAGTAGGGCCTTGCTGTTTATCCATCCTATATATAATAGTTTGCCTCTGCTAATCCCATACTTGCAATCCTTCCATTCCCCTTAGCAACCACCAGTCTGTCCTGACAAGAGCATTCTTGTTTGATGTTGCTGTGGGTGGGTATGAGATATACTAGAAACAAACTTGTGAACTTTGCAATTTGAGTTATAGCTTTAAATTACTTTGCAAATAGCCAACGGATTAATCCTTTTTTTTTTTTTTTTTTTTTGCTTGTTATAAAACAGGGTAGGATATTTTTCTTCCTTGGGTCCCTTGAGTCCAGAGACTTAGAAACGGGAAATTCGGCTTATACAGAAACAACTTCAGCTCTCAAGGTCAGACCGCATACTGATGAGCTAGAATGTCTTTACTTATTGAATCTGCTTACCCTGCCTCACATCAAACAGCGTCGTCCATATGCCTTTCCACAAAGAAAGCTGTGGGGTATTGCATAAAACCGCTGAATCATCATCATGGTACAGCTGGATGCAGCGTCTTTAGGAGACAGCCTTTCTCTCAACCAGTATTTCCTGAGTGATCTCTTCTTCAGTTCTACATGATGAGGGCATAAGTCCTGGGGATGTGATGGTAGACTTTGCATTGTCCTTATCTTTCAGGAACTTCAAGGTATCAAGCAAATATAATATTTAGTATTTTAAATAGAATCACATACATTTACACAAATCCTGGTTGATCTGAAAAATTGCAGTAGGACTGTGCTTAAAGACTTTATTTTGTGGTCTACAAATCTGGTCACAGTATAGGTCAAATTGCAACCCCCCTCTATGCAGCTCTGTCCCTGTAGCCTGAGAAGAAACTTCTCAGTATGATTTATTTTAATATTTATTTATTTTAGTTGGCTGTGCCAGGTCTTAGCTGCAGCACATTGGATCTTTGATCTTTGTTGTGGCATGCTGGATTTTTTTTTTTTTTTTTTCAGTTTTGGCATGCAGAATCTAGTTGTGGCACATGAACTCTTAGCTTCGGTATGTGGGATCTAGTTCCCTGACCAAGGATGGAACCTAGGTCCCCTGCATTGGGAGCATGGAGTCTTAGCCAATGGACCACCACATATGATATTATATGGCATTTTACCAGAGTTACTCAAGATTTAAAAAATGTCTATTTGTCACGCAAAAAGGGACTATATTGGCTTAGGTAGCTAGGAAGTCCAAAGGGCATCTGGCTTCAAACAAATTTCAAATAATGCCCTCAGGGTCCTGCTTCCCTCTGCCTATATATGCTGCTCTTAATCCTAGCCGGCTTCTATCCATTGCATTTTAAGGAGGACTCTGTCCCAGTTTGGCTCATATGCTCATACCTGAACCAATCACTGTGGCTGGTGGCTTGCAGTATCACGATTGGTCAGACTCAAGCCACCACTGAGACCAGAGAGAGCTGGGGATTTGTAATTTCACCCTTTGGTGCAACTGCATGGAATAAAAAAGAGTTAATTCACAGAGAAAGGAATGACGCTGAAAAATGAAGAGGTTAAAAACAAAAACAAAAGCAAAAACACATCTAGAGCAATCAAAGAGAACAGAACAGGCCCTTTAGCTCTGTCCATGCTCTGAACCAGCAAGGTCACTATGCTGTTCAGGCGTAGAGAGCTGGTAAATGTTTGAAACAATTGGAGGTCTGGTGAAAAGCCCTACTTTGTTCTGTTTGTCCAGATTTCCTGGTGTATTTACTCCAGCAAAGCCAATGTCAAGCTACTAACCTCACATCCCTGTGCATGGAGTTGGAGGGATATGCAGTAAGGCTCAACCATGTGCTGTTTCTACCACACAGATACAATCTATGTTAATTACCTCCAGTCCACAGATAAGAACAAATGGAAGTAGGAAGTGTAGTAATGTAAGTAGGAAGTGATGGAGTTTGAGTATTTATTACATTTGGTTTTGATATAACGTATTTAATTGCAAGTTTATATCATAGGTTTAAACTTTTTTTTGAAGTATAGTTGATTTATAATATTTCGTTAGTTTCAGGTATACAGTAAATGACTCAGTAATACATACCTATACATACATATATAGTATTGTGCTCATGCTCAGTCATTAGGTATTCCTGGGCTTCCCTCGTGGCTCAGCTGGTAAAGAATCCGCCTGCATTGCGGGAGACCTGGGTTCAATCCATGGGTTGGGAAGATCCCCTGGAGAAGGGAATGGCTACCCACTCCAGTATTCTGGCCTGGAGAATTCCATGCACTCTACAGTCCATGGGGTCACAAAGAGTCAGACTCGACAGTGACTTTCACTTCACTTCGCTTCAATACATACATATATAGAATTGCACTCATGCTCAGCTGTTAACTCATGTCTGACTCTTTGTGACCCTTTGGACTGTAGCCCCTCCAGCTCTGGGATTTTTGGTCCAGGGATTTTTTTCAGGCAAGAATACCGGAGTGGGTTGCCATTTCTTCCTTCAGGGGATCCCAACTCAGGGATCGAACCTGTGTCTCCTGCATTGCAGGTGGATTCTTAACCCCTGAGCTATCGGGGAAGCCATATAGCTGATAGTGATAATGGTTTTAATAACTTTGCTCATTTTGCCTTACCCTTCTGATTTCAAATCTACACTCACTAGTCACACCCTACCTTGAAAATTTTACATATTTACTTGTCTGGATTCAAAAGACGTCTATTAAGAACTTGCTTCTCCAAGTTCTGTTTTTGATAAAGTGTTTTTCCCTTCTTTTCTATTTAAAAATACAAAGTAAAAAGCTGTGTATTGAGCTCATAACAACTTACTTTCTTTGATTACTGGTAAGCTTAGTTACACTGAAGTGGAAGAGAAATTTGTTCATCATTTAGTTATTTTAGATAAACCTTTAAAAATCCATGCAAAACCTATTCCCACTGAAAATAGATCAACCACAAACTACAACACGTTAAGTGAATAAAATACAGTCTCAGAGGAACAAAATCAGTTAAAACCAAGAACTCAATATATGTCAATTAAAAAAAAAATCAAAGCAACTTGTTGCAGAACTCCTCTTGGAAATTCAAGGAAAGATCACACAAAAGTTCAAAGACTTGCTAACAGGCAACTCCTATTCTTTTTCCAAGGAGGAGGCCAGAAAGAGGTCAGGAAGATTTCATTTCTTGTTTTGAAACATCTCTGAGATAACTTACCCTGCTCGTTGCTGTGGCCCAAATGGACAGGCTGGAAGCACTTGGAGAACCACTGACAGAACTCGGAGAAGAGCCTGTATTGCCAAGAGAGTTGTTTATGACTAACATGTGTTGGGATGAAGGGTGGGCAGGGAAGCTGATGCCAGGTGAAAAAGAACTCTGTCCTAGAACAGAATTCTCACCTCCAATGTTCCAGTTGCAGCAACACGAATTGCAAGTTATGCCAAATCATTTTCCCAGAAAGTGGGGGGCTTCTGCCTGTCCATAACCGGTAATTTCTTCAAGGAGAAAATGTGCAAATTACCCTTTCACTTTGGGAGTCAATGCTATTATCTGAAACCTTTATTCTCTAAGCAGCACGATCTCTTTAATTGATTTTTACCATGCTCACTTTTGATCGTGATGGTGTGTGTGCGTGTATGTGCTCAGTCACATCTGACTCTTTTGCAACCACATGGACTGTAGCCCACCAGGCTCCTCTGTCCATGGGATTTTTCAGACAAGAATGCTGGAATGGGTTGCCATGTCCTCCTCCAAGGGATCTTCCTGACCCAGAGGTTGAACCCGCATCTCTTGCACTGGCAGGCAGGTTCTTTACCACGGCAGACCGATGTTTAATCCAGTTTTCCTACCACTTGCACGGGTTTGAATTTCCCTAATGTTCTGTTTATAGCTGCTCAGTGTGTTCTTGGAAAATAATGTTGAAATTATAAAGATAGCTTAGTGACTTCATCCAAGGCAGGAGGGAAGGAATAGGTGGCTCATGAGTTACAAAGCCCTTTTTAAATGCAGACACCTTTTTAGAAATGGATAACAATGGCAACACCGTGAAACCAGCTGCCTCCTTATCACAAGGGAACAATTACCTTGTTCAAATGAATTTATTTCAAGAGGATATGTTATAAATACTCCTCATCTCTGTAAACTCCCTCAATATATATATTTTTTAAAAATCCCGATGGTTCATTAGGTCTTTATACTGGGCTGTAAAAAGTTAAAATTCTGTAAAAAGGGAAAAAATTACTGATTCTGAGACCAAAATTTCAGCTTTGTATATCCCAGTGCATTCTTATTCAGAGGAGTGTGTTCTGGATAGGGTTTACTTTTTATTTGTCGGCTCTGGATGAGGTATTGTTGAATAAAATTGCACTGAAGTCTGTGAGATGACAGTTTTAGAAAGACTGTGCAGATGCCTCTTGCCAAGTTTAGGTAGAGGCTTTACTTTCTGATGAGCTCAAAACTGGCCTTCATGGTCTCTGGGTATCAAAAGAGTATAACCTGGACAAAGCAAAGCAAGAAGTGGGGCCATAGGAGAAAAGCAGGCAGGGCTGTTGTCTGATAGAGGAGCTTCCTACTCTGTGAATTCAAGAGCAAGGAAGAAGATCTAAGCCAAACGGGGAAAGTAGGGAGATGTCAAGCTGGGGAAGGGGCACTGGTGCTGGGAGGTGACCCAAGATGGATGCTTAAATTCAACTCTGCAATCTTATTTTCTGTTCTCACAGGTCAGAGAGACCAAAGGTAGCCAAGTAGATGGGTTTCCTTCTGTCTTCTCCTTAACCTTTCTAAGTCTCAATATCCTCAGCTGTGAAATGTGCCCTCAACTGATGAATGGATAAATGCAAGGTGGTACATCCATAGAATAGAATGTTATTCAGCCATAGAAATGAATGAAGTACCGACACACGCCACAGCATGGACGAACCTTGAAAACAGTACGCAAAAAAGAGAGAGGCCAGACCCACAAGGCCACACAATGTTTGATTCTGTTTGTAGGCAAATCTATGATTCTATTTGTAGTGACAGAAAGTAAATCAGTGGCTACCAAGGACTGGGCAGGGAGGGATGTGGAATGATTGCTGATGGGTGTAGTCTCTTCTTGTGGTGATAAAATCCTGAAATTAAATAGTGGTGATGGTTGTGTGACGTTGTGGATATATGAAAAACAACCAAATTGTACAATTTAAAATGGTGCATTAAAAAAAAGAAAATTATGTTATTGTGAGCACTGGATGGGCTAACTTATAGAAATGAAAAAATGGTAGGTAGTTTTTAAAAATATTATTTTTTGGTTTCACTTTTCTCCTAGCTGTAAATATCCCTCTCCAGAATGTATGTCATTTGACTCAGGTTTCACATAGCATTGCCCTTGAAATGACCTTCAAAAGAGGAACAAAAGTATTATGATGACTGTTGATGAAAATAATAGCTATCACTTGACTACTTAGAGGCAACAACCCCAATATTGGGTATTTTCCAAAAAATTTTCGATAAATCAGCAGAACAATCCTACTAGCTATCCTGACGTTATATTTGAGAAAACAGAGGCTCTTTTGCCCAAGATCAAACAACCAGTTGATCTGGGAATAAAGCAAAGAGCTTTAAAACTCCAAAATCCACTTCTGTCTGCCATACTACATTAGACAAAGGTATAAATTACTGTAGGGAAATAGTGAAGAATATCAAAGAATGTCATGAAGTAGTTTAATCAAATAACATGTTCATATCATTTGAAAATAAAGCTGTCTATATAGCAACAGAATTTTTTTCATTGAACAGGAAAGATTTTATTTTACAAATAGACTGCTGTGGATGTGATGGCTTTGCTCTTGAAATTCTCTAAATTTCCTTCCATATACAACACAAAAATGTGAACAAACTTATAGAAGAAAAACCAAACTAGTCATTTAAATGTCAGTGCTGTGAATGTCATCTGAATCAAAGCATTTGAAATCCCCTTATCATGAGTCTTCACAGCATCTTTCATAATCAGAAAGAGCTTTGAGCCAATACTATGGTGTTAGAAAAATTTGCCATTGAGAGCATACTGAAATATCATCAATAAAGATACCAGACTGTGAAATCATTGAGAAATGGTGCCCTCCAGCAAGTTGGCGTCTATGAACAAATCTCTACAGAGATTTTATTTTTACTCCAGGCTTTATTTGATCTACTGGCAACCTCAGGACTCTGAGCTAGGGTTGAAGGCATTATAAGAATAGTTTCTTTCATAGAAAGATTCTTCTCATCATTGCACCGAATTTTCACAGGCAGTTCATCGGAAGTATGGTACTTGAGGTCACTAAGCTTTCAGAGGAAGCCCCAAAATGAAGCAAAGGTGTTTGAATGGAAAGCAAAGTTTTCTCTTTCCACTCTAACAAACTGGGCTTCATATATGACCCAGTGTTCCAAGGAGAACTTTTTTCTTTTTCTTTTTTCAAGTCTGGCATAAAGCAAACATTCCACATTCCCACTTCCTGCTTTAAAGCAGTTTCCTGCTTTAAGGAGAAGCTCACATTTGTTGGTACAGTCTGTAGTCTGCAGGGCTTCCCAGGTAGAGCTAGTGGTAAAGAACCCACCTGCCAATGCAGGAGACATAAGAGACACAGGTTCGATCCTTGGGTTGGGAAGATTCCCGTGGAAGAGGGCACAGCAACCTACCCCAGTACTCTTGCCTGGAGACTCCCACAGACAGAGGAGCCTGGCAGCTTACAGTCCATAGGGTCAGTGAGAGTCAGACACCACTGAAGCGACTTAGCACACAAGCAGGATGGACACTATGCTATTTATCTTCCATACACTATCTCATTCATCCAATACCACTGTGCCTTTCCTACAGACAGGAAATTGAAGCCTAAGGCTTGGAACGTACACAGCTAGTAGGTGGAGGGGTCAAGACCAGAATGTATTTCTTTCTGTCCCTCAAACCTAGTTTGCTTTTATAATGTTATGCTGCCTCTCAGAGAAATACATGGGCTAAGCAAGGAAGGATATTATGAGTATAAGGATGACCTAGTTCCTGTTATAGAATGCACTCTGAAATGGGATTTTAAAGATAAGTGCTGAATAATTACTCTATTCTAAAATCAAAGATATTCCTATTTGTACAGTTTAATAATCTTGCTTCCTACGGGGAAAAACAAAACCTTGTCATCCTTTATGTTTCCAGGGAAAAACTGCTAGTTCCTTTTCCATCTTGTTATCATTCTTCCCCAAGGGAGGAGGGTGACCACCGGGAGGCTACCAAGAGCATCATATCCAAGAGCCTGATGTGTGAGACGCAGACCTGTCCTCATCTCAGATCCTTGCCTGCTGACCCCTCTGCCTGGAACATGCTTTGCCCAGACGTTCTATATCCAACTCTCCACCCATCACTCAGGTCTTTGCTCATATCTTACCTTCTCAGTAAGGTCCTCCGGGACCAGCCTATTCAAAATTGCAAACTGCTCATACCCCCTGCCCCCCACCCCCATCATCCTATCTTCCACTGTTTTGTTATCATAGCACTTACTACTTTCTAACATAAATAATTTGTTACATTTATTGCTTATTATATTTCTCACCAACTGGAATATAAGCTGTTTGTGTGTTTAGTTCATGAATGTATTCAAGTGCCTAGGATATCTTTGTTTAAGGACTCAACAAAGGAATGCATGTGAAACCACATATTTCTGTACTTCTATTTCCTTCTATTTCTACTTGCAAGCCGATCAGTACTGCGCAATCTACTTGCGTTCTGATTTGTTTTTTTTTTTTGGAAAGCCATGCTAAAAATAGCAAGGAGCAGGTGGCACACACAAACCTTCAGCTTTGTTCAAGCACTTTTCCTGTACTCCTGACTCAGTAGGTTAGTTATTGCAGATGAATGTGCTGCATGGTCCACAGATGCCCCCAGCTTTCCAGCTGACATCTATACCCACTCCAGTGTTCTGGCCTGGGGAGTTCCACGGACTACAGTCCATGGGGTCTCAACGAGCCAGACACGACTGAGCGACTTTCACTTCACTTCGCTTCATTTGTCGTTTGTTCCCAGACATAGAGTGCGCTGTGGGTGCTTACCACTGTGTACACCTACACTGATGAAAACAAGAGTTGGCCTAATAACTCTGTGCTCTTGGATATCTTGGTTTCTTTTCCTTTTATTCACACATGAATGAGATCAACATTGCCAAAGTTCCTCTTTCCCATCTGCCAGATGAGGAAATACCACTTGAGAGAGGTCAAATGATTCACCTAAGGGTACCACAGCTGTTGGTGCACCTATTTCAGATTTTGTTGGCCTGACTCCAAGTACAGTGCATCCATTCATACCACAGAGATTTCCCAGTGCTCACCTCAAATCCACTCCTCCTGTTATCCACATACTGTATTCGAAATGTCTAGCCAGCCTGTAACTAGCTGGGGGGAACATACTTTTCAGCCCTGCCTTGTAGTTGCTTATGGCCAATGCAGTGGTGGGAGGTGTCACTTCCCCAGGTGGTTTTTCGTGCTCTATGCCCTTTCCAGGATACTGGATGGTGACATTCAAGACAAGTCTTGAATACTGTGATAGTCATCCACCTGGGTCCCTGAATATGTGCTTGGTCCCCGAATATGAGAGAAGAAAAAACACACTAAAAAACCTTGTTTTTTCCTTTTTCTTCTTCTCCTTTTTTTTTTTTTTTTTGGCAATGCTGCATGGCTTACAGATCTTAGTTCCCCAACCAGGGATCCAAACTTGAGCTCCCTATAGTGGAAACGCAGAGTCCTAATCACTAGACCATCAGGGAAGTCCCAAAACCTTGTTCTTTAAGTCACTGAATGTTTTGGGTGTATTTATTGTTTCAGCTTAAGTTTCTCTAATTTGCACAATCCAGATCACCATTTTGCTTGAAGATTCTATTGAAGAGAACTGAAGAGTGTATTTACCACTTTGCAAGGCAGTAAGGGTTAACTCCTTTTTTTATGAGTCAAAATATCTTTTTCTTATTTCTTATGATTTTTCCCTTTGGAGTAAGCAGAATTTCAGTAGATTTCTTCAAAACAAGGCTGCTAATATTTGATCACAGCTTAGGGGCAATTGACTATGCCAAAGCCTTTGACTGTGTGAATCGCAATAAACTGTGGAAAATTCTGAAAGAGATGGGAATACCAGAGCACCTGACCTGCCTCTTGAGAAATGTGTATGCAGGTCAGGAAGCAACAGTTAGAACTGGACATGGAACAACAGACTGGTTCCAAATAGGAAAAGGAGTACGACAAGGCTGTATATTGTCACCCTGCTTATTTAACTTCTATGCAGAGTACATCATGAGAAATGCTGGGCTGGATGAAGCACAAGCTGGAATCAAGATTGCCCGGAGAAATATCAATAACCTCAGATATGCAGGTGACACCACCCTTATGGCAGAAAGTGAAGAGGAACTCAAAAGCCTCTTGATGAAAGTGAAAGTGGAGAGTGAAAAAGTTGGCTTAAAGCTCAACATTCAGAAAACAAAGATCATGGCATCTAGTCCCATCACTTCATGGGAAATAGATGGCGAAACAGTGGAAACAGTGTCAGACTTTATCTTTTGGGGCTCCAAAATCATTGCAGATGGTGATTGCAGCCATGAAATTAAAAGACGCTTACTCCTTGGAAGAAAAGTTATGACCAACCTAGATAGCATATTGAAAAGCAGAGATATTACTTTGTCAACAAAGGTCCTTCTAGTCAAGGATATGATTTTTCCAGTGGTCATGTATGGATGCAAGAATTGGACTGTGAAGAAAGCTGAGCACCGAAGAATTGATGCTTTTGCTTTTGAACCGTGGTGTTGGAGAAGACTCTTGAGAGTCCCTTGGACTGCAAGGAAATCCAACCAGTCCATGCTGAAGGAGATCAGCCCTGGGTATTCTTTGGAAGGAATGATGCTAAAGCTGAAACTCCAGTACTTTGGCCACCTCATGCGAAGAGTTGACTCATTGGAAAAGACTCTGATGCTGGGAGGGATTGGGGGCAGGAGGAAAAGGGGACAACAGAGGATGAGATGGCTGGATGGCATCACGGACTCGATGGACATGAGTCTGAGTGAACTCCGGGAGTTGGTGATGGACAGGGAGGCCTGGCGTGCTGCGACTCATGGGGTCACAAAGAGTTGGACACGACTGAGCGACTGAACTAAGGGCAACCAAGTGGTCTTTACTGCAGAGCTTGCGTATAAGCGTTTGTGTGTTGTAAACACAAAAGAATCACTAAAACTAAAAGCTATCTCTCTCCCAAAATGTGCTATGTTGGATGCCAATTAGGATCACTTTTTTATTCTGCTGCTTCTTTTAAGGCCAGGGAGATCAAAGCCAGGGAAGAAATTCTCAGAGAATTTTGGTTCAGTCCTCTCCCTGATTTGATCTCGCTATCCAAATGGCTCAGAGAAATCTGATGAAACGGAGGTATTTGGTTGTCACAAGATGTAAGCTGACTTTATATTACCAATGGTCTCTTGAAGCGAGAGAGAATGAGAGTAAGGAAGCCCGAGCACATGACCCTGGGGGTCCACATATAGGAGGGAAGCTTCGTGTAGATCTGTGAGGAGAGAAGGTGGTGTGTGACTGAAAAGGCAGTAAACAGTTAGAAAGCTAGAGAATCACACTTTCCAAGAAGCCAGTCGACGCCTTCACCTGCTGTGTCTCCCTAATGCCTCTGGGGGAGCCCAGCTTTGTCAGCAGGACCCCATTTACCTGCCAGGCGACCTTCCTCCTACTTGCAAACACAACTCCTCACCAGGACGTCCCCAAGCACCCACAGCTTGGTGCCATACCCACCGAGACATGGCAACCCAGTATTCGGCCAACAGTTCATTCTCTCTCCATTTTAAACCCTCCTATCAGACATCTTTGGTGTGATCTGATGCAAACGTGTCCCCTGACTGGTCCAGTCAGCTCAGAGCTGTTCTCGCCTGCTTGATTCCTATCCTGAAGGGATTGCTAAGTACAATGAGGAGTTGAGATGCTTAAACACAAGATATTAAAGCAGAGAGTAGTCAAAAGCTTTGTGACTCCTCATGGATAAAGATGGCAGGGGGACAGGTAAGACAGTGAAAAGAGTGAGCTGGACTCACCCGTCTGCCAGCCTCACCCCAGATTGCCAGTCTGACGTCTTAAGCTGAAAATACTGGACAAGGCTTATGACTCTATTGGCTGAGGAGAACGGCTGTACTCTTGCTTAATTTCATCCACCTTCCAGCCCCATAAACTCTCCTTGTTCATTCTGCTGCGGCATCTCTCCTTTTGACTGACACGTTACTTCCTTGTCTGGAAGCACCCACGGACACAGAAACAGCTGTGAGAGTAGCTCAGGCTTCTGAGCTACTGTCTGGCATGAAATGAGAATGCAATTTCCTGGGCACAGCGTGGTCCGTGCCCTATAATGTCTATCTTGCTTTCATTAGTGACCACAAAAGGGCCCTTTGTGACTGGAAAGTGCAGGGGATATGCACACACACACACACACAAATGTGAAAGAAACGTTAGAACATGTTTCCCAACAAAAACATGGGGCTGATACAACCAGTCCTTTTATTCAAAAGGTCAGTAATTGAAAGCAAAAGATTGTCTCTGGCCTCCTCAGGGTCTGAAGTCATCCTCAAAGATGGTAGTGACGTCCTTCTGTGAGTAGGCATGACCCCCTCCTTCCACCTGCCTTGCCTCAGCAGCAGCAGCAGCATCAGGGTCCTGGCAAGAGGTCAGAAGCAGTGAGAAAAGGATGCAGAATTTGTTTGAGCCCCTTTCAGGAAATCACAGTTTGTCCTCAAGTGTATCGTCCCCTTCCATGCAAATTTCAGCTACAAATGCCTCCCCAGAAGTGGGATATTAACCTCCTGGAGGCTGCTGGTCACTTTTCCTGGCAGGACTTTTCTCCTTTTAGTTAATCAGGTACCAGATTGAATTAACATCTGCCTCCTCCTTCATACTCTTTTCAACAACCAGCCCTCTCCCGCTCTAACTCAATTTCTATTTTCAGGCCTAGGTAGAAAATTCCCTTTAACTCATATTAAAACCTCTTCCTGCTGTCAATGATGTCCCTCAGTAGTAGTAATATATGCCTCCAATAAATACTTTGAAAACTTCCTACTGACTTCTCCCATTTGCCTTTCAATGTCCAATTTTCCCTTTCCCGAAAAAATAAAAATAAAAAAGGAAGGCATGCAGCTATGATGAAATGGAGTGAATGCCTCAGACACTTTGGAGTTCAAGCTAGAAGTGATGGTGAGAATTTTACCATTAGAAGTGGTACGTAATGGTTATTTATATCCTATCTTTTTTTTTTCCCTCTCCCCATTTCTCTAGAGACATCTATAAAGACTCTTACTTTGATCAGAAAAAAAGTGGGCATGAGGATACAGAGGGGAAAGAAAAGAATTAAGATAGCAAGGAAAAAAAAAAAAAGAAGAAGAGGCCAAGGGACTTCTAAGGAGAGAGATGAAGACTATTTAGCTTTGAGTTTGTATGAGTTGCTGTGATACAAACTTCCATCATTTTCCCTAAACCTTTAGCAAAGTCACTTCACACCCAAAGACTCGAGGTGAGTAGCTCGTGTGGCAGCTCTGTGAACGCGGCAGGCATCCATGGTTTCACTTGCTGTGGACTAGGTTCCTCGCATGCAGGGCACTAACTCCACAAACAAAACAATCTAGCCATAACAGGAGACCAGATAAAGAAGTGACCATATTATCCTAACAGCTTCAGAAATTCACATCACTCTTGACAAGGGCATTTGACTCTCCATCAACTGTGGAGTCAGGATATTTGACTGTGTAGATCAAACACAAGAAGAGTTTAGTATCACAGGTAGAATATCTTAGAAAAGTACATGCCCATTCCCAGAGTGTGTGTGTATGTGTATGTAATGTAGAGTTTTTACACATAGACTAGTTTCTTTATATCCTACCCCCAAGATAATGAAACCATGTAGACTAGTTTCTTTATAGCCTACCCCCAAGATAATGAAACAACTAAGTGGAAATTTCAGCTGGTTATTTCTGCAAACATTGTATCAGAGGAATAGAAACTGTTTAGCTGCTCTCTTGAGAACAGGACATGGGAATGAATAGACTGGGAAGAGTGATAACAGGCTGCATCATTCACCTCCAAACCCTGGAAGCCAGGAGCAGAATGCCACCCTGGAAAAGATTTTTCCCTCCCTGGAAAATCACCATAACATCATCATCCTAGGTACACTTTTAAGACCTGCCATGCTCACAAGTGCACAATCTACTTGACTGTCATATACAATGAAAGCCTCAGCACGCAGCTCACTTCACGGAGAGGGACATGTACCTCGATGTATCAAGGAAAATGGTGAGGATTGGGGATTGAGGAGATTATACTTTTTTTATAAGCCTAGGTGTTTCCTTTCCTCCTCAGTTTTAATAAATATACACATACACACATCACAACAAACATACTTTTAGTAGACAATCCTTTCTACAGTTTGTTTAAATCTTAACACTTTGTCAAGATTTGATACGCATTTGCACATGCTCTGAAATATCCCAAGTAAAAGCATTTATTTTGTGACTCTCAGAGGCTAAGACTGGACAGAAATCTCACATTTTCGGACTGGTTCTTAAGTGAAAAAGGAGCAGCTGGCCTTTCACATGGCCTGATCTGGGGGAGCTCAGAGGACCAGTGTCCACCACACAAGCTTGTGATCCACTGAGGCATTTCTACCAAACAAGATGAATTTCCCTGAGTCGAGGCATCATTCCTCGTCAAAGTCTCCTGGGAGGAGAGGAACCCCCTTAGGAAGGGGCCACTGGGCCCCTCTCCAATGGAAGGTTTGCTCGTGGCTCTCCATCTTCTCAGACGGAGGCCAAGTCCTTTCCCGGGTGTGCCTGGTCTTTCTCTGCCCGGCCCCCGCAGCAGCTGGTCAAGTTCTCAGGAACTGGAGACAACCCTCTGAAGGGCACCCTTTCAAGCCCTTGTCAACTCCTGGCACCTGTCCCTCCCTCCCTGCCAGCAGGGCCACTTCCTCTGCCACCAGGAGATTAACTGCAGCTCAGCAGAGCCCAGCGGCACGGACGTGTGCGTCTTTACTCATCCTGCCTGTGTTTGTTCCCTCTTCTTTTACGAGGTAGCATAGCAACCCAGTAAATCATACCTTCCACACACCCCGCCCACGATCTTCTCTTGATCCCACTGTTCACAGTCACCTTTCCCTACATGGCCTGGACCCTATGGGTCCCAGGATGAGCCCCGATCTCCCTGTCCCTGTGCGTGCACGCATGTTTTCTTTGCCTAAAATTCCTTTGTCTGTTTGCAGAACTCAAACTCAACCCTAAAGACGCTGCTCAGACATTATCTCTGGCCTTCCTGGGCGTAGTTGACTACATCTGCTTCTGTGTTTTCATTAGCCCTGTGAGCAAACTCCTACAGCATTTATAGTATCAAAGGTTTTTTTGGTATTTTTTGTCTCCTTCTCTAGATGTAAGCACCTAGAACAAGGGTCATAATGATTTTTATACCCCCAGAACCTTTAATAGTGCCTGAAAGTGAAAGCCGCTCAGTCGTGTCCGACTCTTTGTGACCCTATGAACAGCTGTCCACCAGGCTCCTCTGTCCCTGGGATTCTCCAGGCAAGAATACTGGAGTGGGTTTCCATTCCCTTCTCCAGAGGATCTTCCCGAGCCAGGAATTGAACCTGGGTCTCCCGCGCTGCAGGCAGATTCTTTACTATCTGAGCCATCAGAGAAAGTGCCTGGTGCCTTATAGGTACTGGCTGAATCTGTAAAATACAAGAGTCACTAACACTCTAGTGAAAAATTCTATTACAGCCTTTATGGGAGACAACCCAGCTATAATGAAGCTCTTTACTTCAACAATAAAGTTAGAAAATATCCAAGCCAGGTACTTCCTCTAAACTCCACGTTTGTAGGTCCAATCATGCTTACTCATACTGCTCTTGATGTCTTTTAGGGTATTCAAACAATTTGCCCCAGACTGAACAAATTTTATCCCTCAGTCGCATCTTTCTGATTTCCCCATTTTAGTTAGTGGCACTGCATTCTTTCAGTGGCTAAAGGCAAGTATTCTGGAGTTGTCCCTGACTTATTCCTTGCTTCTACATTCACATCAGTGCATTAGCTGGTCCTGATCAGCTCTTCCTTCAAAACATCATTCATTTCACTCCTAATACTTGCTCACCTTCATTGCAACAGCCTCCTAACTGGTTTTCCTTGCCCACATCCCATCCCTATGTCATGGTCTATTTTCAACAGGGCGACTAGAGTGGTCCTTTAAAATTTTATCATGTTCCTTCTCTGCTTGAAACTCTCCAATGACCCTCTTGTTACCTGCATCCTCTCCCAGTACCTGAACAGGTAGGTGATAAACATTTGCCAGTTGAATAAATTAATGTTCAAGGCTTAGTATAAAAACAGATACTAAGACACTGCAATTTATTGTTGTTTAATCACCCACGAAGGTATACACTATGCATTTGCTACATTTTGGGTATAATCATGTTTTCAATACCACCAAAATGTTCCAGAAATATCTGGGTACCAAACATAATTTCTTTCTGTCTAGCTGTAAACTGACCACAAAGTATCCATTTGGTCCTGGTCAGTCACATCGCTCTCAGGGAGTTGGTTTCTTCAGCTTTTAAAGGAGGAAACTGAATTCAAAGATTTTCATAATTTCTTGCAATTTGAAATGTCTATGATTTTTTGTGTGAGTTTTGCCTCTCCCTTCCTTAAAACAAGGACGGACTTGACCTTTCTGGATAACCTTTTATTTGATCTTTTAAACCAGGAGTTTGCCATTGACATGTACCTGCTGTTATATATAAAATAGATAACCAAAAAGGACTTACTGTATAGCACAGGGAGCTATACTCAAAATTCTGCAGTAACCTAAGTTCTGGAAAAGGACAGATACATGTGTATGTGTAGCTGAATCACTTTATGGTACACCTAAAATTAACAGAACATTGTTAACCAACTATACTCCAATATAAAATAAAAGTTAAACATTGCATGACACGCCTTATATGTGGAATCTAAAAAGACATGAGACACTTATTTACAAAACAGAAACAGATTCAGGGAGACTTAGAGGACGAACTTATGGTTGCCGAGGAGAAGAATAGGGGAAATGGATAGTTAGGGAGTTTGGGATGGACATGCACACACTGCTATATTTAAAATGGATAACCAACAAGAACCTACTCTATAGCACAGGAAACTGCTCAGGTGGCAGCCTGGATGGGAGAGGAGTTTAGGGGAGATGGGGTACATGGATATGTACAGCTGACTCCCTTTGCTGTCCACCAGAAACTACCACAATATGGTTAGTCGGCTACACTCCAATTCAAAATAAAAAGCTTAATAAAAAATTTCTCTTCAAAAGTGTTCTAGTTAATGTCACAGAAGAAATCTTCAGAGATGCTGCAGAAAGAATGTGGGACTGGCGGGTGAGGCAGGAGAGTGAACCCGACCAAGATGGAACCAACACCATGGGCCAAATGGGGCAGAAGAGAGACTGCGAGAGACGGGCTCTGAGGACAGATCTCGTCCCCCACCAGTCTGTACCCTTTCCCTCTCTTGAGATCTGGGACAGAGGCTTAGTGAAGTGTCCCTGACTTTGAAAAGTAATGACAAGGAATGAATTTTCAAGTGCAGCTCATTCACACTTGTTTGAGAGACTGTGTTTGTACGGAAAGCTGTTTTAACACTGAAGTTGTCTGCAGTAATTTGTTCAGTGGTATATTTAGACAGGAAGCTAATATAAGATGAAATCATTGCTGTCGACTCTAACAGGTTTTTAAGTGATCGGGTGGAAAGGGGGCTCACCTAGCTTTTGGGTAGAAAATTCTGGAAACAAATCAAATGTGAAATTTCTTTAAAAACTTCACCTTTCCGTATTTTCAAGTGAAATTGAATTCACTTTTCAAAATATTTATTGTGTAGGTTTCAGATGCCACTCCTTAAAACCTGCAATTACTTGTGTGTGACTCTTAAATCGATCATTTGAGAATGGGAAAAATTGCTGGCTTGTGTAATTTTAAACTTTAATAATTTTAGCTCTCACTTGTAATCAGAAGATAGAAAATGGCATGCAAAAGCAAGGCAGTTCAAGTTTCTCAGCTTCAGTTCGGCCACGAACCCTCATCATGAATTGTTCAGGACAATTTTCCAACTCATTGACAGCATTCTCCAGTTTCTGTTGAGTGATTTTGCAAATTGCTTCCATCATCCTTTGCTCCAAGTCCCTCCAAGCAATATGCCTTCGATGAGTAAATATTCACCACTTTTTTCTATCATGCCTAAACTCCAAGTTAATAAGACTTGAGTGTGCACTGGAGCTTGTAAAGACCAGACCTAGAAAGAATGGCTTATAGACTTGTTTATGTCTTTAATTACTAATGTAATACATAATAATAACTGCAAAAAATTCTAGAAAATTGCAGAAATGTGTAGTATAAGTAAAAATTATTCCTCTATAAAAATTCTTCCTCTCCTTCTTCCCACTAACCCAAGGCTCATGTCCGGGGTAACTGCAGTTGTCAGTCCAGAATCTTTGTGTCCAGGATTTTTCTCTATTCACAAACACCCAAAAACACATACTCATACACAGTAAACACAAAAATTAATTCTCTTCCTCCCTTCCTTCCTTCTTACCTTCCTTCTCCTTCCTCCTCTCCCCTCTTCCCTCTTTCACTTTTTTTCCAAATATGTATTTAATCTAATACTAATTATTATCCTACCAATTCCTTTTTTTTTTTCACCCAACAATCATCTTAGAGATCCTTCCACAATAGCATATACAAGCTTGCCCCATTTCTTGAATAGACTTTCAGTATTCCCAGGTGATGCTAGTGGTAAAGAATCTGCCTGCCAATGCAGGAAATGCAAGAGACGTGGGTTCAATCTCTGGGTCATGAAGATCCCCTCGAGGAGAAAATGGCAACCCACTGTAGTATTCTTGCCTGGAGAATCCCATTGACAGAGGAACCTGGCAGGCTCCTGTCCGTGGAGGCACAGAGTTGGACCCAACTGAAGTGACTGAGCGTGCACGCGCTCATTCCAAAGCACGAATATACTATAATTTATGTAACCACTCTCTTACTGTTGGGCATTTAGGTTGTCACCAGTTTTCAAGGTCACCAATAATGTTGCAAATGTGGGAAGAAGGGAGGAAGAAAGCAAGGGCAAAGAGCAAGAAGAGAATCAACCCACCTCACTATATCATCTAAGACCCAAGGGCAAAACACAGCATCGTGTTCAGACCTTTGATAACTGAGAGCTGACCTCAGGCTGCTACACTTCAGATGTCATGCTGGCAGGGCCACTAGATGCTACAGGTCACTACCTCGTGGGTCTGCAGAAGCTACGTTCTACTCAAGCAGGCAAATGAAGCCCTGGCACGTGCAAACTCATTGTCCCCTGAAGAACATATAAAAGACCCTAGTCCTCAGCTTACCTGTGGGATAGTTCCTTGGCCAGCACACCTTTCAATGTTGTTAAGAATCCTATTGCCAAACAGACTCACAGATAGAGATAACAAGCCAGTGGTCATCCTTTGGGAGAGGGAGGGGGAGGGGCAAGAAGGGTTAGGGGCTTAAGAGATATAAGCTACTATGTGTAAAATAACTAAGCCACAAGGATATATTGTACAACGTGGGGAATACTGTCAATATCTTATAATAACTATGTGTAATATAAACTTTAAAAATTGTGAATCACTGTGTTGTACACCCGAAACTCAATGTATGTCAATGATATCTCAGTAATAATAATACGACTCTTGCTGCCATTGGGTTTCTGAGAAGACCTGAGGTTTCAGCCTGCCTTGAGTCAACTCACAGCTTTGGGGTCAGTTCATTCCACCCAAGGAGAAGGCAATGACACCCCACTCCAGTACTCTTGTCTGGAAAATCCATGGACGGAGGAGCCTGGTAGGCTGCAGTCCATGGGGTCGCTAAGAGTCGGATGTGACTGAGCAACTTCACTTTCACTTTTCACTTTCATGCATTGGAGAAGGAAATGGCACCCACTCCAGTGTTCTTGCCTGGAGAATCCCAGGGATGGGGGAGCCTGGTGGGCTGCCGTCTGTGGGGTCGCACAGCATCGGACATGACTGAAGCGACTTAGCAGCAGCAGCAGCAGCAGCAGCAGCATTCCACCCAGCCATCTCATTCTAGTGACTCAGACGCAGCCCCCACTGCAAGCCTTCTGTTCACCCATGCTCTGCCTCTCATCTTCTCCTTCCATGGGTGTCCCATGCCCAGCTCTTTCCACAGTTCCTCTTGCACCACATGAATAGGCATCTACACCTTATCTCCTCACAGACCAATTCCTTATTCTTCTTTCTTACTGACGCCTGTGAAAGCATCATGAATCTGTAGTCTTTTCAAGAGTCATGTGGCAGCTGCTCATCTTTCTTCATCTTCCCTGTTTCTGGATTTGGGCCTGAAAAATGGAATGAGGAAGAAAAGATCAGAAGAGAGAGGAGAGTTGGCATTCCAAATACTATTCATATTCTCCACTGTATGGGCTCCTGTCACAGGGCTAAACCATTCCCTTCCCATTCTCGTCACACTCAACTTCCAAACCTTGGTTAGTCCTCCAGACTCATGGGAAGCTTTGGCTCCTGTGCACATCATATCCTAAAGTCTGGGGGCTCCATTCACAATGCGGGGACTCAGGGAAGTGGGCCTTTTAGGCCCTTGACTTCCCCCACTTTGGGTGCTGTCACCCCTCTCCCTATTTCCATCGTGCCCACCCATGTGCACACTCCCATCAATCGGAATCCCCCTCCTCTAAGATCTTCAGCTTCCACCTCTCACTCCCTCATACCTACCACACCTGCTCTGCAACCTCATTGTGATCCTCACACGATGTCCCGAACCCAGAGCCTCTGCCTTACCCCCACTTTATCTCTCAGTCTAACGAGTCTTTGCTCAGATTTATTCTTTACTTTCTATCTTCCCTCAAGCAGTGCTCAAACCCTTGTCCAAAAGACAGCCACATTCCACCTGAAGTGCGTCAGTATCTTTGGAAGGGCCTCCCCACTTAAGAGACTTCTCAGGTGGCTTAGTGGTAAAGTATCCACTTGTGAATGCAGGAGTCGCAAGAGAGGTGGGTTTGATCCCTGGGCCAGGAAGATCTCCTGGAGTAGGAAATGGCAACCAACCCCAGTATTCTTGCCTGGAAAATCCCAAGGACAGAGGAGCCTGGAAGGCTACAGTCCATGGGACCACAAAGACCCAGACATGACTGAATGACTAAGACCTCATGCACTCACCCCTGCCTTCTACTTTTTTCTTTGTACATGCACTTTAACCTAATTCCCTGGGATGCCTTGAACACTCTGTTGCACTGCAGCAAAACCTGGACTTCTCTTCCCCAGAAGGGAACACTCTATGGTACTGACATCTCCTGTCCAGTCTCACTGTACTTGTCCTCTGTTTTTTATCTGCCTGCCCTTTGACCTTCTCTTCACTCTAGTGGAGACCTCAGGCTGCCTGTTGTCTCTGGAACAGCTTCATTTCCTAGGTCCAGGGTTACTTTAGAAGATAGTTCCAAGTTCACTTATAATATTTTTACATCTTGAAATCTGAAATTAAAATGGGACAAAAATTGACTTTGGCAATTACAGCTTCCAAACAAAGCCACAAACTAGAAAACCTAGGAATGTGAATAATAATTATCTTAATAACATCTCATAGTTATATACTTCCTTTATTATTCACAAAGCGATCTCTATTATCCTAGGTGATCCTTATACTAGTTCAGGAAGTATCATTCTTTCCTTTTTATAGATGTGAATCTGAAGCACAGTGATGTAAAATGACTTTGTTTATATATCTGGTTTAGGAGCAGAAGCTTGGCATTCGAAATGCGAAGATTCTTAAATCTACATACACACCCTGTTGGGCTTAAAGATACATCTAAGTTTACCCCATAGGGGGAAAAAACGGCCAGCAAGGCTTGAATTAAAGTCTATGGCTTTGTGACCCAGAAAACCCCCTGCCTTGGAGGTCACAGTCTAGGGACATCGTGATTTTTTTCCCCTATCCTTGAAGCATCCTAAAGTTCAAGCAAGGGCACAGTTATCAAAATGCCAACTCTAATTTTAGTTGGGGCAAGAGCAAGAACAGACGGAGATGTGACGTTTAATCAAAAGTGCTATCATTCAGGGACGTTAATAAGTCAGTTATCGGGCTCCCAGTGGGGCTGGCACGTCTGACCTCACTATCTGGGGAGCGCATGCTGCTGGACTCCAGCTTCTGGTCACCGGGTGATGACTCAGAGCCCCGGCTGCTGAAAGCCTGTGGGAAACACAATTCCAGGACTCAGTTGGAGCCAAGAAATCCTTCCACACGCTCTCTAAATAGCATGTGATAACCACTTCTATCAAACCAGAACAACACCTGGGTTGTTTTTTTTTTCCTGACCTATGAAGTGTGGGTACTCAGAGGATGGAATACATGCCTTATCAAGAAAACCTAACATTTATCCTGTTTTCAGAGTCTTCGTAAATGTGCCTTTGGAAAGCAAGTTCACCTGCTTTTGTCTGTTGGTTTTTTAAACTTTTATTTCATATTCAATTATGGTTGATTTACAATGCTGTGTTAGTTTCAGGCGTACAGCAGAATGGTTCAGTTATACATATGCCTACGCTTTTTCTGATTCTTTTCCAATATAGTTCATTACAGAAAGTTGAGTCGAGTTCCCTGTGCTATATAGTAGGTCCTTGTTGATTATCTATTTTGTATATTGTGGTGCAAGTTCACCCGTTTTTAAGGTGAACTTTGTTACAAAATGTCCCGGGTGCTATATACCACCATGTGTAGAATAGCCAGTGGGGAGCTGCTGTAGAGCAGAGGGAGCTCAGCTCAGTGCTCTGGGATAACCTCCGGAGTGGGCAGGGGGTAGGGGAGGAAATCTATCCAACAGTGTAAAGCAATTATACTCCAGTTAGAAAGAAAAAAATAAATAAAATCTCCAGTGGAAACAAAAAAAGTTGAGTGGCAGTAAAAGCAGTTTAACCACCTGATTGCTTGGGCCTACGTCTGAACAACGGCATACACAACCATCCCCTAACGTCTACCTCAGAGACCAAGGCGACGCCTGAACAGAGCTGTGGGAATTGATACTCCAGGCATCCGAGGCCAGAGACCCAGTCAATCAGAAGCGTCCAGGTGGCTTCAGCCTCAGTTTCGTCACTGACAGGAAATTTCACCACAGCCAGGCCAGAAGATCTCATTCTCAGCAAGCATGATCCCAGTTTGGGGTTGTCTTGAACATACACTAGCCCTGGAAATATGGACCCAGACTTGGAAAGTCTTGGGGTGTGCTCCAGCTCCGAGAAGGTTGGGAAGCCCAGGTCCAAGATGGAGGATGTGGTGGGAAATGGGTTCACCCTTTGGTCACCTCCGTGGCTTGTTTGGGCCTCGGGAAGGTTCCAGACGGCCATTGCTTTTCCAGAAGGTCAGTTCCAGGAACTGGTCCAGTCCGGTTCCTGAGGACTCCCCTGGCTCTTGGGAAACTCAGCGCCTTTTCCAGAATGACTTCAGGTGGGGGGCGGGGAGGTATTTTAGGGCTGCTGGGGGTTGCTGGAGGCCTGAAAGACCGGAATGGATTGGCCTCCCCGGGTCTGGGGGTTGGGAGGCTGGCACTCCCTCCCTGGCTGTTTCTCTGGGAGGCATGTGCCTTAGTCATGGAGGCACTTGGCCCCCTCCCAACACTCAGCAGGAAGGGGAAAACTCCCAAGACTGCTCGAAGCCATCCGAAAGCCTTCCTGGGTAGATTCCAGAAGATGTTGACAGTGTTCCCTGACTGAACATAGATGACCTGAGAAATCTGTGAGCATCATGCTTCCTTCCTCTTAGACCTTGTCCGGGTGAAATTATTCACTCTTGATGGGAAATAAGTTGCTAAATAGCTACCCCTCCCCTATGACCAAATGACACTGCCTTTAGCTATCTGTCTAAAAACAGGATTATTAATGAGGAGGAAAGCCACCCTCGGATTTTTAAAGCTTTTCTGACTGCACTGGGTCTTAGCTGTGGCATGCAGGATCTTCAGTCTTCACTGAAGCTTGCAGGATCTTAGTTGTGGCATGCAAACTCTTTAGTTTCGGCATGTGGGATCTAGTTCCATGACCAGGGATTGAACCCAGGCCCTCTGCATTGGGAGCAGGAGCATGGAGTCTTAACACCATGGGAAGTCCCCATTCTCAGAGTAAACCTTCCTCCCGGAAACTCAAATATCTGCATGATCCTGAGTTGCCCCATTTTTCTCTGAGGGACAGCCGCTTGCATCTCTGAGAGCCTGAAATAGCCCCAGGCATGTGCCAGTCTTTATCTGCTCTTCAGCCTGGGCCAGGAAACTCAACACAAAACAGAATGTTGGCGTCTAGCTTTCTACCCGTTAAGGAAGCACATGGTGGAAAAGACTGAGTTGACCCAAGGGCACGGTGGCTGCCTCTCCCCTGGCAGTGTGGACCGTCTAGCCCTCTTGCTCCAAGTACCATGGGACAGTGGGGAAGGGCTTCTCTGGGGCCCTGGGGATTGGAGCCTCCCTCGGAGCTCTCTGGCTTATTATACTTTATGCTACTTTTTACTCATATATATATATACTTATGGATGATCTCCAGATATTTGGCTGCCTGATACTTTCACAGTGCATTCTCAGGGAATTAAAAGTGGATTTTAAAAAGCATAATCACTTTAAAAACTATTTGACAGTTTCTTAAAAATTTAAATACACACCTATCCTATGACCCAACAATTCCATACCTAGATATTTATCCAATAAAAATGAATACTTATATCCACTAAAACTTTATTTATAATAGACAAAAACTGGAAATACCCCAGGTGTCCTTCAAGAGGAGAATGGATGAGCACACAGTGGTGCATTCATGCCATGGAATACTACTCAGCAATAAAGAGATGTGTACTGGTGTAGGCAATGACATAGACAAATTTTCCCAATACTATGCTGAATAAAAGAGGAAATACTGGCTTGTGTTGTGCATGTTGCACACAAGAAGAGTGCATGCAGTGTGAGTCCATGTAAATGAAATTCTAGCAAAATGAACGCATGATGATAAAAATCAGATCGGTAGTTATTTGCCATGGAGGTGAGAGGGAGACCGGAAAGGGCACAGAGGAACTCTCTGTGGTGCTGGAAAAGTTCCGTGTCTCCATATGGATTAGTCAAAACTGTTTCAATGGTACACTTCAGATCTGAGCATTTCAGATCTTATGTTATCCCATTTCAGTGCTATAATAAATAAAAATGTTAAAGATTGGAGGGAGACTACTCCCGGGCACTGCTCAAAATTGGCTGCTGGAAGAGTCAATGTTTCTTTGAGAACATCAGGAATCATGCTTTAGGTCCTGCGAGGACAACCTTATGATTCCAGGACTCATTCTCCCCTTCATGCCGCAGATGCATCTCTTAGCTCCTGTCCTGTGCCAGGTATCACTCCCAGTGGAACAAAAGAGACATGCTCTTATGAAGCTTATATTCTAGTAGGAGGAGACAGGGAAGAAACAAGTAAATGTAAAGCATCAAAGTATGGTGAGGAATCTGTCTATGATGAGGTGATACTCTGAGTGATCAGGAGCTGGTCATGCAAAAATAAGGAGCAGAACATCCAAGACAGGGAGACTAGCAGAGCTTCTCCAAATGTCTGATGTTTGATTGGACCAATTGGTTCCAATCTCTCTAAATCTTCACTGACACTTACCTTTAAAAAAAAAAAACAACAGCCATCTTAACAGGTGTAAAGTGAATGCATATAAAGTCAGGCAAGGTGAATACATACTAGAGATCTGCTGTCAATGCAGTGTCATAGTTACAATACTGAAAAATTTACAGAGTCTGTCTCAAGTTAAATGTTCTTACCATGCACACACACACACACACAAGAAACAAAAATCTTGTATCAAAATGGCAAAGCAAAATTTGTAACTGACGCTTGGAGAAGTTCTTGCTTGAATGGTAAACTTTCCAAAGGTGAGATGTCCCCCAGTGTTCTGAAAAAATCATTTTTCAGCACATCTGATTTGAGGAAGCACCTTAGGTCTGCAACAATGTTACAAATAAGATCATTGACAATCATTCTCTTGATTGGGATGACTTTTGAGAGTCCTTTGGACAGCCAATCAGTCAACCAATCAATCCTAAAGGAAATCAACCTTGAATATTTATTGAAAGGACTGATGCTGAAGCTCCGAAACTTAGGCTACCAGATGCAAAGAGCTCAGTCATTGGAAAAGACTCTGATGCTGGAAAGATTGAGGGCAGGAGGAGTAAAGGGTGACAGAGGATGAGATGGTTAGATAGCATCGCTGACTCAATGGTCATGAATTTGAGCAAACTCAGGGAGACAGTGAAGGACAGGGAAGCCTCATGTACTGCAGTCCATGGGTTTGAAAAGAGTTGGACACGACTTAGTGACTGAACAACAACAACAAATCATTCTCTCTGGTCACTGTCTATTTAGACCATAATAAATGACCAGATTTGTTTTGACTTCTCTAGGGAAACCTCTTAAAAATATTGTCAACTAGATCTCACATCTTCAGGTTCCCTTGGAAGCATCAGCTGCCTTCAGGTCCTCCTGATACCCCTATTTTGGGTGTTCAAAGTCTGAGCCAAAATCTCCACAGTCTTCCCAGATAGCACTTTTCTGATTTTTTTGTTTGTTTGAATGTGCTCCAGTTCATGAAAAGAAAACTCAAACAGTTGTAACCTTGAGCAGGAAGGTTGAGTTTTCATCCATGATTTTTAAAAGATTCTAATTAGAGGATAAAACAGGGAAATTTGAAACTATTGATAGGATATTTTCTAAGTCAGTGGGTGCACCATCTATAGTACTGTCTTGGTAAGGGAGTTGCCCATATCCTGAGAAATACTCAGCTCATTTCACAGAAACCCTGCTAGAAGTTTTACTAGACATTGTTGCCTTACCCTCACAAACCAACAGTCTCAACAGTCTTCCTACAGAAATCACTTGACATTTCCTTCCAAATTCTTTTACAAATCACATTATCTGAGCCTCCTGTGCTATGAAAACCAGTGTCCAACCAAATATTTTCTTCTTTTTGTTTAACTGATATTTATTGTTCTAAGTGAAGTTGCTCAATCGTGTCCGACTCTGCTACCACATGGACTGTAGCCTACGCTCCTACATCCATGGGATTTTCCAGGCAAGAGTAATGGAGTGGGTTGCCATTTCCTTCTCCAGGGGATCTTCCTGATCCAGGGAATTTTCCCAACTCAGGGAGGTCCACATATCATGAGTAGACTTTCTTTCACTTTACTGGTGGCTCAGACGGTAAAGAATCTTTCTGCAATGTGGGAGACCTGGGTTCGACCCCTGGGTTGGGAAGATCCCCTGGAGGAGGGCTTGGTGACCCACTCCAGTATTCTTGCCTGGAGAATCCCCATGGATACAGGAGCCTTGTCGGCTACAGTCCATGGGGGGTTGCAAAGAGTTGGACATGACTGAGCGACTAAGCACAGCACACAGGAAAGATTCATAACCCTCTTCTTGTGTGCAATGATTGGAACAAGGAAGAAAAACAGGCACAGCTTCATCACAATTGGTGATGTGATCCTTATGGATTAATGATGCAGTAGAATCTAACTTGTAAATCAAACTGTAACTCATTTGTGTGCTCAGTCATCCACAAATGTTCCAATGACTAGTTTTTCTTTTCCAGTAACTTACAGGTTTGATGAATGCTAAAGAGGCTTATCAGCTGCTGAATGTGGGGGTGCATGAGGCTGCAGAGTTCCAGGCTAGTGCAAGAGTGAGTGACTTTATCATACTCCTTGTCTAGGCAGAGCAAGACTTCTGAGACCAGTCTCCTCTGTCCAATATTTCTTTAACCGATTGAAAGGTGGATATTCAGGATGCAACTACTTATGACGGGGCTGAGGTCATAGTTTCCTGGGAAAAACAAATGGAAAGAATAGTTGCCTCTGAAAGCCTAAAACATTTCCTCCGTTCTCCCTCCTTACATCCCTATCTCTCTCCCTTTCTTTCCTTTTTTCCTTCCTTCCTCCCTCCCTCCCTCTTTCTTTTCTTCCTTCCTTCCTCCCACCTCTCTGTTACTAAGTCTCTCTCTCTGTGTGTCCTAGTTCCTAGTCAAAATAACCTTGGAAAAAATTGCCCAAAGAATAGGAGCTCAGTGACTAGCTTGCTACCACCATGGAATGAACGTGGTATTGGGGCAAATGGAGATCTGGTCAGGAGGACACGTTGGTTTCAGCTTCAGTGCTGACTCCTTGAGGTTGATGCAATTGTGTGTTTAAGGGTTCAACATTGTGTCCAGATGCAGTAAGAAAGAGGACCATAACCAGTCGCTGTTTTATGAGAAGGTGGGCCAGCAGCAGTGCTCTGGGGGTGGGGAGCCATGGTGGAATTGCAGTCTAGTGGTTACTGCTGGGGATGCTGCAGCCAGGCTGCCTGGACTCACATCCCGAATTGATACGTCCTTGTTGCGTCGCTTGGAGCAAGTCACTTGTTTTTCTGTACCTCAGGTGGTTTGCCTGCCTAGAGCTTTATCAGTTTTATTGAGCTTTTAAACAACTTTAGGTTTCATTGATTTTCTCTATTGTTTTTCTCTTTGTAATTTCGTTGATTTTGACTCTCATTTTTTATTATTTCTCTTCTCTGTTCACCTTAGGCTTTTATTGCTTTTCTTCTCTAGTTTTCCTAGATGGCTCAGTGGTAGTCTCTGCCTACCAATGCAGGAGATGCAGGATATTTGGGTTTGATCTCTGGGTCAGGAAGATCCCCTGGAGGAAGAAATGGCAACCCACTACAGTATTCTCACCAGGATAATCTCATGGACTGTAGCCGATGGGGTGGCAGAATCAGACACGACTGAGCACGCACAGTAAGTTCTAGTTTCCTAGGGTGGAAGCTTAGATGATTGATTTTAGATCTTTCTTTGTTCTAAAATATGCATCCAACACTATACATATTCTTCCAAGCACTGTTTTCATTGCATCTGCTCTCTGATAAATTGTATTTTCATTGAGTTCAAAACATTTTTTTAAATTCTCTTGAAACTTATTGAGATATACTGTTTAATCTCTAATTATTTTGGAATTTTCTTGATATCTTTCTGTTACTGATTTCTAGATTAATTTCTAGATTAATTTGTGATCTGAAGGCCGCTTTGTATGATTTCTACAGTTTTTAATTTGATAAAGTGAGTTTCATGGTCCACAGTGTGGTCTATCTTGGTGAACGTCCCATGGGAGCTTGAGAAGACTGTGTAATTTGCTGTTATATGAAATAACTATAAACATCATTTAGATCAGTTAATTGATGGTGCTGTTCAATTCAACCATATGTTTACTGATTTTCTGTCTGTTGGATCCCTCAACTATTGATAGAGGGTTTTTAAAGTCTTCCACTATAATAGTGGATTCTTTTATTTATTTATTTTTGTAGGTCTAACAACTTTTAAAGTCTCTCTAAACAGCAGAGACATTACTTTGCCTACAATGGTTCATCTAGTCAAAGCCATGGTTTTTCCAGTAGTCATGTATGGATGTGAAAGTTGGACTATAAAGAAAGCTGGATGCCAAAGAATTGATGCTTTTGAACTGTGGTTTTGGAGAAGAGTCTTGAGAGTCCCTTGGATAGCAAGGAGATCCAACCAGTCCATCCTAAAGGAGATCAGTCCTGAATATTCATCGGAAGGACTGATGTTGAAGCTGAAGCTCCAATTCTTTGGCCACCTGATGTGAAAAACTGACTCATTTGAAAAGACCCTGATGCTGGGAAAGATTGAAGGCGGGAGGAGAAGGAGATGACAGAGAATGAGATGGTTGGATGGCATCACTGACTTAATGGACATGAGTTTGAGTAAGCTCTGGGAGTTGGTGATGGACAGGGAAGCTTGGAGTGCTGCAGTCCCTGGGGTCACAAAGAGTCAGACACGACTGAGCGACTGAACTGAATTGAACAACTTTTGTCAAGATGTTCAAAATACAAGATGTATTTTGATACTCTGTTATTAGGCACACACATATTAAGGATTGCTATGTTTTCTTGTTGTCATATGATGTGTCTCTTTATCCTTATTTTCCTTGTTCTTAAATCTGCTATGTTCAAAATTAATATAGTTACTTTTTTTGATTAGTGCTATCATGGTATATCTTTTTCTGTCCCTTAATTTCAATCTATTTGTCTTTATATTTAAAGTGGACTTCTTTTAAACATCATATAGTTGTCTTGTTTTTTCTTTTTTGTTTTTTTTTATCCATTCTAATAACTTTTACATTTTAGTTGGTGTTTTTATACATTCATGTTTAAGTAATTATTGATTAATGTCCACCATATTTTTATTTGCTTTCTATTTTCTGCCTCGTTCTGTTTCTTTTTTTATCTTTGTTTTGTCTTCCATGCTTTTTCTGACTTCTCTGGTTTTAAATGAGCACATATATTACTTTATTTCTCTCTTTAGTTAGTATATAAATTATGTTGTTGTTCAGTCACTAAGTCATGCCTGACTCTTTGTGACCTCATGGACTACAGCACACAGGCTTCCTTGTCTTTCACTATCTCCCAGAGTTTGCTCAGACTCATGTCCACTGAGTCAGTGATGCCATCCAAACATCTTGCCCTCTGTTGTCCCCTTCCCCTCCTGCCTTCAATCTTTCCCAGCATCAGGGTCTTTTCTAATGAGTCATCTCTTCTCATCAGGTGGCCAAAGTATTGGAGCTTCAGCTTCAGCATCAGTCCTGCCAATGAACATTCAGGACTGATTTCCTTTAGGATTGACTGGTTTGATCTCCTTGCTGTACAAAAGACTCTCAAGAGTCTTCTTTAGCACCACAGTTTGAAGACATCAATTCTTTTGTGCTCAGCCTTCTTTATGGTCCAACTCTCACATTCATATATAACTACTGGAAAAACCATAGCTTTGACAATATGAACCTTTGCCATCATAAGTGATGTCTCTGCTTTTTAATATTCTGTCTAGGTTTGTCATAGTTTTCCTTCCAAGGAGCAAGATTATTTTAATTTCATGGCTGCAGTCACAGTTCAAAGTGATTTTAGATCCCAAGAAAATAAAATATAAATTATACTTCATTTTTTAAAAAGTCTTTTTTGTATGCCCTAGAGTTTGCAATATACATTTACAACTAATCCAAGTCCACTTTTAAACACCACAATACAATTTCACAGGTAGTGCAGGTACTTATAACTGAGTATTCCAAATTCCTCCCTCCCATACACTACTGTATTGCTCTCATTCATTTTACATCTCCATAAGCTATCAGTTCAGTTCAATAGCTTAGTCCTGTCCAACTCTTTGCGACCCCATCGACTGCAGCACACCAGGCTTCCCTGTCCCTCACCAACTCCCAGAGCTTATTCAAACTCGTGTCCATCGAGTCGGTGATGCCATCCAACCATCTCATCCTCTGTCATCCCCTTCTCCTCCTGCCTTCAATCCTTCCCAGTATCAGGGTCTTTCCCATAGTTGCCAATTATTTTGAACAAAATATTTTTGGTTAGATCAATTAAGCATAAAAAGAATAAAATATTTTATTCTATCTTTACTTATTCATTTATAATGTTTTTCATTTCTTTATGTAGATTTGAGTTTCTGTATAATTTTTGTTCTTTCTGAATAACTTAAAAAATAACATTTTATGCAAGACAGGTCCATTGGCAACAAGTTCCCTCAATTTTTGTTTGTCTGAAGGAGTCTTTATTTCTTCACTTGAAGGACAATTTCACTAGATATAGAATTCTAGGCTGGCATTTTTTTCCTCCTTTAAACATTTAAAATATCTCAGTCTATACTCTTCTTGCTTGCATGGTTTCCAAATATAAGTATGATATACTTATTTTTGTTCCTCTATAAGTAAGGTGTTTTTAGTCTCTGGATTTTTTTCAAAATTGTCTCCTTGAGTTTGATTTTCTGCAGTTGTAATATTCCTAGGTGTACATTTTTCATATTTCTCCTGAGTGGTGTTCTCTGAGCTACCTGGATCCAAGCTTTGTTGTCCGTCATTAGTTTGTAAAACTCTCAGCCATTATTACTTCAAACATTTCTTCTGTTCTTGTCTCTCTTCTCTTTCTGGTATCCCTACTACATGTACGTTACATGCTTATAATTTTCCCACTGTTCTCTCTTTTTCTTAATTCTGTTTTTCCCTTTGGTCTTCAGCTTTCTATGATGTATGTTCACGATCACGGACTCTCTGTTCTGTTATTTTCACTCTATTGATGAGTTCACAGAAGGTATTTTTGGGTTTTGCTACATCAGGCTTATTTTGTTTTTTCTTTCTCATGGCACAATATACATAACATAAAATTTGCTACTTTGGCCATTTTTCAGTGTTATTGCAGTGGCATAAGCATGTTCACAATACCGTGCAACCATTACTGCTCTAAATTTCCAGAATTTTTCATTTTTGTAATGGAAACTTTGTAATCAGTAAATAATAATTCTTCATACCCCCTCCTCCCCAGCCCCTTGCAATCGTTAATCAATTTTCTGTCTCATGAATTTGCCTATTCTAGGTACCTCACATAAATAGAGGACTTCCCTGGTGACTCAGTGGTTAAAAAGTCTGCCTGCCAACACAGAAAACTTGGATTTGATCCCTGGGTCATGGAGATCCCCTGGAGAAGGAAATGGCAACGGACTCCAGTGTTCTTGCCTGGAAAATCTCACAGACAGAGGAACCTGGTGGGCTACAGTCTATGGAGTCGAAAAAGAGTCGGACACAAATTAGGGACTAAGCAACAACAAGAACAACATATAAATAGAATCATATGATTTTTGTCCTTTTGTGTCTGAGTAACTTGGGCTCCTGGATATTGCAAATGTTATGCTATGCAGACTCTGGATTCTATCACAGTCTTCGAAAGAATGTTAACAATTTTGTTTTAGCTGCTAATTAAGTTTATTGGACTTAAACTTCAAACTCTGCCTCTTGTCAGCCACTCTAATCTCCATTCAGTCCTTTGATCTTCAGCTACTTTGCTTGCAGGCTGTCCTACTCATGCATCATGGTTCAGGGCTTAGCTTGAGATTTGGACAAAAGTTTATACACAGAATTTGTGGCTCTTTCCCTCTGGGTCTTCACTTTCTATCATCATCTCTCTTCACATTTTAGTGGCAGTGATTGCCCTGAACTCTGTCCTCTGAGACTTTAGGTATTTTATTTTTGAAGTTTTAGTTGCCCTGAATAGTGCAGACTTCAACATGACTGATATGAGGCTAAATGCTATAAAAAAAAAATGGGAAGTAACCCTTTACCAGTCCCTTCTTTTGAGTATCAACTCCTTTCCAAACTCTACTTGCTTTTGTTAGTTCAGGTAGTTATTCATCCAGGGTTTCAGTTATCCATAGGGAGGGTCAGACTGACAGGAGCATACATAGAGATTCCCTCGTCATATTTGAATACAGATACAGCCCCTGGTAGGCTGCAGTCCTTGGGGTTGCTAAGAGTGGGACATGACTGAGCGACTTCACTTTCACTTTCATGCACTGGAGAAGGAAATGGCAACCCACTCCAGTGTTCTTGCCTGGAGAATCCCAGGGATGGGGGAGCCTGGTGGGCTGGTGTCTCTGGGGTCGCACAGAGTCGGACATGACTGAAGCGACTTAGCAGCAGCAGCAGCAGCAGCAGCAATCCATACTTAGTTCACTGGACACTCCAGGTGATTCTTATTTTCAGAGAAGTTCAGGCAAACACTATTTTAGGCTCTTGCTACTCAAAGTATAGGAGCTTATTAGAGGTGTATAATCTTAGCTCTCTTAGTAACTTAGAGGACACTGTAGATTCCTAAGGTCCATCTAGTCAAGGCTATGGTTTTTCCTGTGGTCACGTATGGATGTGAGAGTTGGACTGTGAAGAAAGCTTAGTGCCGAAGAATTGATGCTTTGAACTGTGGTGTTGGAAAAGACTCTTGAGAGTCCCTTGGACTGCAAGAAGATCCAACCAGTCCATTCTAAAGGAGATCAGTCCTGGGTATTCTTTGGAAGGAATGATGCTAAAGCTGAAACCCCAGTACTTTGGCCACCTTATGCAAAGAGTTGACTCATTGGAAAAGACTCTGATGCTGGGAGGGATTGGGGACAGGAGGAAAAGGGGACAACAGAGGATGAGATGGCTGGATGGCATCACCAACTCAATGGACGTGAGTCTGAGTGAACTCCGGGAGTTGGTGATGGAAGGGAGGCCTGGTGTGCTGCAATTCATGGGGTTACAAAGAGTCGGACATGACTGAGCAACTGAACTGAACTGAACTGAATGAGTTTTGAACCAGGGCCAGAATGAATCTTATAAATGCAGATAAACAAAATTTACATCCTTATAACTAAGTAAATATGCCTGTCTGCCAGTTCATGAAGTTTAGTGTCTACGATGTGCCTTTTATGTTTCTTCATAGTGGTTAGTGGCTAGGGAGAAACACGTGACCACATTTCTGATACAGCATATAGTTTCTGAAATGTAACCCTTTCAGCATCTGCCTGTGGTTAGAATTCATCCTTTACCTCCTTACCTTAAACATGATACACTGGTGGCTTTTCCAATTTATTCAGAGACATTTTGATATGAGAGCAGAGAATAGACCAACTAGGATGAGAATTCCCAAACGCCTCCTGCTGCTAAGTCACTTCAGTCGTGTCCGACTCTGTGCGACCCCATAGACGGCAGCCCACCAGGCTCCCCCGTCCCTGGGATTCTCCAGGCAAGAATACTGGAGTGGGTTGCCATGTCCTTCTCCAATGCATGAAAGTGAAAAGTGAAAGTGAAGTCACTCAGTCGTGTCCGACTCTTAGTGACCCCATGGACTGCAACCCACCAGGCTCCTCTGTCCATGGGATTTTCCAGGCAAGAGTACTGGAGTGGGGTGCCATCGCCTTCTCCGAAACACCTCCTACCTGTTAGAAAAGAAGAATCTTCTCTTCAGTAGAATTTGTTACATAAAATGTTGTCTGTAAAATGGGAAATATGTCTAACCAAATTGCCTCTAATGCAGTTGGGTGTGCAGAGGAAAGGAATCTTTCCCCAGTAAGGAAGTGCTGACTCCATTTGGACCAGATCAAGAGTAGTTCCATTGAAACTGAGGGAGATTGAGGAATATGGTCAGGTTGCCAGTTTAGCAGGTGGCAGAGTTAGTCACTCAGTCATGTCTGACTCTTGGCGATCCCATGGACTATAGCTCACCAGGCTCCAGAAGAATACTGGAGTGGGTTGCCATTGCCTTCTCCAGGGGATCTTCCTGACCCAGGGGTCGAAACGGGGTTTCCTGCATTGCAGGCAGATTCTTTACCATCTGAGCCACCAGGGAAGCTTCTAGCAGGTGGGAGAAGCAGGTCTCAAACCTAAATCTGGCTGCCTGCAGAGCCTGTGCTTTTCTTCAGCACCCACCTTCCCACCTCCACCCCTCCCCCAAACCTCCACCCTAGGTTTCTGCCTCCTGCTGGCATTGATGTGCCCTGACCTTGTGAAGCCATTGGCTATTCATTCGACCTGTGGCATGCTGGCTGGGAGCACATACAGCTCTCTCTGTCCGCTGAATAGGAACTTGACTCTTAGTATCTAAAGGCTTTCTCTGAATTTCCAGGTAACATATTTCTGTAGGATGGAGTCTTCCCCAAGACAGGTTTCTTAGAGAAACACATCTGGGTTTTGAATAACCGCAAATGACAAATTAAATTCTCTAACTCTTTTTCAAATTTCTACTGAAGCCCACTCCCTGGTAATTTTCTGAATATTAATCAAATGAAAAGGTGACAGTTCAAGCATCTGGAAAGACAAACTCTAAAGACACAACAAACCTCTTTTTTTCTTTTTTAGTTAAATGAACTCTTTCCCCTTCTTTCCAGTTTTTTTTTTTTTTTTTAATCTCCAATTACAAACAGACAGATGCTGTAAAATTTTGATGAGAAACAGAACTGTTTCAAAAGCACTGGCCTCTGAAGGGGAAAGGACTCCAAATTAAATAAACTATCTTTGAAATCACTTAATTATATCACAGCTTAACAAGAACGTGGCTATTAACTAGAACGGGGTCTGTGTATCTGGGTGGATCAGAGCCATTTCGTCTTTTTTTGCCACAAGCTAAACGTAGCCAAGCTTCTGAGTTAGTATCTGAACTGCACAATCTTTTCTTCCACGAGGATTTTCACCCCTCCCGGCCCCCTTCCCCCCAGCAGATTTCTGGGTAAGGGGCCGCCTGCTCTGAGGTCACTCAGGGCCTCTCAGTAGTCCTGACGGTAAGATATCTCTCCATCTTCCTCTCCGTCTTCACAGCTGTACACAGAGGCTGTTTCCAGTCTCGATTCAGTCTATCTCTGCCCTTTGCTGTCTGCGCTTCGCTGTTTACCTTCAGCCTTCCTGGAGAACCTGCGCCTCTGGTCCCGCAGGTTCCAGTCAGCGCGCCCCCTGGAGGCAATCAGGCCCGGCTCCTGGTTCCTGTCCCTTCTGCCTCCCACCTCTCACCTCCTAGGCTTCTCTATCGCCGCCTTGGTTCAGGCCTTAGTCATTTCCTACCGGGATGATCTCAGAGGCTCCAAATGGTCCTCCTCCTCCCTCTCTCACTCCTGCTCCTCACCGCTGCCAGGAAGTTCCTTCAGGCTGTTCCTCTGCTGACATGCCTTTCATGGCTTTTTATAACTTTCAGGATAAGGAGCCAACTCCTGAACATGCCCAGAAAAAAATGTAAAAGATCTTTTCTTGCTCTGGCTCCTGTCTTCCTAGGGGGCACCGTCCCTTACACCTTCTTTCCTCTGTTGCCCCCTCCAGCCTCCTCATCAAATTCCCTCCCATTTTCAGCCCCTCCTCCCTCCCCTACACTGGACAACAAACATTTTTTTAGGCTTTAGCATCAGTGCCTTGGGCAGCCTGCCCCAAGTGTCATTGCTTTGCACACGGGTCCCTCCCCTGTGCCCCGCTCCGCCACAGCACTGTCACTGGGTTTTGTGTTGCACGTGTATCTGCTACTCTGCTGGACTAAGAAGAACTAGGGGAGAGTGTCTTCCTCACCCTTGGATCCCAGAGGATGCACAAGGCCTGGCCCAGAGCAGGTATGGAATGTACGTTTGGACGCTTGCTGACCCGGGATCTCTCCTGTCCTGCTCCTCAGTGGACTCCTTGATCCTGGACTCTGCTCCCCTGATCTTTAGTCCATGCACTTGGTGCTTCACTCCAGAGGTCTCACTTCAAAATAGAAAGAGAAGACCTAAAACTGCTCCCCCGCCACGTCACTTTCCTTTCCCCTCGCTTTAGTCCCAGGCAACGCTCTACTTTTCAGACATTTCTCGCCTGTTATCTGTTTAGGAGACTTTGGGAATATCTTACCTTTGTATCTCCAGGGCTGCCTCATAGAAGATGTTTGATCAGAAGGTAAAACAGGGACTTCCCTGGTGGTCCAGTGGTTAAGACTCTGTGCTTGGAAGGCAACGGGCACAGGTTTGATCCCTGGTTGGGGAACTAAGATCCCACATGCTGCACATCTAAAAAATAAAAATTGAAAGAAGACAAAACACATCTTCACACCCAGATGAAGTGTCTGAGGTCAGGGAGGTTACTGACTCACCAACATCACACAACTGCTATTTGATGCAACTGGTGTGAATCCGTATTCTCTGACTTCCATCCCCTGCTCTGTCCCCTGGAGCACCTGTGATGTCAACGTGTGTGATACATTTCATTATATTCGTACTAACCTCTAAGAGAAGATTTGAAAATGTTTTTGGTGAACATGAGCTGGATTTATATGAGGATCAGCCTCTTCTTCCTCCTTTCTTTCTTCTCATTGGTCTGAAATTCCATCCTCCTTTTCAATTTGTTGTTGCTGTTGTTCAGTCACTAAGTCACGTCTGACTCTTTGCAACCCCACGGACTGCAGCACGCCAGGCTTCCCTGTTCTTCACTATCTCCCGGAGTTTGCTCAAATTTGTGTTCACTGTGTCAGTGATGCCATCCAACCATCTCATCCTCTGTCGTCCCCTTCTCCTGCCTTCAATCGTTCCCAGCATCAGGGTCTTTTCAAATGAGTCAATTCTTCCCATCAGATGGCCAAAGTATTGGAGCTTCAGCTTCAGCATCACTCCTTTCAATGAATATTCAGGACTGATTTCCTTTAGGATGGACTGATTGGATCTCCTTGCAGTCCAATGGACTCTCAAGAGTCTTCTCCAACACCACAGTTCAAAGGCATCAATTCTTTGGCATTCAGACTTCTTAATGGTCCAACTCTCACATCCATACATGACTACTGAAAAAACCATAGCTTTGACTATAGGGACTTTTGTTGTCAAAATGTCTCTGCTTTTTAACCTGCTATGTAGGTTTGTCATACCTTTACTTTGAAGGAACAAGCTTCTTTTAATTTCATGGCTGCAGTCATCATCTGCAATGATTTTGGAGCACCCCAAAATAAAATCTGTCACTGCTTCCACCTTTTGCCCTTCTATTTGCCATGAAGTGATGGGACTGGATCCTATGATCTTAGTTTTTTGAATGTTAAGTTTTAAGTGAGGTTTTTCACTCTCCTCTTTCAATACTTTCCAAGAAAATTAGCATATATATTTCAAATGTGTTTGCTTTAGTGCTACAGTTCAGTTCAGTTCAGTCGCTCAGTCGTGTCCGACTCTCTGCGACCCCGTGAATCGCAGCACACCAGGCCTATCTGTCCATCACCAACTCCCGGAGTTCACTCAAACTCACGTCCATCAAGTCGGTGATGCCATCCAGACATCTCATCCTCTGTTGTCCCCTTCTCCTCCTGCCCCCAATCCCTCCCAGCATCAGAGTCTTTTCCAATGAGTCAACTCTTCGCATGAGCAGTTTAGTGCTACACTAGTTGGTAAAGTCTCTATTTCAATTCCGTTTGTAGAATGCCTCTGTATTAGTCAGGATAGGCTGAAGTGCTACAAAAACACATGCAACAGGTAACAAATCAAACACAATCAAAGTGCTTTTTTCATTCATTTAAAGTCCATGGTAGATGCTCCAGATCAATGAGTGACAGTCAGGTTGCTTCCTCTCCTGCTGATTATTCTTGAGGACATTTGGCTCTGACATCTTTAAATTATTGCTTCCAAGCTTGCTGTGTTTGTGATATCCCTTCATCTAAGAAACTAGAAGGAAGAAGAAGCATGAGATGTGCAAGAGGTTTTATGGTCTAGGTCAAGACATAAGGTGATGAATTTGACCTGACTTTCTCTGAACTATTATTAGTTTTAAAGCAGAAAGTTCCATATCCAGGGAAACCCTTCAGTTCTGGGACAATCAGGACAGCTGGTCACCCTCCATGGAAGTGGCACGCTAACCTCTACTTCAGTTTCATTGGTTAGAGCTCATCCAATGATCAACCACCAGGCTATGGGGGATTCTGGAAATGTCATCCTCCCATGTGCCCAGGAAGCAGTCTCCCAAATTTTGCTGCATAGATAGCTTGTGAGTGTTCCTTATAATTATAAGCACTGAAACAAGGAGCCTAAAAACTGGCTTGTAAGAAGAGACAGACACAGAGGGGTGGGAAAAGGACCTAAAATCTAGACCTGGAGGGAATGGATAAATAAAGCCTTTGCTGGTGATTATTCAACACCTGGGGACCAGTCCCTGCATGTCCTACCTTGCCCTTAGTCAGGGTTTAGCGTACAGATTAAGATGAAATACAATCTTGTTTCAAAGTCTTACCTCTTTTCACCCACTTGCAGGCTGTCAAGCACCCATCTGTGGTAGCAAAATTGGACTTTGTATACATGCAGCTTTCTGAAATATCTTTACTATTTCTGTTCTTGAAGAGCTTTGCTTGACCACTGTTTTCTAGCAGACATGATTGGGCCCATTGGTATTTAAATCTATCCTCTATTAATCATAGCATCCTTTGTTGTAAGCTTTTAGTGCCAGCAATCTTGCTAAATGTTTTACTTACATTATTTCATTTTGTCCTCACAACAACACTAAAGGTACTTTAATGTTTCCTCTATTACAGATTGAAAAAACAGTGAAGCTGATAAACATTAAGTGTCCGGAGAATCACTACACAGATCTAGGCTGCCCAATTAGAACCTAATGGCAGTTCTGCCTCACTCCAAGGCCTGTTTGCATATACTGTATTAGAGAGTTTCCTAAGAGAGAATTACATTATTAATTTGGGAATAAGCTAAAATCTGCCCCTAGGATATTATATTTCTCTAGGATAGAATGTAAGAATAGATAAGAAATGCATGCTCCAGTAGTTAGATAAGTTCTGTGTTACAATATATTGTCTTATTTCTGGAAACACATTCAATCATATTATGAAAATGTGCGTGTGTGTGTATGGTCAAGGCCAGAATCAGTTTGCAAATATTTATCATAAATATTATTTATTCATTCAGGCATCTGTCAGATCAGATCAGATCAGATCAGTCGCTCAGTCGTGTCCGACTCTTTGCGACCCCATGAATCACAGCACACCAGGCCTCCCTGTCCATCACCAACTCCTGGAGTTCACTGAGACTCACGTCCATCGAGTCAGTGATGCCATCCAGCCATCTCATCCTCTGGCGTCCCCTTCTCCTCCTGCCCCCAATCCCTCCCAGCATCTGAGTCTTTTCCAATGAGTCAACTCTTCGCATGGGGTGGCCAAAGTACTGGAGTTTCAGCTTTAGCATCACTCCCTCCAAAGAAATCCCAGGGCTGATCTCCTTCAGAATGGACTGGTTGGATCTCCTTGCAGTCCAAGGGACTCTCAAGAGTCTTCTCCAACACCACAGTTCAAAAGCATCAATTCTTCAGCTCTCAGCCTTCTTCACAGTCAAATTCTCACATCCATACATGACCACAGGAAAAACCATAGCCTTGACTAGATGAACCTTTGTTGGCAAAGTAATGTCTCTGCTTTTGAATATGCTATCTAGGTTGGTCATAACTTTCCTTCCAAGGAGTAAGCGTCTTTTAATTTCATGGCTGCAGTCACCATCTGCAGTGATTTTGGAGCCCAGAAAAATAAAGTCTGACACTGTTTCCACTGTTTCCCCATCTATTTCCCATGAAGTGATGGGACCAGATGCCATGATCTTCGTTTTCTGAATGTTGAGCTTTAAGCCAACTTTTTCACTCTCCACTTTCACTTTCATCAAGAGGCTTTTGAGTTCCTCTTCACTTTCTGCCATAAGGGTGGTATCATCTGCATATCTGAGGTTATTGATATTTCTCCCAGCAATCTTGATTCCAGTTTGTGTTTCTTCCAGTCCAGCGTTTCTCATGATGTACTCTGCATAGAAGTTAAATAAACAGGGTGACAATATACAGCCTTGACGTACTCCTTTTCCTATTTGGAACCAGTCTGTTGTTCCATGTCCAGTTCTAACTGTTGCTTCCTGACCTGCATACAAATTTCTCAAGAGGCAGATCAGGTGGTCTGGTATTCCCATCTCTTTCAGAATTTTCCACAGTTTATTGTGATCCACACAGTCAAAGGCTTTGGCATAGTCAATAAAGCAGAAATAGATGTTTTTCTGGAATTCTCTTGCTTTTTCTATGATCCAGAGGATGTTGGCAATTTCATCTCTGGTTCCTCTGCCTTTTCTAAAACCAGCTTGAACATCAGGAAGTTCACGGTTCACATATTGCTGAAGCCTGGCTTGGAGAATTTTAAGCATTACTTTACTAGCATGTGAGATGAGTGCAATTGTGCGGTAGTTTGAACATTCTTTGGCATTGTGTTTCTTTGGGATTGGAATGAAAACTGATCTTTTCCAGTCCTGTGGCCACTGCTGAGTTTTCCAAATTTGCTGGCATATTGAGTGCAGCACTTTCACAGCATCATCTTTCAGGATTTGGAATAGCTCAACTGGAATTCCATCACCTCCACTAGCTTTGTTCGTAGTGATGCTTTCTAAGGCCCATTTGACTTCACATTCCAGGATGTCTGGCTCTAGGTCAGTGATCACACCATCGTGATTATCTGGGTCATGAGGAACTTTTTTATACAGTTCTTCTGTGTATTCTTGCCATCTCTTCTTAATATCTTCTGCTTCTGTTAGGTCCATATGATTTCTGTCCTTTATCAAGCCTATCTTTGGATGAAATGTTCCTTTGGTATCTCTGATTTTCTTGAAGAGATCTCTAGTCTTTCCCATTCTATGCCTATATATAGGTTTCCCAGGTGGCTCTAGTGGTAAAGAACCTGCCTACCAATGCAAGAGATGTAAGAGATGTGGGTTCAGTCCCACACCTGAACCTCTGAAACTCGTCCAGTGGGGCAGGACGAGGGCATGGCAACCCACTTCATATTCTTGCCTGGAGAATCCCATAGACAGAGGAACCTGGCAGGCTACAGTCCATAGGGTTCGCAAAAAGTCAGATATGACTGAAGCGACTTAGCATGCATGCACGAATATATATATATATATATATTTATATGACACTGAGGTGTGATATCCTGATCCTCCGCTAGGATCCCAGAGAGTAGGACCCCAGCTTCTAGAAATGTTGGCAGCTGACAGTCCTTCCCCCAGCTCCTCTTTGGGACTTTCCTCAACTAGACAGAGATGCTTGCCTGAGGTCTTGCCACCTTCCTGAGGGTAGCCCATACCCAATATGACTGGTTGATTCAGTCATATTGTACAAATGCCCTGTTTCCTTCCCTCAATTTAGGACAATTCTGAAGCCCATCTGTGATGGTTAATTTTGAGTTAACTTGACTGGGCCAAAGGATGCCCAGAGACCTGGTTAAACATTATTTTTAGGTCTGTCTGTGGGTGTTTCCGGAAAAGATTAGCATTTGAATTGTTGGACTGAATAAAACAGATGGCCCACCCCAATGTGGGTGGGCATCATTCAATCTGTTGAAGATCTGAATAGAACAAAAAGGCAAAGTAAGGGAGAATTTGCAATACATATATATGTGTGTAATTGGTTCTTTTTGGAGATTTTATATATATATATTATATATATAATAAATATATATAATATGTTTTTTCTCTCTGGAGAACCCTAACTTACACATCATCCAAGCTCCAGATCTCCATGTAGGATGGGCTGAGGCCTTTGTTGCTATTGCATTGAAGACCAGTTTCTCCCTCTGAAGACCAGTTTCTGCCTCCATGCCTTGGTAGGCAATGACTCCTGGAGCAATCCTTCCCAAACAAACTTTCCTATGTGCCAATCTCTATATTAGAGTTGGCTTCTTGGGAAATCTCATCTGCATTTTATGCCACGTGCAGTCTCCATAGTCTGTATATCTTTATGATAAAGACCTAGAACACAGATCCCTTCACACACCCACACACACTAAAGTGTTCCTTAAATAAGCATAGATTATTCACAAATAAATTATTTGCTGCTCACCTCTCCCTCTCCATGGGACTGTGGAGAGAAGGTGATTCTGGGTCTGGAGTGTGTCTCCTGAGAGTGTGCAGATCTGCATAGAAGTGTTTAATTTGAATTTTCTTTTTTTTTTTTTGTATTAACTCTATCTCTTCCCTCCTTCCCCCTCTGACATTTATTATTAGGCTGTGAATTTACAACCAGGAGTAGAGTCAAGGACAAGATCAAAACAGGCCAGCAAACACATGGTTAGGCAAGAACATGGAGGTAGCTTTAGAGGAGAGAGAGCATCCTGTAGATTTCACCTTCTGAATAGAAAGCATCCTGTAGATTTCACCTTCTGAATAGAGAGCATCCTGTAGATTTCACCTTCTGAATAGTTCCTGATTTCCTCTACGACCCACCTTCCTCCTCATTTTCTCCTGCTTGCTTTATTCCACCAGTTTCACCTAGATTACTATAACACATCCCTGGCTTCTTTCCTGTCTGCTGTCTTTTCTCTTCCTTCAAATCTACTGTTTCAGTCTAACCTGCTATCCTTCTTGTTTCAGTCTCTGAGTGACTCTGTGGCACAGAGCGATGGCTGTGCTCCGGGGTGTATGCTCTTTTCAATAGGGTGAGGTTTGAATTAGGGTGCCTCTGCCAGGCTCCTTTGTTTCCTGGTGTGACCATGTGGTTAGTTCTTGCCAATGGAATGTTGGTAAACATGATGCCAGTCACCACTGGGCCATGGATTTAAAAAAATTTATCTGTATTATCATGAATAATAAGCTTTCTGTGAAATTCAAACCTTTCCTTTTACATTTATTTATTTTTGGCCTGCCCCCATAGCATATAGGATTAGTTCTCCAACCAGGAATTGAACCCAGGCCCCCTGCATTGGAAACATGGAGTCTTAACCACTAGACCTCCAGGGAAGTCCCTGGGCCATGGATTTTAAAAAATAAATGTGGTTTACCATCCTCTCTTCTCATCTCTTCTGGCTGGAAACAGATAAGACCCTAGGGAGCCACAAGATGGAAGGAGTTGAGTTCCTGAAATACCATGTGGAACACAGCTGCCCACTGACCAGATTCTTCTGCTTCAAACTATCACATGAGCAAGGAATCATTTTCTGTTGAGTTTGAGCCAAAATGCATATTGACGTCTGCCTGTTACAGTAGCCAGCCCATCCAAATTAATAGACTGCTTCTTGATCTTACGATGTATTTAACCTCTAGCATGGCTGACAAACTCCCATGGATGTAGCTCTTTCAGTCTCGTCACAGTAGGTGAAGCCTCAGGCTCTGGAGCTGGTCTACATGGTTCATGTTTGAGCTTGCAAACCAGCTTTGTGACTTTGGATAAAGTACTTGAGTTCTCTGTGTCTGTTTCTCTTCCTCCAGAAGAAGAAAATTTTGTTAAGAACTCCGAACAGTCTGGGAATTTACCCTACTCACCAGCCAGCTTGCCTCTCTTCCATGGATGCTGGCAGAAGACACAAGACTCTCAGGTCAGAGGAAAAGGGCGCTATCATTCCCAGCACAGCAGATGACATGAACTTCATGTTTGAATTGGTTCCCCTTATCCTGCAAGATCCCCAGGGTGAGGCGATGCAAAGCCAGGTAGATGCTGCACAAGTGGGGCATTTGCATCACAGCTGAAAACCCTGAGCTGAAGAATCCTAACTCTTGAAATGGCTGTGAGCAAATCTGCCAAAACTTTGGTCTGGCAGGGGACATTATCCTTTATTATAATAGAAAAATAAAGTAAACAAACCTGCCTCTGCTCTGGGGAAGAAACAATCCCTATCTTCCCAGGGAGCCATGTCTCCCAACAATATTGCCTCCTCTTCAGATTGTTACAAGGACTAAATCCGTTAGCACCTAGAACTGCTTACAGTCATGCCTGGTATGAAATAAACCTCCAGTAACTGAACTGATGTCCTTCTAGTCCACCTGCTTCTTTTTTTCATTTTAATTTATTATTGAGGTAACATTGGTTTATAACAGTATATAAGATTCATGTATACATTCTATTTCTGTTTCTGTATACATTACTCCTTCAGTTCAGTTCAGTTCAGTCACTCAGCCATGTCCAGCTCTTTGTGACCCCATGGACTGCAGCACGCCAGGCCTCCCTGTCCATCACCAACTCCCGGAGTCTACTCAAACTCATGTCCATTGAGTTGGTGATGCCATCCAACCATCTCATCCTCTGTTGTCTCCTTCTCCACCTGCCTTCAATCTTTCCCAGCATCAGGATCTTTTCAAATGAATCAGTTCTTCGCATCAGGTGGCCAAAGTTTTGGAGTTTCAGCTTCAACATCAGTCCTTCCAATGAATACCCAGGACTGATCTCCTTTAGGATGGACTGATTGGATCTCCTTGCAGTCCAAGAGACTCTCAAGAGTCTTCTCCAACACCACAGTTCAAAAGCATCAATTCTTTGGTGCTCAGCTTTCTTTATAGTCCAACTCTCACATCCATACATGACTACTGGAAAAACTATAGCTCTGACTAGACAGACCTTTGTCGGCAATGTAATGTCTCTGCTTTTAATATGGTGTCTAGGTTGGTCATAACTTTTCTTCCAAGGAGCAAGTGTCTTTTAATTTCATGGCTTCATCACCATCTGCAGTGATTTTGGGCACCCCCCCCAAATAAAGTCTGTAGCTGTTTCCACTGTTTCCCCATCTGTTTGCCATGAAGTGATGGGACCAGCTTGCTTACCACCAAAATCTTAGTTTCCATGTGTCACCACACAATGGAACCCCTCTGGTAGCCACTAACCTGTTCTCTGTATGTATGTTTCTATTTTCATTTAAAAACAATGGTTAGATGCCACAAAATAGGTGGCAATGCTTTGACCATACGTGAGTTGTCAGGTCCAACGGCTTCTTCCATCCTTGTCAGTGGGAGTGCTAACCTTCTTGCCTTTCCTATGACACTCCACCTACTTTATATGAGCCATTCTGAGCTGCTTTCATTCACCCAAATGTGTCACACGTTTTTGTGTTTTTTTTTTTTTTTTTAACCTGTGAGCTTTCAAGCTGACTCCTGCATCTGGAACATTCAACCACACCACCCACCCCATTCCTGCTTCTCCTTCACTTTCACCCCACCCCCCTGAGCTTAGGTGCCCCCGCTCTGGCTCACACCCTCTGCTCCCTCTCGTTCCCTCTCAGAACGCTTAGCAACCTTCAGTGTTGATGTTGTTTACATTTCTTAAACTCCCCAGGAATGTAAACTCTGGGAGGCTAGAGAAAACATGAAGTTACAGAAAGGGCTCTGGCTAGCTTAAAGAAAAGGGAGAATTTATTGGATGGTTTCTGGGTTATCTCCTGGGATCTGAACTGGAATTGAACAACCAAGAACATGGGAAGGGAAGGGCCCAATGAGCTCTGGTGGTGACCTCAGCAGGAAGTGTCCGCAGACCCACTTGCTTGACTGATCCCTAGGAATTAAGTGTATCTTTTCCAAATTTCACAGAGAAGGCAATGGCACCCCACTCCAGTACTCTTGCCTGGAAAATCCCATGGGCGGAGGAGCCTGGTAGGCAGCAGTCCATGGGGTCGCTAAGAGTCAGACACGACTGAGCGACTTGACTTTCACTTTTCACTTTCATGCATTGTAGAAGGAAATGGCAACCCACTCCAGTGTTCTTGCCTGGAGAATCCCAGGGACGGGGGAGCCTGGTGGTCTGCCGTCTATGGGGTCACACAGAGTTGGACATGACTGAAGTGACTTAGCAGCAGTTTCCAAATTTCAAAGGTTAGAAAGAGGATCTGAGTTCAGCTTGGGTAAGGTGATCACCCTTGATAAGTCAGCTATGGTCAGTGGATGTAGTTACATAATACAGACGTGGTCATGGAGGACCATTCCCAATGTAGGGATGTCAAACTGGGCCAGTCACCCCCAAGGATGATCTACCACTGGGAATATGCCCAACACGCCCTTTATTCCTGATGCCAGGCTTGCTGTCTCCAACTTCTTCCCCCGTTGCAGTGGGACTATTATAATATTAAGTTATCATCTCTTGGCTTCAAACCCACTGGTACTCTGTTTAGCAACACTGGGGCAGGGTCTCTGTGAGCCGTATTTCTGCCCTGCTAGGTGGATCCCTGCCAGGCTCCGGCACCAGGGGCCTTAGGAGAAGCCTGTAAGACTGGAGGTGGGAGAAGAGCAGCTTTCTGTTTTTATTGGTGTGATTCGCCCACCTCGCCTCTTTACCCAGCTGTGCCGGTTCATTCCTGCAGCAGCATTTGAATTCAGCTTGCAGTCTTTACAATACTTACAGAATTACTTTCATCGAGTCCACTGATACCAGCACCAGCCAAGCAACGCCCCCTCAGAAGGTGGGATCCCAGTCACATGGGTCCTCCCTGAGCATAGAGACACTGACACTAGCTGAGCAGTACTCTTCCTCAATGTTTGGGGGTCCAAATACCACAGCACCCCCTGCCACACAAAGCTCAGAGATGCCAATACCAGCTGAGTGGCACTCTCTCTTCAAGGGTCTGAGATTCAGCTTCAAGGGGCTTCTTCTGCATCTTAGCAACTTCTTCTCCCTGTATCTCCAACCCCTAGGGGTAGCAGCTGCCTTCTATAGTTCCCACTCCTGTGATAATGTACTAGTCTCTTCTTGCCTTTTCATTTATTTAGCTAATAACTCTTTACGTTAAACTCTATTAAAATAACTGATATAATTTGTTTTCTGTCTGGAACTTGACTGATAGATATATGGGATGATTTTCCTAGAATAGAAATCTGATCAGATTTCCGTTTTGCTTAAAATGCTTCAGTGATTAAACCAATCCTTGCACAATTCATAACAGCCGAAAGATGGAGACAACCCAAATGTCCATTGGCAGACAAACTCCACAAACTAAATGTGGTATATCCATCCATACTGGGATGTTGTTCAGCCTTAAAAAGGAATGAAATTCTGATACAAGCTACACCTTGGATAAACTTGGAAAACATTAAGCACATGAAATAGTCCAGACACATAAGGACCCATATTGTATGGTTCCACTTATATGAGATACTTACACTAGGCAAATTCATGGAAATTAAGTAAAATGGAAGTTATGAGGGGCTGGGAGGCTAGGGGGCTGGGGGAAGGGGGAGTTATTCTTTATCAGGCACAATGTTTCTGTTTGGGATGGTGGAAAAATCATCAATTTTGGAATCAATTCTGAAAATTGAGAGTGGTGATGGCTGCCCAACATGGTGAATGTACTTCATGCCAAGGACTTGTGCACTTAAAATGGTTAAAATAGCAAATCTTAAGTATATTTTGCTACAATGAAAAAGTTACCAAAAGCAAATGCTTTAGGGGCTCTCACTGACGAAATTGGTTCAGTGAGGGGAAAGATGTGGAGGTGTGCTTTGGGCTTTTCCTGGACAACCTTGGGCTGTGGTACTGCCCTGGCTTATGCATCTGCCATCGCGTAATCGGCGGGATCCCCTCGTCCATCCTGGGAGCACCTGTCACAGTGGGATGTGATCTCCTGCTGCCGTATGCAGCATTCTCGGCCCGCCTGCGTTCCTCTCTCCATTTGAGCAGTGCTTTTAGAGTCCCCTAAGATGGTCTGTGTGTGAGGGCTTCCCACCAGGCAGTGTATTTACTGCAGTTGTTTCTCTTTTGGCCTCAACTGGACTTTCACATGGACATTTTATCAACTCACTTTGTTTTTTGTCCTTTGAAGTATTAGTTTCATTTTGTCTTTACTGTTTTTTTAATGATAAAACATTTTTAGGAGACTTGGAAAATACAGATCACTGTTACATGTAGTTTCACTGGATATTACAATTATTTTTTAAATAGCTCAATTAAGATTTTCAGTTGGTATTTCAATCTCAAACTCTCAAAAATTAATAGAATGAATATACAGAGAAGTAGAAGGATATAGCAGATCTGAAAAG